>NW_015150563.1:897843-903858 GCF_000732505.1 Cyprinodon variegatus
TAGACACACCTTATTTTTCTCACCAGTAGAAGATTAATAATGGACTGATCGAGCTGTTCCAGTTTATCAGTGCTTTCTTAGATCTGTTTTTTTAGTTTGGTTGATCTGCTGAGGCAACGTAGACCCGAATGGAACCTGATGGATCACAGGAACTTCTTACCCTCACAGAGGGGACTTGGAGACTAACTGTACTCTGCAGGTTATCACTGTTGCGATGAAGCAGCAGCTCCTTGTCCTTGCTCCTCCTCCTCAGGCTACAGGAGGTATCCATGGGGTTCCATGGCTTCTCCTGAGTGGACAACACCAGCATATAACTGTTCCGGTCTAGTCATGTTTCAGGAAGTCTGTGTGGACCGTGGAGCCATCAGCCTCACCTCCTCCATCTCCTCCCAGCCATCCGGGCCGTAGGAGTCCAGCAGTCTGAGGTCCAGCATGGACTTCACCGTCATCACACTGTCTGCGTTTGCCGTCCTCCTCGACCAGCGGCGGCGAGGGGGTGGAGCCTGGCTCTCCTGACAAGTCAGAGCACTGGTGTTAAACAGCATCTTACTGGTTTCCAGTCTGCACTGTGTTTCAAGGTCAAAGTCAGGAATAAATGCTTCTTCTGGTTGTTCATCAGGCTGAGTCACACAGTTTCATTAGATGAGAAGTAGTCACTTACTTTTCTGATGTCTTTGCGGTTTGTCTCATCAGAGTCTTCTGGAGGGAAAAAGAACAGATCCATGTGAAACGATCGGATTATTCCGATAAAACAGGCCGTGCTGGATGAACAGAACTAAAGCTGGAGTCTACTCCACTGATTCAGCGGCTCACATGTTGGTAAGAACTTACCCTTGATCTCCTCTGGGCTGTCTGTGGATATCCCTCCCTCTTCTTCCTCTGCGTCGCTGTCAGATGACAGGTTGACCACACACGGAGCGACTGCAGCTCTACTCATCAGACAGGAAACACGTGATAAAGAACAGATCCCTGCATGACTCTGATCAGACTGTAACATCAGATCTGAAAAGGCAAAGATCTGCTGATCTGAGGGCCTGAAGGAAAGGGTGTATCTTAGTGATTAAAGTTGGTGGGGGCGCTCTAAGGGTGGGCGCTGATACAAATAACAGCCGATACAGATGCCAACAGCAATATATCATCAATCACTAGTATGGACACAATTTCACATCCATCCATCCATCCATGGATGGATGGATGTTGGATGGTTATATGGTTGGATGCATGATGGTTGGATGGATGATGTTGGATGGATGATGTTGGATGGATGGGTGGATGTTGGTTGGATAGATGATGGATGTTGCATGCTGGGTGGATGATGGTTGGAAGATAAATGGAAGATGGATGGATGATGGATGGATGGATGGATGGTTTCCCTTTCAGCTGTATCAGTGTTTCTCTTCCTTTACAAGCGTTCAATTCAAATGTAGAAATGTGTCCCATAGATTGCTGACAGCCAGAGTCTATGTATTGAAAGTTATATTTCTAAATTTTTTATAGTCTACTTGTTCAGGGTTAATAGAACCATAACCTTTGGTTAATCCTTTGGTTAAGCCTTTGGTTAACTCTTTGGTTAATCCTTTGATTAACTATTTGATTAACCCTTTTAGTTAACTCTTTGGTTAAACATTTGGTTAACCCCTTGGGTTAACTCTTTTGTTAACTCTTTGGATTAACTCTTTGGTTAAGCCTTTGGTTAACCACTTGGGTTAACTCTTAGTTTAACTCTTTGATTAACCCTTTGGTTAACTCTTAGGTTAACTCTTTGGTTAGCCTTTTGGTTAAGCCTTTGGTTAACCATTTGGTTAACCCATTGGGTTAACTACTTGTTCAGGGTTAACAGAACCCTAACCTTTGGTTAACCCTTTGGTTAAGCCTTTGGTTAACTATTATGGTTAAGCCTTTGTGTTAGCCATTTGGTTAAGCCTTTGGTAAACCCTGTGGTTAACTCTTTGGTTAATCCTTTGATGAACTATTTGATTAACCCTTTTAGTTAACTCTTTGCTTAAACATTTGGTTAACCCCTTGGGTTAACCCTTTGGGTTAACTCTTTGGCTAAGCTTATGGTTAAGTCTTTGGGTTAATCCTTTGATTAACTATTTGATTAACCCTTTTGGTTACCTCTTTATTTAAACATTTAGTTAACTCTTAGGGTAACCCATTGGGTTAACTCTTTGGTTATCTTTTTGGTTAAGTCTTAACCCAATGGGTTAACCACTTATTCAGGGTTAACAGAACCCTAACCTATGGTTAACTCTTATGGTTAAGTCTTTGGGTTAACCCTTTGGTTAACAATTTGATTAACCCTTTTGGTTAACTCTTTATTTAAACATTTGGGTTAACTCTTTGGTTAAGCTGTCAGCATTTCTCAGCAGGTCCAACTTACCTGGGCTCCACCGCCCTCTGGTCAGAGGTGCTGAGGGGGTTAGGAACTGAGCTGGAAGGTCGGAGTTTGGCCAGCTGATGCCTCATCCTGATGGTCAGCTCTGCACTCAGGCGCCAAACAAACATGCAGCTGCACAAACAAAGCAATGCAGTGATTACTGCATTTTCTGCTGGTGGGAAAAAACTAAAGGTCAGCTGGCACCGCGTCATCAGGACCAGCCCCAACAGCACCTTGGGAAACTATTCATACCATCTGGACTCTGCAAAATGTCTCTTAAAATAAATGCATTTCTTTCTTGAATTGAGGAGGTATTTGAGACACTTTGCCAATGAAACAAGACAATTTACATTTAAAATAAGAAAAATCTTTTGCATTGTCTTACTTCATGTGCATATTATCTAATTATCTTAATTTAAGAGTGAAATTCTTATTTACCTGCTCCAATTAAGGATAAAACCATTTAATTCTGGAATTTCTTTACTTATCTCTAGATAATTTTTGCAGTGAAGTTCTTAAAATTATAATTTCTTTTTATGAAGCTAAGGTCCCTGTCACACCTTGACGATTTAGATCAGTTCGCATACGAAAAATCTGGCCAAAACCCTGGAATACGTTGGAGAAGTTATGGGTCCATTTTGTATAAATAATGAGCTCGCTGAAGGACGCTGGCACACGTCACTATACATACCGCCGTATGCCAGCATCTGCCATCCGTGGGCCATCAGTTCCAGGTCAGTTATCTGATGGTTGACAGACGTTCAGTGTCAGTTTCTCATCAGTCGTGGCGTCTAGCTTATCGTAAACCTCTGAGTAACCTATAGCGTAACTTCTGCGTAAATCAGCATGGTGTGACAGGGGCTTAAACTTTAACCCTTGCAGCCCACAGAATGCCACCCTAGTCTCTTCCAAAAGAAGCGAGATCTTCCACAGCTCTTCTGTGTCTAACGGCTAACAGGACTTACATCCTTCCTGCCGGTCCTCCATAAAGGCCAGGTTTGTGAACTAAGAATTGCCCTGAGGAAAGCTTCTCTTTGCAGCTCCTCCAGAGTCACCTTGGGGCTCCTGGCAGCTTTTCTACAGTCTGCCCGCCCCTCCAGTCAGCAGGCCATCCATGTCTTTGGTTTAATTTGGGGTATCAGTGTAAAGGGGATCAACCCTTCAATAATTCTAGAAGCATTAAAGATTTCATAACTAAACTAGTAGTGAAACAAATAATCGGATTAATCAAATATTGAGATAATCGTCAACTAATTTAGTAATTGATTAATCATTACCTAGAGTATAGAGAGTCTAATATATGCATTAGCTGACTGAGCGACCCACTTGGAGCAGGAATTAAACCAAAATTGTAAAATGTATAGAAATATTTCGCATTAAAAAATAAAAGAAGAAACTTTTTAGTTTCAGCCCTAAACTAAGCATAACTTTACCTGCTTCTTTAAAGTTCTGTTCTGGTTTAGTGATTGAGAGGTTTGTAGTTCAATGATGAAACTGGACCAGCTGAAGTGTTTGAAGACCAACCTGTCTCCTGATGCGGTGATCAGGTGTCTGCAGTCGTTGCTGAACTTCAGCCCCGTTACGATCTCTGAACACAGACAGGAAGAGGTTGGAGCTCCACTGTAACATAACAGAGGCGTGGAAGACAAACAGAGACGAATACATGTCCCGCTGACCTGAGTGTCCAAACATGGTGGCCACACGCTCTCCAGAACAGAAGTCAAATATGGACACATTCTTGTCTGAACAGGAGGTGGCGATGTAGAGTCCAGATGGGTCAATTTGCACCTGAAAAAGAAGAGAAGGTGACGCAGGGCTCCATGCACTGACCTCTATTTATTCACTGGATTGCTGATAGGCAGTAGGTAGTACATGGTGCTGTGAAGTCACCTGCCGCCATATTGGTACTCCCTTGATAGACTGGTCTGAATGTAAACAATCCGTGGGCTACAGCATCGAACAATGATGATGTTCTCATGTTCAGGGGGACTGAAGACTTTTTAATAAAGATAAATTCATCACTTTGACACCAGTGTCAATGTTTCATAGCATCAGTAGATTACTGTCGTTTATGGTAAAGGTAATTTAAGCCGGGCATACACTATACGATATTTTCAATCGTTGCACACAGTACAGCTCACACTGTACAATGAAACTGCAGGGTTTAAAAGTTCCCACCTCATCATGTTTGTTCTCACTCTGCAACGCTCTGATAAGATCTACCTGGCTCAGCAAAGGTGGCTACTATGGTCAATTTTACAGAAAGAACTCCATTTCACTCATTGCAACCCTTCCATGCTGCTGCGTTTTCCTCTGAAAGGAAGAAGAAGAAGAATCCTTGTTTGCGCACTGAGCGATTTGCCCACTACCACCTTACAACTGCCTGGATTTCAAGCATGTTAGATTTTCTCCTGACCTCACGATTCCTGATGGGGAGGAGGTCATTAGAGACTGATTGCCCCTCTTTACCCCCTTTACACTACACCACACACCATCATTTCATCATTTCCCCATTGTGGGACAATAAAAAGATTTACATTTACATGTAAAAAAATAGCCATATCTCCTCTTTCTTTCTACTTTTCTCTTTTTTTTCTTTTTCTTCTTCCGTTTTTCTGCTCTACTTACATTGCAGTGTCCATATAAACTGTAAAACTCCCTGCATAATTATAATAAAGCATTTTATGTTGGGCTCTTTTTGGCATCAAGACAATTATTCTTATTGCCAAATTGCCAGACAGGACACTGACGATGCACTAAATTGATGATGTACATGTAATTTTATTACATAAAATTCAAATATTTTACATCAAGACTGAATTACAAGTACATGTCGGATAATGGTGCAGTATTTTCTATTTGCACATTGTGATATATACTGTTATGCTGTGTTTGTGCAGACAGATTCTTCCTATTTTACAGCCAAATGCAACACAGGGAGGCCTTTTTATGGCGCGACTCCATGAGAGTGGGGAGAACCAAAATGGCGGCAGGTAATTTCACTTTTATCGGCCTATAAGCATCCAGTGAATAAGTAGAGATCAGTGGTTCCATGAGATGTTGTCATGGAACCCAAGAGATAAATACCTTGATGACCGTCCCCTCCTCGCCCTGAGAACCTTTGTAGACCTTCTTCTGTTTGGCATTGGCAATGTTAAAGATTCTGCAGAACAGATGAGGCAAAAGCTCTTCTTCATCATCATCATTCTAGAACACATCCACCATGTCTAATGATGATGATCTACCTGATTTTGCGGTCCTGACATCCAACTGCGGCGTATCTCCGGGTTGGCTCCACATCCATGTCATACAGGGTGGTCTTCCTGACAACGTGATGCGCCCGTGTGAACTCCAAACCTTCTTTCGTCTGAGAGAGAGGAGGAAAACCCTCTGACTATACTGACTGGATGGTGTACCGACACTCACAGCTATTCTACCTGCTGCTGTGCTCACCTGCTGCGCTGTACGGAAGTAGACGCTCTTATCGGCTCCACAGCTGATCATCCACACCTTCCCCTCATTGGCTGATGGGCCAGAGAAGAAGATCATTAAAACACAGCGAGGAGGACCCCCATGGATCAGAGGGAGGAGTGAACCATGGTAGTATACCAAAAAGAACTCCAGGAGGAAGGAAG
>NW_015150563.1:904643-905888 GCF_000732505.1 Cyprinodon variegatus
GAAAAAGGAAGGAAGGAAGGCGAGAAAGGAAGGAAGGAAGGAAGGCGAGAAAGGAAGGAAGGATGGTGAGAAAGGAAGGAAGGAAGACGAGAAAGGAAGGAAGGAAGGAAGGCGAAAAAAGGAAGGAAGGAGGAAGAGAAAGGAAGGAAGGAAGGAAGGCGAGAAAGGAAGGAAGAAAGGCGAGAAAGGAAGGAAGACGAGAAAGGAAGGAAAGAAGGCGAGGAAGGAAGGAAGGAAGAAGGAGGTGATAGAAGCTGACCAGCGAATCTGAGGGCGGTGATGGAGGAAGAGTGTTCATCCAGAGTCTGGACCAGGCTGTAGTCTCTGGATGCATCCAGGACATGGATCAGACGGTCCCGACTGGCTGTGGCCAACAGCTGGAGACCTGAGACAGACAAGGCCACAGCTTCACCCTAATTCTGCTTACTGCCAAGGAGATAAACTCCCAGCTTTCTTTTCTTTGAGACAAAATCAGTTCTTTCTTAATAACCTCTTAACATCCACCTCATTTTGGGTAATCCTCACCTATTTTGCATACCAAAATGAAAAAGCAAATAACTTAGGAACCCAAATTACATATGCAATACATTATTTGAAAGCTAACACTCTGTAGTTTCTATAATTGGGTGACTAGAACACAGACCAACCTGCATCAGTTCAAACATGACTCAAAGTTGTTGTTTTTTATTCTCGGAAATGATAGGTCTTTTTTGAACAACAGTAATAAAGACATTCTTGAGAAAAGGCAGGTTTTATTGTGTTATATTTGTTCTACATCATGTCAACCACAAATGCAGAAAATTTCAGACCTCTAGCTATAACAGTTCCAGAGCTGTGGGGTTTGGAACTTCTGGTGTCAGCTTGGAGCTGCGCGCAATGGCTCCACCTGCTGGTAAAAATTTTAGTGGTGGAATTTTATGCATTCTGGGACCTAGAGAATGTGTTTGAGATGACCCTGCTGGAGGGACTATGATCTCTAAGGAAAGTAAATAAAGCTCCAGAATGGTTGAGCCAGAAGACGACGGGCCATTTATCAATCTGTCTACTCAGTTTGGCCGTGAAACATCATCATCCTCAGTACTGTTCCATTTCACTAGAACAGCGGACCAAGAACCAACAAAGTCCCGGATGTTGTTAAGGCCAAACTGGGTTTTACTCAATTGGCAAAAGTAAAACCTTTTCTTTCACGGCAACCCTTTGAAACAGTCGTCCATATTTTTATTTCATCTCGGCTGGATTACTTTA
>NW_015150563.1:906607-922321 GCF_000732505.1 Cyprinodon variegatus
AAAGGACCTTGCCCCGTCTTACCTCTCTGATCTTCTCCTTGCCTCCTCAGGTTTAAGCTCAGAGGGGCCAGTCTTCTCTTCGCTGCTCCTTCACTGCCAATATTGTTTAATGGCAGGACTTAACACTGGCAGGACTTCGTTGTGATGACCTTCTTTAGCTAGCTTAAAAAAATTCCTATTATTGCCTTGTTTTATATTTCTGTGCTATATTTTATTATTTTATTGTGTTTATTATTTTTAGCTATGTTCAGCATTTATTTTCCGCTGCAGCTGTTTTAAAGATCAGATGGATCAGGTCAGGCTACTGAGGATGAAATGGGACAAAAGACTGTGAACACTTGTCATCCTCACCAGTGTCGGGTTTGGAGAACTCCAGGCAGAGGATCTCAGAGTCGTGAGCTTGAACATTCAGGATCTCCTCCATGCTCTGCAGATCATGGATCCTGGAAGGCAAACATCCCTCAGACATCATTCCAAACATCTACTGGGTCAGAAGAGCTGCTGATTCTGTTGCAGTCTCACCGGAGGACTCCGACCCGGTCTCCAGAGGCCAGATGTTTTCCACCTGGACTGACTCTCAGGGTTCTGATGCCCACTCGGTTCTGGTCCAGCTGCTGTGCCTCCGGTACAGATGAGCCTACCTTCTCAGAGTTGGTGCAGGCAGCAGTGATGCTGTCCGTGTCCAGAAGGCTGCTGATGTTGTTGTCCACATAGAGGACCTTCTGTAGGTCCTGGGGGGCAGAGGTCAGAGGTCAGAGCAGTCCAGCTGTGCTACAGAGGTGTGGGTGTGTGCAGTCCTACGTTGCTCAGGATATTCCTGTGGAGGATGTTGTGTCTGTCGATGTTCCACAGCCTGATGGTGTTATCAGAGGAACAGGACAGGAAGGAACCTGGGGGGGACTGCGCCTCACCACCTCCATCTCCATCACCGCTCACCTGCAGGAGACCCAGAAGCTCAGACTGGGACATTAACCCCTCCCACCTGCTGTCGTTCTGATAAACCCTGGATATTTTCTAAATCAGGAGTCACTAACAGGCGGACCCCGATCCAGTAACGGAACAAAATTTTGAGCACTTTCTGGTTTATCAGTGCAGCTTTAATAGTCTTTTAGTGGTCACACGTCCAAGGAAACCTGCAGACTAGTGATGGGTCCATTAATAGAGATGCGTGGGTGCGTGCATGGAGCCCATAGAGCTAAACATTGCATCGGTGCGTGTGTGGTTTCCAGAAAGTAATAAGACCGATCCAGGAGTTTTTTCTAACTGACTGACTCACTAAACTGTTTAAAAACGTATCTCTTAACATGATTCATCTGATTTAAAAAAAAGTCTCATCTTTTGTGGTTTATCATTAAAATGATAAAGAATTTTGGAGCCTAAAAGGAATAGGAACGTTTCAGACGTTGGGTTTTTATTTTAACTTTCTCGTTGTGTCACCCTTTTCCTCTCAGCTTTCACTCAAATTGACTCTTAGTTTATTTACTGTTTTTACTGCACTTATTGTTTTAAAATAATGATTTAAAATCCTAGTCAACAAGCATCCTCGCTCACATTTTCCCCTAAATTTTTTACGTTATGATAAATGTTTACATTATTTATTGGCTGCATCTAAAAATATCAAAGATTCAATTTAAACATAGATATGAAATAATACAATATAACCTAGAATAACTTCAATGATATCATTGTTCTAGGTCAACAAATCAATTCAGTTTAGTCTGTCCAATCAGCTGCCTGTAGTGTCTTTAAATGTCCAGCGGTGTCAGTATTCTGTGAGACAGAATCAACGCTGCATCAATACAGTTTGGCTTCAAGATGCCTCATTAAGCATCACTACTACAGACAGATTGCGTGCGTGTTTGGCTCTACCGATTGTTCTCCCGACAGGAAAGAACACAGAAAGCTGATTACTGAAGTAAAGAAGTAAAGAAGAAACAGGTGGAGAAAAAAGATAAATACAGGTGGACGAGACAGAGGAAAGGATGCAGACAGCAGATTGCAGAAACAGAAAAGCGGGAGAGAAACTGACACAAGTAGGAAAGGGAAAAATAGCTGTGTCTAAAAAAAACAAAAATGGGACAGTGAAAATCGAACATTAAATGGAAAGAGTAATTTCTGTTTATTCTTCCTATTGGCAACACAAAACCAGGATGTCTAGTTATAATATATATATATATTATAACTACACATATATAAATAAACACTCAAATCACAAATTAGGTTAGAAAAAACACGAGGTCACAGAGCCGAACATGCGTAGTCTGATGGGATTTTGCCCTTTCAGTGCTCAGCAGTGGGGAAATCCTGGATATCTACTGATGCAGTTAGCTGACCTCCATGCAGGTTTGGCCCTGATTCTCATCAGTCACTCCAGGCCCCACTATAGAAATAAACTGAATTGAATTGAATGACATGATCTAGTCTCTGGAGCGATGTAATGTTCTCTGCAGGTGTGAATCATGCAGATATCAGAGATCCAGAATCAAACCAGCAGAGGCAGAATTTAGTTCTTATGTTCCTCTTTGGATACCTGAGATGTTGAGAAGCTGCTGGCTCCTTTTTGACACTCTGCCAGTCACTGTTTGCTTTACATAAAGTCTATTTTAAATTCAGTGCTGCACGGTTCTTCTCTTTATATCAATCCAGTTGTGGTTTTTCAGATGATATAATAGAGCTCTGGGCAGATTAACAGACGTTGTCGCTACCCGATCCGTCCCGGAAGCACGATCCGTCCTGTGCATGCACGAACATATATACATCCGGGTGTCCATTAGTAATGTAATTATGGTACTAAAACGACTTATTTCTTTCCTTAACTCACTAAAGAATGCTAATACACATCTTTAAAAAAATGTTTCATGACATTTGTGAGACAATTTTGATGCTTTTTCAAATTTTTTTCCCTGAAACTGCTTCTCTGACGTCATCATCAGACATGCTCAGAGCCGTCCGGCTAAATCTGATTAAACCATGTTTATCTGCATTCTAGTTGTTTCTCTCTTTAGATTACACACTATATACCATGATTTCAACATAAAAAGGAAAACATATAACTCATAAAGACTAGATTTATGTTTAAATCCAAAGCTGAAAAAGTAAGCTCCTGGAAGTAGCATTGGATCCGGTGCAGATCGGACAAAACAGATTGACAAAACAGGATTTTAAGGCATTTATTTTCTCTGAAAATACATTATTAACCTTTAACACATTATAGCTTAATACGTTTACTATTTTGGGGGAGGAAAAAGTGTTATTTAGGTCTTTTTAACAAAATAAAATGGAGGGCGTCCCGGATGTGTATCTGGAACGGAACGTGCTTCCGGGACGGATGGGGGAGACGGACCTTTTAGGCAAAAGCTGCACCACTTCATGGAGAAAATGGTCCTCCTGTCCATTTCTGCTGCTGGATCTTAGATTACCATCATATACTGAACTCCATAGACCACATCTAGGGGCTATAGTTCTATAGTGTTTCCCTCCATTGTTCAGTTCCAGTTTGAGTCAGACTGATACTGGGAGTAATGGGAGTCACTGGGAACATACACAGCTTGTTTCAAGTTAATGGATTTAACTCATTTCAGACTAAGGTGAGGAAAATGAGAACACCGACCTCCAGGCCCCACACGCAGGAGGAGTGGTAGAGGGCCGAGTAGAGCTTCCCTGCCCTGCGGAGCTCCTGGATGTCCCACACGTACAGACTGTGGTCATTGTAGACGCAAGACAGCCAGCGGTTAGTGGGGTCAAAGGTCACAGCTACGGTGTCTGGATACCGAGAATCCTCTCTGGAGGAGAAGAGCTGGCTGAAGAGGAGGAAGAAGACGATAAGAAGGATGAAGGTAAACATCCAATGGTGAAGAGATAGAGTGGATAAGCCAGTCTGCTTTGCTGGGTTTGATGCTGTAGATCAACTCAATGTAGATTATCAGATAATAATGTAGAAATAATCTACATTATTTCATAATTTTGACAATCACAGCTAACTGGTTATAATGATCACAGCTAACGTTTTAATAATAGGGAGGGAGGTTGACAATGAGCAATGTAAAACATTTTTATAACTACTAATAAAACATGAGGTGTGTAACGATGAAAATGTGAAAATAAATGAATGGGTGTGAATACTTTTGCAGGGCTCTAATATAGAAAATGAGTGAATGAACATCAGCTGGGTTTACCTTAAAGGTTTCTGAGTTACCTGGCATGGACCACGGAGGCGACGTCGGCGCCCAGGCGGTGTGGACACGGCAGCGTGCAGAGGAAGTGCAGGTCGACAGGACTGAAGGCTCGAACCGTCCCGTCAGAACAACCACAGAAGATAAACTCCTCAGTGACAGACAGACAGGTGGCCTGAGATGTCTACAGACAGACAGACAGGGACACACTCAGAGACAGGGACATGTTCCAGAAGGTTCAGCAGCACCGGCTCTACATTGACTCATCTGATGAATGAAGCCTGTGAACTGGAGTAGGTTTCTGAATGCATGCTTTGATATGAGGCTGCTGCACACCCTCAGAGGGAAACAATGAGCTGTGTGTCGATCTAAGCGGCCAACAGTGATGGAGGATGTGGTGGTGGGAAAACGAGAATGTTAAGGGGAGGCAGGACTTACAGAGACAGAGTCGACTGTCTGCACAGGAAGCAGGGGGAGAAACAGAGGAAGTAGATTTTAAAGCATCAGAGGGACATGCAGCGGCGAGCTGCAACCATGATCAATACAAACAGATAAACATGATGGAGCCGCGGGAAAGATGGCGGCGCGGATATCCAGGAACCCTCAGTTAGAAACCAAAGAAAAGAGCCTGAATGGCTCATGGACCTCCAGTCTGTTCTCAAAGAGCAGAACCAGTCAATTCTAAATTCAAAATGTCTGAAGCAGCTTTGCTTCAGACATTAGTTTTAACGTTTTTTTTTTTTTTTTTTTATATTTGTAAGTTGTTAGATAAACATTTAAACAGAAAATACATTTCATAAAGATCATCAAAGGGGAGACCGATTATATCAAGTGGCTAAAATATATGATTGTCCTCTCATAACTTAATAATGCTTAAAGGTATACTATGCAACCGGTGTTGATTTTCCAGCGAGGCTCCCCCCAGAGGGCGAAAGTAAAACTGCACTGTCGTAAATACGCACAGCTGTTCTCCTGGTTTCTCCGTCAAGCCAGGCGCGGTTGTTTTGAGCTTAGCAGACAGGCGAACGCAACGAATCACCATGTGTACTGCGGTAAGTGACTATTTTGTTCCAATTTTCGAGTTTGAAAATTTCGCTGTTTTTTCGCTGGTTCCGCCATGATAACTGCACAAAAACTGCGCTAGCAACGAGCATGACTTTCACTGGGGGCGTGTAGCAGTTCTCGCCGTAACGCAAGACCGACTCTCGCGATGCACGAGACTTCTGAGCCTGTGGGTGCGGGCCGTGGGCTCCTGCAATTGCAAGTGCGGTATTTCCCCCGCAGACCACCAGGGCGGCCGAGAAAACCTTTGTTCAACCTGAAATGACTCATTTAATCATCCAAAACGTTATGGAACACATTAATTAACTAAAAAATGTTGCATAGTATGCCTTTAAATGTCCCCAAATCCACAGGATTTGTTGTTGATGGAGAGAGAAATAAACACAGTTAAAAACTTGCAGGTGAATTAATTTCTTCCCATCTTATGGAGGGGGAACTGATTATTTCAGGCATCTGAAATATCTATTCTCTCCTCTCCCCATCCCATATCTTTGGGAAATAAAGTTCAACTGTTTCCAAATTTCTATAAAAATATGTGTGATAGCATGTTGTATGCTAGAAATGTCCTTAATCCATTAATCTGTCATATTTTACATTAGAACGGGATTAACCAGAAAGTCTACACTCTCATCTTTTCAGGAACTCTTCATTTTTGTGTCCTGCTATCAGCCAGTTTCCATCCTCTTATATTACCAATGGAAAATGATAAATACACACTACAAGTTGGAAAACTGTGTTTGGTGACTGACTTTTATTTCTGTCATGTTTAACTAACAGAAGTTGGAAAAAGACAGATTCTCTTGGCGTTTAAAAATAACACAAAACAGCTTAAAAGGACCTCATCCATTTATTTGTTTTACAATTTTGTAAACAACAGCTGCTGATTAAACTGGATGTTTCAACCTTGACATGATTATAGGAGTTGTTTTTAGCGAGAAATCGATCAGAAGCGCAGTGAAAATGGTCCCATCCGCCATGTCCGCCATGTCCGCCTCTCTGGCTTAAATGTGCGCTCCCGACACAAGGGGAAGTAAATTTCATACGACACCGGGACAGAGAGCGTCTGGCAGTCAGTCAGAGCTTCACATCCCTGGGACATCAGTCATAGTCTAGCCGTTTCTTAATTCACGAGAACGCAAGTACTGACTCGCGTTCTCTTCAAGTCCGGTCTTGGCGAGAACACAGGAAAGTAAGGACTTGGCGAGAACGCGAGCATGCAGCATAGTTATGGGTCAATTGGAACAGATGCGTACTCGTGACGTCACCAAACGCTCGGCTCTTCTTGAGCTGCACCTCCTGTTATAATAGATTCTAGACCAGGGGTCACCAACATGGTGCCCGCGGGCACCAAGGGGCCCTAAAGGGCTACAAAGGGTGCCTTTAGAGTCTTCTGAAAATAGAACGACTCAACAGTGAGCTACGTTTGAAATTTCATTGTATTCTGTTGCCCTCCTTTTTAATCAGTTATAGAACATTTAATCATTTAATCATATATGGCATTTAAGCATTTACAGAGGTTTCAAAATGAAAATGTCTAAATTTAAAGAAACGATAAAGATATGTTTATAATGTATGAAGTTTAGGTGAACGTTGACCCTTGCAATTCATAGGTCAGTATTGGTAGCCCTTCCTGTGACTCAGTACCCCTGAATTAGCCCTCAACTGTAAAAAGGTTGGTGACCGCTGCTCTAGATAATAACAAATTATAACTTTTTTCAATTAGTGGGGAGAGAATGATGGACACAGTCAGATAAACAAAAATGGAAATTTTGCAGAGAAAATCGGCATCAGACACACGGCTATGCTGAGAGAGGGCTGCTGCAGACGGGCTAAAATCGGCATCAGACACACGGCTATGCTGAGAGAGGGCTGCTGCAGACGGGCTAACTCAGCACTGACTGCCTTTACTCTCGGAGGTCCACTGGTTGCCGCGGTCCTCTCAACATCGGAAATCTTTATTTTTAATTACGCATTAAATCGGTAAATGGACCATATAGTGACGCTTTAAAGTATAATATTCTGGCCTCAAATTATCTTAAAATGTACTTTTGTTGAACTACAGCAACAGAAAAGATAACGTTTAACTTTCAATGGAGCGCTTCATTGAAAGCTGCTGCTGCCGCGGTGCATGCTGGGACAGCTGTTAATCTCACGAACAGACGAGTCTGCTCTGATGCATACTGGGTAAAGAGGGCGGGGCGAGAACAACACCCGGAGATTTGGTGCGTTTTCGGTCTGGCGTTCTCAGCAATTGGAACAGTGTTCGGGCTGAGGCTGATCACGAGTACACGAGAACGCTCAAGAACGCATATTGGGAAAGCTTCTGTTCAGCAACAGCTAGTGGTGGCAACTTCTTCTTCTGCACGGGAATGCTACAGGCTGCTTTCCTGCTCATGCTGCCACCATCTGGTGAATTTCTAGTACTGCACACTTTACTCAGATCAGCTCAGAAGCGAGACGCGAGGCTCTTGGGGAAACATCCGGGGCTGTAGCCCAGGTAGCCGCCCCCTAGATCCACCACTGGGGTCCAGAGGACCAGGCTTCAGAACCGCCAGAAGGTTCTGCTGTTTGGTGTCATGTCAGTGTAGTGTTGTGACCCAGAGCGGAGCGGTGACTCACCCGTAGCTCCACCCACTTGTCCAGGAGCCGCTGGTCATTAAACTCGCACAGCAGCCCTGAGGACGTGATGCTAAAGGTGGAGGAGGATCGTCGGCCGCGGCCGCACGCCACGTCACTGAAGAAGTTGTTCCGGAGGTCTCCAAGCAGACCCGAGCGCCCCAGCAGGGGAACGGTGGCGTTTACCTGCACAAGGACAGAACACGGATCAGAACAGCTCCCCCCAAGGCGGCTTTGATCAGCTCACACTGATGACAGAACCTTGGAGGTCTTGGTGTGGTCCAGGTACCAGAACTTCACATGCCGGTTGCCGGAGGTAACGAAGTAGGAGCTGTCACTGGAGAAGGAGACGGCCGTCACCTTGCTGGACACCTTGTTTGCTGCGACCACCACGTTTTTCTGAGCAGCACAGGAGAACAGGCCACGGATTACGGACGGAACCACGGCGGGACAGAACCGGCGCCTGGAGCGGACCTACCTTCCAGTTCCACACGTTCACCATCATGTCGTGCTGGTAGCCCACGCTGACGATGTACTTCCCGTTAGGAGAGAACGCCACGCAGGAGATCCCGTATTTATGTTCCTGCAGCTCGGCCACCTGAGTACGCTCCGACACCTCCCAGATTCGAACCGCCGGCATGTGGCCGCTCTAATGCAGACAGAGGAGAACCGTCAGAACCATGAGAGGCTGGGATTCCGCCATGGTTCTGGTGGGAGGTTCTACACTCACCTCCCCGGTCACCATGTATTTCCCATCAGGAGAAAAGGCCAGCGTGGTGATCGCCTTCCTGCACAGTCAGAAACTTCTACTGAGGTTCTGGTTCTGAAGGAACGATGTTCCCATCCAATGAGACAGATCAAACAGTTGGATCCATCTCAGGCTTTAGTGTTGCTCCAGAACCAGGACTTTTTCCCCTTGGCATGATGACCAGGTCCAAACTACTCATAGAGGCTGACATTTAAGCATCAAGCAACATTTCTGGATGGTCTGGATCTACGTCTTCAAGGTTCTAGAAAATCTGACACCAAACTGAACCAACAGGATAAACAGTTCTAACTGAAACAAGGAGACTCTGGAGCTTCCAGTTCCAGCAGAACCATCAGTAGATGGCTCCACAGTGGTCCCACTGGGACCGGTGGTCCTACGGGTAGAAGACCAGATGGTTCTGTTTCTGTGGATCCCCAGCTTGGCTATGGTCCGTCCATCCTCATGTTCTCCAGGACCATCTGGGCAACTGGTTTAGGAAAGGATGAATCTGCCAGAACTTTTAGAGGATGGTTCTGTGTGAAAGAGCTGAAGCTTTAAAGGAACCCAATTGTTTCTGCTGAACCTTCTAGCAGCGTTCCAGAACCACACCGGGGATTTACAGAAAGCAGAAGGCTTCTGGTTTCTCTGGATTCCCATGAACACACTTCTTGTTCAGAAAATTCCTTTCCGATGCTAGAGGGATCATTTTAATGCATAAAGGGAGTTTTTCCTCTCCACTGTCACTACAAGCATGCTTAGTGTGAGGGATTGCCTTTGAGTCAATGAGTCGATGCAATCAGCTGGTTTTCCTTAGATAGAAAACTGTAAAGCGCCTTGAGATGACAAGTGTTGTGAATTGGTGCTATAGAAATCAACTGAACTGAACTGAATTAATGTCTCAAACATCTGAGCTTAATTATTCAACCAACAGGAAGCTAGAGCAGAAAGGACTGAGCAGGTCAGAGGCCATTTTACCTGGAACTGTTGAAGATGTGATGCTGTTTGTTCTTCCGAGGATTCAGCAGGATCACCACACACCTGAAGAAACGCAAAGATCAGTGAGAATTCAAAGACAAACAGGAAGGAAACATCAGCGCTATCGACCCACAGTAGCATCTCATTGTTCAGATTCATTTAACATGGTTTACTTCGACCTTAGCGCTGCCCTCTGTGGGTGAAACATGTACACTGCAGCTGCATTCTCTGGGCCTATAAGCAAACTGTTCAAACTGATGACACATTCTGTCATTAGGACCATGTTTCATGTTGTGCGGACCAGAACAACCAGGACTGGACCATCAAATGTAACAAAAGCTTTTGTCTGTTTGCACCAGAAAGTTCTTTATCTTCCACCAAACTTGGCTGATCTCATGTCACGAGCTGAAGGTTCAGTTAGACCTCAAGAACGTAGCGAGAGGAGGCTCCAGGAGCCCTAACTGAACGTGGTGGTTCTGGTGATATAGTCCTTCCTCTCCACTGTCGCCCAGTGCTTTCTCATGCTGGAAAACTGCCTTCAAGGAGATGGGGTGGAACCCTTGGGGGGTGTTTAGGATGTAAAGAACAGGAGGAGCAGGTTCTGAGGATGGGGGTTGGGGTGGGGAGGTGGTGTACCCTAGTTCTGGACCTTGGGTAAGACCAGAATTTTCTTCAACAGTTTAATGGTTGTCGGTTTTATTCCCAGTCATGTTGAAGAGCCTGTCTGCTGGTCAGATCACAGCCTCCTCCGCTTCTAGAACCATTAACATCTGCATCATTGTTATTCAGGTCCACCCTGATCAGAACCGAGCCTTTTTCATCCCCACGAGTTGATCACAGTAGGCCGCCATCACTGACCGCCACTGAAACATCAAGTCTGAACATCTGGGGCTGCTGAGGATCCCGGTCTGAACATCTGGACCTGCTGAGGATCCCGGTCTGAACATCTGGAACTGCTGAGGATCCCGGTCTGAACATCTGGAACTGCTGAGGATCCCGGTCTGAACATCTGGACCTGCTGAGAATCCCAGTCTGAACATCTGGACCTGCTGAGGATCCTAGAATATCATCTGAATGTATCACTAACATCATAGATATTAAGCTTCCTGTTAATTTTAATGGGTATTATTGTTGTTAAGGAGAGAATAGTTATAAACTTAGATGGCAGGAGCATCAATAGAGGGTCAGGATAGTCTGGTAGCAGCTGGTTCCTGGGTCCAGTGTTTGCACGCTGTTGTTCTGCTGCAGCACCCCCCTCCTCCTCCTTCACCACCACCCCATTCCTGTACAGTAGCTGATTCTAACTCTCTGGGTTTTACCTACAAACATTTGATGAACCCAGCTGAGGGGGGAGGGACGGCCGAGAGCCAAAGCATTAAAGGATTTCATCACGTGGTTAAAAGGATCCAGTCAGCAGTTTCCAGTGGCTGGTTGAGAACCAGCTACAGTCCTCCATCTGCAATGCAGCAGGGGGCGGGGTCTGGACACCTGGAGCTCTGCAGCTGATCTGGTGCGTTCATCACAGCCACAGACAGTGAAAAGCTGATGCTCTGAGATGAGATCCTGACCGACAGACGGAAGCGTTGGAAGATCTGCCTCGTTAAATCATTCTGCTCTGATTAAATCGGTGTTACAGAAAAAAAAAACATCTGAACCCCCCACCCCACTCACTGCTGTCACGAGATGCTCACCTCCTAGACCTGCAGCTGATTGGATGATTGGTTTCCATAGAAACCAGCCCCGTTTCATATTAAACAGTTGTTGTTTTTTCTCTGGCCTGGTGCAAAAACTAGCGGTTAATCTGCTGGACTAGATCTGACCAATCAGGATCAGATCCTTTACTTGGTCACCACCAGTTTAAGGCTTTCTTTAGGCGGACATTTTTAATTGAAAAAACTTCCTGGATGGAAAGTGAAACGTCTTCAAACTTGGAAAGAAATCCAGGGGATTGTTTTTGAAGTTTTTGTTATGACCATGACCTGGATGACTGATCATCTTCACCAGCTTATAGAACTCAGAGAATCCACGCCGTGTTTATCAGATAGACTTAATCATTTCACTAGAAAGTGAGTACAGACTCGTGTCCTCGCCATGTTTTTGAGAAGAACACAGCAGGCCGCATAAATCTGGATCAATTGGAACAGAAGCGTACTGATGACATCACCACATTCAAAGCTCGTCTAGAGCTGCATTTCACCTACTGTTATTAATAGTCTCTAGATAATAATAAATTGTGATTTTTTTCATTTATTGGGGGAATAATAACGAGCACAGTCAGATAAACACAAATCAAATGAACATTTTGGCAAATAAAACAAAAAACATCCCCATAATAGCCAGCGGTACTTCACACACAGCTATGCTGAGACAGGCTGACTAAGGGGAGTTAGCCGCAGCCGCTGCAGACGGGCTGCGGTTAGACCTAGCTAACGTTACAATTGGAGCTCCGCTGGTTACCGCGGTCCTCTCAACATCAGAACTTTTTTTTATTACGCACTAAATCCATAAATGGGCGATACAGTGAAGCATAAAGTATAATATTCTCGCCTCAAATGATCTTAAAACTTACTTTTATTCAACAACGGCAACAGAAAAGAGAACTTTTAACTTAATACTCTGAGCTCTGTGAGCGCTAACCTGGAAGCTGCTGCTGCCGCAGTGCATGCTGGGACAGCTGTCAGTCTGGAGGATGGACAAGTCTGCATTGATGCATGCTGGGTAAAGAGGGAGGGGCCAGAACAACATCAGGGGTCCTTGTCTATTCTCTGTCTGCTGTTCTTGTGAATTGGAACAGTGCTACACTGCAAAAATGATCTAGAAATAAGTAAACATTTCTTAAATTAAGTGTATTTCCCCTCAATTTGAGCAGGTAAATATTATTTGCCAATAGAATGAGTAGTTTTGGTATTAAAATAAGATATTTAGATAATATGCACTTGAAATAAGACAATGTAATTGTCTTATTTTAAATGTAAATTGTCTTGTTCTACTTGCAAAGTGTCTCACTTACCTCCTAAATTCAAGAAAAAATGTACTTATTTTATTATTATTATTTATTTATATATTATTTATTATTATTATTAAGGAAGAAATGACTTATTTAGATTTTGATTTTTTGCAGTGTAGGGCTGAGGTCTGAGGGGAGCAGCTAGCAATGCTGTGTTCACCAGGCTAACCATGCTAAATGCTAAACGCTGTATAATGACTGTAGTCATTTGAAATGATGGTGAACCCGAGTTACCTGTAGAGCTGTTATGTCCACCCTGTCCACAGAGTCCCCCGCATAATATTCATGGTTCCTAACAGAATATAAAAGAGGCCTTGATGTTTCTGTTAAAGTGACACCAGGGTAAAGTTCACTCCTTTGTTCTGTCTTCAGGATGATGGGTCCAGTACAGATGATCCATCAGAAGGTTTAGCAGCTCATGAACTGCTGCTCCCTCCATCTGCCATCACTGTTCATGTTTTCTTTAGTTTTTTTAATGTTTCTTTGATCCATTTTGTTCGGCATCAGGCTGCTTCCTCCCATACCTGCCCCGCCCATGTCTCCCGCCACACTGTGATTTACTCACCCAGCAGGATAGGCCAGTAGTCCAGTACGGGGGTCACAGGACAGCGCTCGGTTACCCAGGGACGTGATCCCAAGAACCTTCTCCAACGTCACCTGCAGGGCAAAGGTCAGAGGTCGTTTTGATGCTTTGAGACATTTCTTCTCAGAATGCTGCTGCGTTCTCTTTCCTTTCAAGCTAACTCTAAAAAATATATCTGCAAAATGTCATATTCAACAACGAAAAATACTTAGTTAATACTTAGTTAAGCAAATTGTGCAAATCAGATTTATAGTCGCCACACTGCATATATATTAGAATCTGCCCTTAAATTACAGTCAAACCCATTTACACAGTAACAGATAAAAACCTTTAGATAAACCAAACATTACCGCCACATATCTGACTATAACCATTAAAAGAACCATCTTTAGTAATTTCAGATGGAAATACAGTCGTGGCCAAAAGATTTGCAAAATGATTCAAATGTTAATATTCACAAAGTCTACTGCTTCAGTTTTTATAGCAGCAATTTGCATATACTCCAGAATGTTATAAAGAGTGATAAGCATAACAGGAATTAATTGCAAAGTCAATATTAGCCTAGAAAATGAACTCCAAAACACTGCAGCCATGCCTTAAAAGGAGCAGCTAACATGGTTTCAGTGATTGCTCCATTAACACAGGTGTGGGTGGTGATGAGGACAGGGCTGCAGATCAATCTGTCATGATGAAGTAAGAATGACACTTTAAAAAGAGGCTGCTGCTTGGCATCATTGTTCCTCTTCTGTGAACCACGGTTATCTCTAAAGAAACATGTGAAGTCATCATTGCACTGCATAAAAATGGCCGAACAGGAAAGAGAGTCGCAGCTAGAAATATTGCACCAGCTTGTTGGGAGAAGACGAGGTGAGCGCTACCACCAGTCTGGTCTCATGCCAACTGTAAAGCATCCTGAAACCATTCATGTGTGGGGTTGCTTCTCAGCCAAGGGAGTCTGCTCTCTCACAGTCTGACCTAAAAACACAGCCATGAATAAAGAATGGTACCAGAATGTCCTCCGAGGGCAACTTCTCCGTTCAGCTACTGATGGACCGTCAGTGGTGGACGGTCTTCTAACCAACAACCTCAAGGTTTCACTGGAATGAAGCCAATGATTCCAGCTGAGTGATGCTGCAGGAAGCAGGCATGGCTGGTTCTCTACCTCAGATACGTTTAATAAAACACACAGTGAGGACGCTGCAGGCAGGACAGTAGGACGTCCAATTTTATCTTTGCTTGTTTGGACAGACTGAGGGATGGACTGAGGGACCGAATGAGGGACGGACTGAGGGACCGAATGAGGGACGGACTGAGGGATGGACTGAGGGACCGAATGAGGGACGGACTGAGGGACCGAATGAGGGACGGACTGAGGGACGAATGAGGGACGGACTGAGGGACTGACTGAGGGACCGAATGAGGGACGGACTGAGGGACTGACTGAGGGACCGAATGAGGGACGGACTGAGGGACCGACAGAGGGACGGACTGAGGCACGGACTGAGGGGCCGAATGAGGGACAAATGGACAGAGGGTGTCTCTGAGGCTTACTGTCTCTTGGCTGGATGTCCTCTATCCAGATCTTTGGACCTCCTGGTTTGTCAGCTAATAACTGAGTCCAGTTCTGGTTCCGACCCGTTTCAGCAGACAGACTTACTTCCTGCTCCATGGAACCGAAGCTCCAGGACACGGTTCAGTTCAGAAGCTAACAGCTCCAGCTGTGTCTCAGGCCGTCCTCCTCTCGGCCGTGTCTCAGGCCGTCCTCCTCTCGGCCGTGTCTCAGGCCGTCCTCCTCTCGGCCGTGTCTCAGGCCGTCCTCTCAGCCGTGTCTCAGGCCGTCCTCCTCTCAGCCATGTCTCAGGCCGTCCTCCTCTCAGCTGTGTCTCAGGCCGTCCTCCTCTCGGCCGTGTCTCAGGCCGTCCTCCTCTCAGCCATGTCTCAGGCCGTCCTCTCAGCCGTGTCTCAGGCCGTCCTCCTCTCAGCTGTGTCTCAGGCCGTCCTCCTCTCACATGACTCTCCTCCTTCCTACTCTCCTCTTCTATTTTCATCCGTTCTGCTCTGGGTTCAGAGGGAGAACAGAGGCCCGACTGAAGCGCCTGAGTGGTTCTGGGTCAGGGAGTGTAAACACCAGCCCAGCTTATTTATAAAGCACCACGTGGAGCTGCACATGCAGCCCACACTGAAGAAAGCAGACAAGATAAGCGTTACAGCAGAGTCGACCCTCCATCAGGCGCTAAAGGTTTCAGCAAGTTCATGTTTGAAGAAGAATCTCCTGCTCAGAAACTCCCAGAAAGGACAGAACCAGCGACCAATGATGGCCTCTGAGGTTCTGCTCTGTAGGAGAACAGCAGCTGGTCAGGGTCTTCCAGGAAGCTTCCACCTCAGCAGATAAGACTTACAGCAAAACATTGAAAAACTGAACAAATTAATCATTAAAACTCAAAACTCATTTTTGAGAAAATTGAAAAAAATAAATGCTGTTAATTGCACTTTAGTCGCAATATTAGTGACTTTTCAGACCCTTCTAGCACTTTGATTTCTAAAAAACTCC
>NW_015150563.1:923411-930491 GCF_000732505.1 Cyprinodon variegatus
TGTAGCAACACCAAAACGACTAGCAGGGAGTTAGAAACTCTGGCTAATCAGCACTTCTGCTCTTTTGGCAACAACAACAGAAATAATGATAAGATTTAAAGCTGAGGTTCAGGTTTGGCTGCTGACTGATACGGAAGAGGATTAGGGCCACTGAAAAAAATAAATAAAAGTTAACTGATTTTTACATTTTCTTTCAGTCTAATGTGGGAAAAAATTCAGAATTCTGACTTTTTTCTCAGAATTCTGACTTTAATCTCAGAATTCTTGCTTTTTTCTCAGAATTCTAACTAATCTCAGAATTTGGGATCTTAATGTAGATGGGCACCATGAAGGAAGAGATGTTGGAGCACTCAGCTTCACTGACAAAGATGTGAGTTGTTTGAGAGGGCCAGTAACACATTGGTGGAAAATGGTGGAATTAGGCAACTTTTTATGTGCCCGATGGGTCCGCTCATTAATGGAGGAAGGTCATTAAAACAAGAGAGCTAGTCTCTAAAACAGACATGGCTGCTAACATGCTAACATGTTTGTTATTTGTCAGAGTTTTGAGATTAAAGTCAGAATTCTGAGAAAAAAGTAAGAATTCTGACTTTTTTTCCCCATGTTAAACTAAAATAAAATAAAAAAATCAGTTAACTTTTTTTTTTTCCAGTGGCACTAATCCTCTTCCGTAGACTGAAGTGCTTTGGTCAATGGGGAAAGTTTGGTGGAAGGACGACTGCAGAGTGGGGCTGGCTTGGAGGAGTAGTGCCTCTGTTTGCTTACAGCTTATAAGATATCCAAGCTGCTCCTGTTTCCCCAAACCGTTTGGAGTGGCGTTGGTTTCGTTGTTGTCCTATCAGTGAACAATGGGGGCGCCCTGATGAGGGAGGCCAAAACACCCTCCAGTCAAAAGACGACGTCAGTCGGACTTTCATGTTCCAAGGTAAAAACAGCACAGTGGGCACAGTGACCTCCTCCAACATCAGTGTCTAACCTCGCACCTGATCCGCTGGAGGAACGTTCCCACAAACATTCCAAGACAGCCGTTCCCGCTTCAAGGATCAGGTTCAACAAAGTTCACAGATGGGAGGGAACTTCTGGACACCTTTAATATCTGTGAGGAGTTACGTAGAGACGTGTCAAACCTCCGAGTCTCATCTTGTCCACTCTTCTAACCAGAAAGGGAGAGAGAGCAAGAATATAAGGATGTAACAGGAAGGCTGAATCGATTCTGTTCATTTTCTGTTTAGGAAGATTTATGGACTTTGTTCCTCTCATGTCCTGCCCAGGCTTCCATAGCTCAGAGTTCATCCCTTCCTGTTCGTAGATGTGATGTGATAAAGCAGCAGCTGCTAACCTTTAGTCTGTTATGGTTCATTATTTGTCGTCAAACATGATAGTTCGACCAGCAGCTCCTTCCAGAGGGCGGCTCCACTCAAAGCTACTTTTTCCCTGATGACTGCATTTGATATTCATTATTATAACATTTAATTCAGGCAAAAGATCATTGATTAATCCGATTTATTAGAAAAAAAAGAAATCAGAGGTCCGATTTTCCGGCAGCAATGAAAAAGCCCGGAAGCTTCCGTCCCCGGTTCTGTTCAGGTGGTTCTACTGAAACTAGAGCTGAAATAATCCATCAGATTAACGGGTTATTAAACTAATCATCAACCAATTTATTGACAGATTAATCGTTAACTGAAGTATAGAGACTGTAAAAGATCCCTTTAGCTGACAGAGCAGGAATTATATCAAGAATCTAAAAAAAATGTAAAAACATTTTAATTTAATTCATCTGTCAATCTGCTCTTAAATCCAAGATTCCTCCAGTGGAAAAGTTTTAGTTTAACCTGGTTTAATATTGTAAAAAGTCTTCTTTAAGGAACCTTTGGCTATCCGATTATTAATCAATAAAATAATCTACAGGTTAATCGATTTTCAAATAAAGTTGCACGCCTACTGGAACCAAAGGTTTCGCTGCACATTTAGAAAAAGATTCCTAAGATTAATAAAGTTAATCAATCAATAGTGTTTATTAGTGCCATCTGTTCATTCAGTCTTCTCTGCCTTCTTCCCTCTCCAGCCTCTTTTCTTTCTAGCCGACTCCTGCCTGCTCTCTGTTTTACTATTCTAGTACATTTTCCTTCCTTCTCTTTTACTGATCTTTCCATCAGTCTTCCTATTTTCCTCCGCTCTCATCTATCAGTCTTTGTCTTCACTCTAACACTGATCGAAAACAGGGAAATAAAACAATCTGAATCCCTTTCAAACAGATCAATGAAATGAACCGATAAACATGGGCAGTTTTACGCTAACAGCCGTTTCTGAGCGCAGCATGCTAACGCGCTCTTTATACCATAATAACAGCCGACACGCAACATTTTCCCGCTCATTCTTAAAATGCTAAAACCGGGGACATTTCCAGGGACAGCTTTAGCCAGGGACAGGTGGTCCAAAACGGGGACTGTCCCCAGAAATCGGGGATGACTGATCACATTACCTTAACCCCTCTCTCAAACCATCTGTCTTCCTTGGCCAGAATCCGGACATCATCGTCCTGAAACGAGTGAGCGTTAGCCTTCAGGCGTAGTGGAATAGCCTGAGGATTTAGCCCTCCTGTTGAGCCTTGCGCCTGTGTGGGGGGGCAGCACTACTACGATACTATAATACAGTTACTGTGGTGAAGTACTTTGAGGCATTGAACCGTTTAATATCAAGAGTCAGACTGAAATAACCAGCAGTGTTTGAATACGTTCAGCTAGCAAAGCGGTGTGGTACAAACGTCCTGGACCATATTTTAGATGATTTCTGTCGCGTTTTTCCAGCTAACATTAACAGCACTAGCGTCTGACAGCTAGCTAGCTGATGGATCATCTCTACACAGAAGGCCATGACAGACACGCTGCTTGGCTCCTCAGTGCATTCATCCATTTCCTTTAAAACTTCAAAATAAGAGCATCAACCACAGACTGGCTGTTAGTAGTGATGGTGAGATGAAGCCCCATGAGGCATTGAACCGTTTGGCCAAATTGCTTCAACGATCCCCACAGTTCATGAAGCTCCATGTGAACATGTCACCACCTACTGGTGGACAGCAGAACTACAGTTTATAATAAAATCTGTGATTTTTTTTTTTTTGCAACTGTTCTTTTTTTTCCCTTTTAAGTTCCTTTGAAATTGTTAATGGTTGGTGTGTATAATAAAATCTTTTGTATCTTTTTAAGTGTAAAATTTCTTAGAACAATCCTTTAAGGTGCACGGTTTTTCTGCCATTTTAGTGAAATAAACTCAAGCAGACAGTGAAAGTGTTCGCGCAAATTGGGCAATGATATGCAAAATGAAAGGTGTTAGTCATTTTTATTCAAATGTGATAGATTTTCCACGTTTTTTTGGTTTTAATCAGGTTGGAAGTTGTGTTCAACCAATCTTTTGGCTAAACCAACCTAATTTACCCAATCTATATTTTTACTCGGGCAAAACAATGCAAATTAGTCTCATCAGCCAAAATAATAAAGTTTAATCGCAACTTGAACCATCAACCTCTAGAGTGAGAACCTGTATGTTACAGATGATGCCACCTATATAGATAACCATAATAGGAAGGAAAATACAAGTTAATAATGACGTGTTCAAACTGACTTTTTCCGGTGGTTTCCTCAGATTTTGATCATTACATTGTTTATTCTAACCAAATTAGTTTTAACCAACTAGATTGGTTGTTTTTCCAACCAATCTATTCTTAGAATCTATCCAAACTTCATCCAGCTGACAGCGACTCTCTTCCAAACTCCTACATCTTGACTGAACACTGAGGCTGTTTAGATGCCTGTCAAAATTCTTGCGCTTCCCGAACCACTTCGCGAAGCGGTCACGTGGTATCACGGTAGCGAGGAACAGGAACCCAAAGGATCTTTGATTTTTTTTATTATGGTTTTAAATCATTGGAAACGTGTCTCTGAATCCTTATGTGGGATTTATCCATCATTAGAGTTCAGGTTGGTCCAGATGTTTCCTCTAAACGTGGACGTCCTCATGCAGCTGGAACCAGAGAACAGCTGGAAGGACTTCTTGTTCACACCAGAAACATCAGCCAATCTAAGCCTATACCAGCAATTCCTTCACAAACTGAGTAAAAGAAGGCCGTGATGCTTCCTGGGAACCAATGATGGTGATGATGATGATGATGATGATGGCTGAAATGGGCAGCAGGTTTCAGACTGATGCGGACCTGCTGGGTTCACTGGTGGATCAACTGGTTTTTCAGGAAACACTTTGATGGACTGAAGATAAGATGAAGCCGTTTCCTTGATGCTAATCTGAACAGGAACCAATTGACAACAAGCCGTTTCTTCTGGGCCCCGATCCGCTCCCAATGAACAGGAAAGCAGAACCGGGCCGGTGCACATCCACCAACCCGGACCCTGCAAGTCCAGACACAAATCAACCCTCAGAGCAGGAAACCGATCAGGGACCACTTCTTCTTCTGGCTCTGGCCAACAGCTCTGGCTGGTGTCCCAGTACCACTGCTGTGGACCCAACAGAACCACTGGAGTAGAACCCAAACAACACAGAGGAACTGTGGTTCTGGTTGGAGACAGACCGGTTCTAGTGCTGGCACCAATTAATCTCACATAAGTCGGCCTGATTAGTGCTGCTGGTTCTTTGGGTCAATTCCCGGTTTTGCTCCGGCCCAAATGAAACCCAGACGGGGTTATGGACCGGCAGAGGTTCTGGTGACGCCCAGGACGATTTCTCAAAACCTACAAGAACATCTCTTCATGTTCCGATCTTAGGAAGTTCGTTTGGGTGTTGGTTCTGATCCAATGATCTACAGAACCTCTACTGGACCTCAAACCGTGCATTCAGCCCTTCTGGGTTGTTCTGTGACCCGGCCTGGTTCTGTTCCCTGCAGAGGATCCGGTCCATGTTGGATCCACTGGTTCTGGTGGCTCATTTCTGGCCGCCTTTAGCCGGTTCCCTCTAAACTCTGCTGCTCTTGGTGCCGGGTCATCTGGTACCGCTTCAGGGTTCTGAAGATGGGGAAGGTACCTTCAGATATGTCCGACCCAACAGTACCAGTAGAACCAGTCAGCTGAGCAGAGGGCCATGACAGGTGGACCATCCAACCAGTCCTGACCAGTGTCTGTCTGTGTCCGAGTCTGTCTGTCTGTCTCTGTGTCCGAGTCTGTCCGTCTGTCTGTGTGTCTGTGTGTGTGTATGTGTGTGTGTGTGTGTGTGTCTGTGTCTGTATGTCTGTGTCTGTATGTCTCTCTGTGTGTGTGTGTGTATTTGTGTGTGTTGTACCTTGCCGCTAAGGTCGTTTTGGTTCCGAGCCGCTCCGGTCCGTCTCAGTTTGATGGACGGGGAGCGCAGCAGGTTCTTGATCCGCCTGCGGATGGTTCCGCTTCCCTCCGCCGACATCTCGTCACCCTCCGCCGGCAGCTCTCGTCTAGAGGACTGTTTGGGTCGCGGTGAAGCGCTATCCGTCCGGTGGCGGTCCGGGCATGCTGTCCACGGTCCGAACTGGACCGGAACCTGTCAGACAGCCTGGGCCCAGTTCCTTAGGATCCAGTTCGCCATTTTTTCCGCTGCAGTAAAAGGTTTAAAGCGGACAGGCTGGAGACGCACGGCCAAACCGACAGCGGCAAGCTCGCATGCGGCACTAGCTACTGCTTCCGGTTGGGCTTTTCACAATAAGAGTGGCGCAGAGGAGCCGAAAGGTTCTGGATTTGTTTTTTTTTTCACCTCAAATAAACTACAAATACTTCATTACTTTACAGAAGTAGAAATGTCGGCCATCTATTCTTTACTGGAGTCATTTTTACTTTCTAGTCCTTACATTTTAAAAATAGAAAAAAAAAGTTTAATTTAAGCTAATTTTCATTATGGCTTGTTGGTATTTAAAAAAAAACAAAAAAAACTATCAAATTAATTAGTTTCATCCAGATAATTTCTTTGGACTCTGTGCTGCCCCAACTTGTTGCTCACCACGTACCAAAATAAATAGTTTACCAAAATGATGTTAATTTTGACACCATTAGTTAAAAAACTAAGAAAATGAATTCTAAGGAAGTTATCATCCAGAATTATAGAAAAATGTTCCTTTAATAGGGTAGTGCAGTAAACCTTCTGTCCTTGATGTTTGTTCCTGCATTAGATTTTTACCTTTTTTTCCCTTTTTTTTAAGCTGAAGTTGATCCTCTAACTTCTATGAGGGTTTTTAAACAGCAGGATTTATACTGGAGTAATAAACATATTTTTGACACCATCTGCTAATTAGGACCCATTAAAAGTGCATAATGTTCTTCTGTCCATGTCCAAACCACCGTTTCTGTCCAGATCCTCTTCTTTCACAGCTCAGTGGTGAGCAGCTACTTCTCCCTAACCAACACTAACAACCTCCGTCATTAAATGACTATAATCCGATAAAAAGAGGGTGGTGGTGGCAGCATCATGCTGTGGGAAACGGAGGCTGATGGGTGGAGCTCAATCAGGACTATCCTAGAAGAAAACCTATTAGAAGCTGTGGAGGTTCACCTGAAAATCCAGCCAGGGACACGGTGGAGCATACACCAACAATTCATGGGTAAGAATGGCCTAGTCAAAGTTCAGATCTCTAACCTGCTCAGAATCTGTGGCTTAAAGACTTGGAGGCTGATGTAGAGAGAAACCCAAAGACCCCAGGCTAGAATTCACCTGAGGAGACCAGTTCCTATTCCCCACATCAAAGACCAACATCATGGCTCATTGATTAAAAAAAACAAAAAACTTTATTAATATTAAAGTGTTGAACAGGAGAAACAATCTACATCCAAATATTTTAAAAACAAATTCCTACTAAATGAAGACCAGGCAGAACAGCTTGGATTTATCTCAACTTCCAAACAAAGAGAAGCAGTCCTAAACATTTTATCCTTGACATGAGGGTCAGAACCGACCCAGGAGGCTTCAGAACTCAGGGAGTCAAATACTGATGGAGCTGAAACTTTAGCAGCTAAAACATTTAGAAAAATTCAGCCTCCAAAGGACCTGGTCTGGAAACCATGGAGATTATTCCAGATCTTCCTACAGAGGAGCACGGTTACCGTGGAGACGGTC
>NW_015150563.1:930579-934724 GCF_000732505.1 Cyprinodon variegatus
AACGGTTACCATGGAGAAAGTCAGCGTGATTACCGTGGAAACAGAGTCAACGGTTACCATGGAGACAGTCAGCGTGATTACCGTGGAGACAGAGTCAACGGTTACCTTGGAGACAGTCAGCGTGATTACCGTGGAAACAGAGTCAACAGTTACCATGGAGACAGTCAGCGTGATTACCGTGGAAACAGAGTCAACGGTTACCATGGAGACAGTCAGCGTGATTACTGTGGAAACAGAGTCAACGGTTGCCATGGAGACAGTCAGCGTAATTACTGTGGAGACAGAGTCAACAGTTACCATGGAGACAGTCGGCGTGATTACCGTGGAAACAAAGTCCCCGGTTACCATGGAGACAGAGAAATCGGTAACTAATAGAGCTTGGGTTCATAAAATGAATGCTGTTAATTCTGATCGGGTCTGATCCGCTCCGGTCCAGTTTGCGGTCTGATACAATAGAGGAAGGAATCGTTGTTGAGCCTCCAGTGGATCGGAGGGATCTGCAGTCCTGGAGTGTCCAGCTCGGCTGCGCTTCGACTCAGCTGGGGGAGTTTCCTCTCAGGCCCAGTGGAACTAGCCTCGGCATCGGCCTCCAGGCCACGCCCCCTCCGACCGAAGAGCCGTCATTTGTGCTGAGTCCTTCTGCCTTGGCCGCTCCCACCTTCATGTGCAACAGAGGGGGCGGGGTCAGGACACCTTCGCAGGGAGCCTCTGGCCGAGGGGCAGCCCGTCTCCGTTCCTCGGAACCACCGGGGTTAACCTGTGGGCTGCCCTGGTCTGCTGGCGTTACCGTGGTAACAGTCTGCTGGTTGAGAAAAACAATTTCGCTGAGAAGGGACGACAGGCTCTGGTTGTCCGAATCGGATCTGGGTTTTGGCCCAGCAGATGGTCCATGCGTGGTCGGAGCAGAGCTCTGAGAGGTGTTGGGACCGAGGGGCCCAGCTGCACCCGGGTTCTGGACGGTGGCCCGGCTGCATTCCTTGGGGAGCTGCAGAACCGTGGCTGCAGCTGCAGAAAGTGGCGGCTGCTGCTCCGGGCGGCGATGCTGTGTACTTTCTGGATGAACGGCAACGGGCACAGGGTCTGACTTCAGTTCTGAGGACAGAAACACGGATGAGAAAAGCCACCAGAACCCCAGATAAAGCACTGAGTGCCGCCTCTTACCTTCTGCCTTCAGGGACGCAGATTGACGGCGGCTCCGGGACAGAATGTTGGGAATGGTTCTGGTCCGCTTCCTCACTTCAGAGAATCCATGCAGAGGAGGCTCAGAGTCGGACAGGGGGACGGTAGGCTGCAGACGGACAAAGGCAGGCTGACCTGAACCCTGACAGGGAGGCGTCCATCGGGTTTCTGACGGGGCGACACGACAGGCTGCCTCAGCTGGAACCTGACTGGCCGTTTGCTGCTTCTCCTCCGTCTCTGCAAACAAAGACAAAAAAAGTTCCCAGATTTGAAACCAGACTTTAACTGGACCCGTTTCCATCATTGAGAACAGAACATAGTCCAAGCCTACGGAGGTTCGACCCGCTGCGCTGATCAGGTTCTGTTTCCTAACCATCACTGTCAACGGAACCGGTTTAAAAACAAAAGTTACGACTGTAACTAAGGTTCCATGAATCCCTGATGACCACCAGAGGCGGTGCTTAAAGCATGAATGATCCCTCTTGCGCTTGCACAGCTCGAGAATCTTATACCAACATAGTCACGTATGACCCCCGGTGACACCAGTGAGCCAATATAATCACGTAACGACAGCTCAGTCCCTTATTCTCCTCACAAAAACACGATGATTCTGAGGGACCGAACGCTCTGGCGGTCATCTGGGGAACCGTAGTTAAAAGTCGTAACTTTCATTCTATTTCATCCCTACTGACCGCCAGAGGCGGTGCTTAAAGCACGGATGACGATTACCAACAGAGTCCTGAAGAATCACATGCAGAAAATAAACAACCCGAAAACATGCCCACCTCACTGGGAAGATGGATGAAGCCACCTTAGGAAGAAACGCCACATTAGGCCAGAGAGTAACACCAGAACCAGCCGGGTTCCAACGGCAGCTGGACTAGTGAACAGACAAAGCATGTAGCTCACCCCCCCCCGCTTCGCCGAGGCCATGGCGAGGAGAAAAGCTGTCTTCTTTGACACACACTCAAGGCTTGGCTCTGCCAATGGTTCAAAAGGAGGAGAGCGCAGAGCAGTGAGGACAAGAGAGAGGTCCAACGCAGGCACAACAGGGCATGTTGGAGGGTGCAAACATCAGGCACCTCTCAGAAACAAGGAAACATCCTTGTTACGACCCACCGTTTCACCACCGAATGCCAGCAAGAGATGGCAGCAGCATAAACTTTCAGAGTGGATGGAAAGCGACCTTTAGAAAGTAGTGCTTGAAGGAGGGTTAAAATAACAGAAACAGGACAGTGTACAGGGTCCTCATGTCTTTCCTGACACCAGCGGCTAAAAGCCTTTCCCTTATGGGTGTACACCAATGGCAGCTGGTGCCCCTCCTGAAAGACCCTCAGGAGGTTGGGCCTATCAGGCGAAGTGGTGGAAATGCATAGAGCAGCGCCCTCGGCAAGTCGTGCGACAGCGCATCCTGACCTAGAGGACTGGCACTGTCTGCCAGGGAGAACCAAAGCGGGCAATGGGTCGTCTCTTGGGATGCAAATAGATCTACGGCTGCTCTTCCGAACTTCTCCAAAATAGCTCCCACTACCTCTGGCTGGAGCCTCCACTCCCCCCGGTGGTGGACGCCCCCGAGATAGGATGTCGGCCGGGACATTCTGCACACACTGGAATGTTGGCAACTCACAGAATGGCGGGAGGGACAGGAGGGATGTGTTTGGAGACGAGCAGCAGGATTCTGAAGGCAAAGGACGAGTGAGTTCAGAACAAAGCTTGGATGATCGTCTCCAGGTCACCTGCTTCGCTTTGAGAAAGCAGCTGTGAGGAGACCTAGCTGACTGGACCTGGAACCAGAACCTGGATGGATCCAGATCATTCAGGTTTGGAGGAACATCCGTTTGCTCCATCAAAGCCGCCTACAGCGCTGACATCACCGTCACATGACCCAACAATCAGCACATGACCAACCTCAACAGCAATAAATAGTGGCTGTTAACCTGGAGAAGAACCAGAACCAGAACTAAAAGGTCCAAACAGGTTCTGTAATCTGAGATGCAGTCAGTCAGTCTACAGAACAGGCAGTCTGGACGCCTAGAACCCGACCCTGATCAGGTAAAGTCATAAAATGCTGTCTGACCCGATGTGCTGCAGACGTCCTGGATGCCTCCATCCTCTTGTTTGGAGACGCTCTGGGAGAACCGCAGACTCTCCGCCTCTGATGGAAGCTTCTGGACCTCCTGAGGAACCTGGAACCACAAACAGTCTGATCAGGGGAAGATCTAGAGACGCAGCTCTGACTCTGTGAACTCTAACCAGGCTGTTAAACGGCCTGCTATAGCAGCAGGAAGCAGAACTGTTCCCAGCTTCTGGTTCCTTCATGAAGGAAAGGCTTCACTGTAGATATTTCTCTGCTAGACAGAGCTATGGGCTCAGCTTCTACTGCAACTAAATGGATGTTCTCTCCTTCATCCTCGGACATGAAACCTGGCTTAGAGTTCGTCTGATTAACCGTTTCCTTCCCAGACAGAGCCGCCTGTGGAGCTAGCTTACCGTTAGCTTTTCTAACATAGAAAGTCCTAATAGATCATTGCTTCTATGTCTGCTTCTGTCTCCTTGAACCCCAGTCGGCCTCAGCAGATGGCTGCTCACACTGAGCCTGGTTCTGCTGGAGGTCTTCCTGCTAAAGGGGAGTTTTTTTACTCTCCACTGTCGCTACCAGCATGCTTAGTGTGATGGATTGCTGAAGAGTCAACATCTCCTGCCTCTATCTGCTCATCCAGGAGAGAATCCTGCAGAGTTAGTGACTGAACTAAATCAGCTGGTTCTACTTAGACAGAAATGTGGAACCTTTAATCCACAGCAGAACTTGGCCTTTGGGTTCATATCATGAACCTGGACTTTAAAGAGCTCTAGGTTCCTCTGTGACAGTTCTGGCTGCGATGGTCCAGACCAAGCAGTAGAACTAGGGGTGTAAATCACATCCATCATGGCGATTCGATTCAGTTTCGATTTCCCGACCCAACGAT
>NW_015150563.1:935657-936506 GCF_000732505.1 Cyprinodon variegatus
CATCTGACCCTGAATCAGGCAGAAAGGGTCGCGTCTTCACGGTTCTGTGGAGCTAAAGTGACATCTGGGCCCAAGACCCTCCGGTTTACAGACCTGACCGAGGAGCGCCGTCCTCCCAGGGTTCACCACGGGGCTACCATCTTCCAGCTCCAAGTCCTCTCTGGAAAGCAGAACATCCAGGGTCACCAATGTTGTTGAATCATGGATAGAATAGAGGCAGCAGTGACCATGAGGGAACTTCTCACCCTGAACTGCTGCTCGTCTTCTCCTGGTCCTGCTGCGGACTGCTCCTCCTCTGGTCAACATCTGGGAGCTCAACAGCTGCAGCAGCGTCCTGCCAGAACCAGAAAGCATTGAGATGAAACTGCTGCAGCTACAATCCAGTTTGCAGCTTCAGAGCTTCTGGTTTCACTGCATTAAAAATGACTCTGAAGGATTAAGTTTTAAACCTGCCATTACAGAAATAGAATCAACAGACCGACGCCTCAGACCTAAACAAGCTTCAGGAACTCCACAGGGTCCAGGCAGAAACGTGAAGAACTATCCTGCTCATAACTTTACTAAATCAGACCAGTAAATGAGCTGAAATGATGGGAGGAAAGACACAGAACTACAGAAACAAGATATACGCAGAGAAATGAGGATGGCAGGGAGGCGTGGACTACTTCTACGCAGATCTACCTTCTCCGTCTAACCCTGAAATCCTGCATAACCCGCTCCATTCCAGACCGCAACGCCTAGAGCCTGAACGGTTCCTCCAGTCCTGCTACGCTCTGTGTTCCTTGGAGCTCGAGGAGAGCATGTGCTATATTATGCTAATTTAATTCATAGGAGCAAAATAAGAGGTAA
>NW_015150563.1:936646-941342 GCF_000732505.1 Cyprinodon variegatus
TTGCTTGTAAAGCGGGGAGAATGGCGCTAGGCTTACCGCACCGTGACGTCACTGCAGGAAGATGGCAGGCGGGAGGGGTTACTATATTTGGGCAAAAATGGCCGCTCCCAGACTGGGTGATCGCCAATGAAATGTTTTTTTTTTTTTTTTTTTTTTGTGATGAACGCTAAATTCATTAGATCACAGCAAATGTTTTAGTTTTAGGTATATTTAAAATCACCATCAGTATTAATCTCATGTTTCCGCACAAACATTTTATTTTCCTCATAGATCTTTGTAATGGATCTGGGATAATTAAAATCATACAACTGGTTTGTTCTCTGCCTCCAAACTCAGCAACTTCATCCATGCCTGCGATATGAAGTGTTTTTTGAAGTTGTCAGATGCGTTCTTGGAAGTTGTGACTGGATTTGATTAAACTTTTAAGCCTCTCGGTATAAAATAAATATTTTGATGGAGATGAGAAATCTGCTTCCTGGTCTGTTGAAGTACCGATAGTTTGCTTCTAATCATTTAATTAAACGGTCTTAGTTTTGGGGAATATATAAGAATTATGCTCTAATCTGTTGTTGCCGATCTGTCATTACCATATTTTAATATAACTAACTGGATCTTTTTGTCCTTCTTTTTCCTGTTTGGTGTGATTGGAATTGCGGATCTTGACCTGGCTGGACTGATGCGGAGTAAAAAGTAGCTCAGATCATTATTTTGAGGGTGAAGGAAGGAGCAGATTTACGTGGATGATGACTTTCAAAGCAGTAAAGGTGGATGTGGAACAGCTCTGATTAACGTGACTGATCAAGTGCTCCGCACGACATACATGAATGAGGTGGAGAGGAAGATGAGCAAACTGGGGGTAACATGATCATCTCTGGCTGACAGTGAGCTTCTACTGATGATCTGAAAGGTTCCAGCAGAACCAGAACAGAAGGACTCTGGTAAACAGACTGAGCTACAGAGGAACCACTGAGGGAGCAGCTTACATCAGCAACAGTCATCCTGTTTAAACCGTCCTCTTCAGATGAGATGTAGATCAGGTCCTTCTCCTCCTTCACGGCGGCGGTGCCGGTCTGGTCCGCTGTCAGAACACGAAACAGAACAGGGTCAGGGGCATGGGATCACTGAGGAGACCTTCAAGTCAACATGTTAATACGTTGTTTCCGCTCCGGCCAGCCATCCACACAGCTGCTGTTCCTCAGGTTTAACAGTCAGAGGGACGTATAAAGATCTACTGACCTCTGATAAGAGAAACCGGCTACCTGGTCTGAGTCCCTACCAGCCGAAATAGACCAGAATAGACTGGATCAGATTGAGGGCTTCAGTTAATCTGCATTTTTTTTTTTTATTGCTTTCTTCCCTACGGTTGTCAAACAAGTCAGAACTCCAAGCCCTAGCAAGGATCCAGGCAGAATTATCAGCATTGAAGTACTATGGGTTTCACTGAAACATGGCTGCAGGATCATATCTCAGACTCCAGTGTCTCTCTGCCTCTTCAAGACCGTACGAGCACACAGAGTATGACAGAAGGGTGGAAAACTCAAAGGAGGTGGGTTGGCAGTGCTTGAGAACAATGAGCCCAACCAACAAAGGATTTTGAAGACCGATATCGATATTTGGGCCTTTAGAAAAACCATATCCAAAGTATATCGGCCAAAACTTTTAAACAAAACTGGCCATGGACATATTAGGGATGTTCTTTCCAACGATAGTCCAACTGAAATCATCATAATACCCAAAAATTTCAAGACAAAGACACAAAACATTGGGTTACTTAACGTAATCCCTGGTTCTTTGATAACAGAGTGAGGTGTTTCACTATGGAAATCGCTTCTGCGTGACCAACTACGGAAGCTCCAATGACATCACATCTGTCTGTGACAGACAGGTTGAGCCATGGCCGGGGCTCCACCTACGGCAAACCTACCAGGTTCAATTCATGCTAGGCAGGTTTCTTTCCGTGCCCATGCCCTCGCTCTGTTATCAAAGAACCAGGGATTACAATAAGCAACTCAACATTCTCTTTCTAACTTCACTCTGTGTTTCACCCTTGAAGACATGGCCCACTCCCGGATTGCATGCTGACCCCGAAGCCATGCATGATTGGAATCCCAATCCAGGGCCTTAGATGGACTCTGACATCACTACTTCAAGCACTATGTGCGCAAGCGATGGCTGAGCCATATCCAGCCTCTAAAACCTCACAAATGTGGTGGTGTAGCCCAACTGGCTAAAGCACAGATGTCCTGAACTGACACAACATAGAACAAAGCCCAAGAGGTGGCAATGCTCTTGGTAGAATGGGACTTCGCCCATTTAGGGGGCTCAGAGCCTGCACACCTATATGCCAGAGATATAGCTTCCCCATTCTAGTGTGCTAACCCTTGGCAGGAGACCGGTTTGCCCTTATGAGCGGTACCCCAAGACACAAACAGATGGAAGCTCTTCTAAAACAGGTTGTCCTGTCCACACATAAGCTCTTAAAGCTATCACTGGACTTAAGTGATGAAGCTTCTGCCCTCCTGCTAAAGAGAATGGGGGAAGATGGAATGCCAGCAATTCCACCATCGAACACCTGTATGATTATTGCAAAACCTTTGGCACAAAAGCAGAATTGGGTCTCAAGCACAACTTGGAGAGCCCACTGTAAACCGGCCGGGATGGCTAAAAATGCATGCAACTCACTTACTCTCTTAGCTGTGGCAACGCTAGGAGCAGGGTAGTTTTAAATTAAAGAAACTTTAAGGCAACGACCTCCAAAGTTTCAAAGGGATGATGGCAAAGAGCGTCCAGCATCAGAGTGAGATCCCATAATGGCACCAGAGGCTTAGGAACTACCAACTTAGGTTGAACCCCTCTCATGAAAGGACACACTAAGGGGTGCTTCCCCACAGGTTTATTACCAAACCCTACATGACAAGCAGAGATTGCAGCTAAATAAACCTTAATTGTTGAAAAGGCCTTACCCTTGTCAAACAAGCTTTGCAAAAAGCAGAGCACATCTACCACTGAACACTGAAAAGTAATGACCTGCCTTCCCCTCACTATTCCCCAAAAACCTGCCATTTACTACTGTAAAAGGAGCGTGTAGGAGAAGCCCTAGCATTTTGTATGGTGTGGATGGGCTCTGGATGGAAACCTGTGGCATATAAATTCCACTTTTCATGGGTCAAGCCCAGACAGCTAGGTGATCTGGGTGTGGATGATAATTCTCCCCTTGAACCTGAGACAGCACGTCCCTACAAAAGGAGAGAGCCCATGGCTCAGCTGACAGAACTTGGATTATCTTTACCACCCAGGGACTCAATGGGCACAACCAGTCCACCAGAATCAAAGACATGCCCTGTTCCCTCACTCTAGTCAGAGTGAGGGAACAGGGCATGTCTTTGACTAGAGATGTCAGCTTGCCTAGCATTCGCAGGAAGATGAAGTCGGGAAACTGCCTGACCAGCCTTAATCGACTGACAAGCTGAAATATGTTATCCACCCTGTGAACAGCTGGACCGGCCCTCAAGGCAGTGGAGTACAAAAGCATCCCAAGAAAGGCGTTGTCTGAGATGGAACAAGACAACTGTCTCAGAACTGGAGCCTGTAGCCATGAGTTAAGGTGGCAACCAGCCATGGATCTACAGCATGAGCAGCCCAGAAATTTAGCTGCTGAATGGAAAATTGTCCAAATACTGGGATGGTGGTATCTTCTATCCCCCGGGCCCCAAACAGCTCCCCTGGAATAACCGGGAGTCTCCTACGGCATGCTTCGGTCATAGAAGACTGTGCAACCAAGACCAGTCTACAAGCTTGGAAGGACATGACACTGCCAAGCTCTCTGGTCGTTGGCGCAAAGGCCTGCAGCGCTGCGTCACTAAAACCAATGGCCGCAGTTTCACCACCAGCGCCCTGAACAGATGCAGAGAGGGCAAACACGTGAACCACCAGGGAGTTGCCAAGGTGGTCAGCACGTGCTCCTGCATTGTCCACCTTACACAGGATGTCATCTGTCATCTGTAAATGTCATGCCCCATGTCCATCCAGTCATCCTGGTTACATCAATTTCCTGGTGAAGGTTATTCAGGGTTCCTAGAGCATAAGAAGGCTCGGACTGGTAATCTGTCATATTAGGCATTTGCCCGGTGGGTCGGTCCTAATTTCAGCCTGTGAGGGCCGGCCCTCCTTAGATCATACCGGCACCAACACTTACACTCCGGGCGAAGCACCTACCTGTGACAGTAAATAACTGAAGAAGCTCAAGAAGTAATAAAATGTTAACTACCTAAATGATGCATGCAGTATATACAACCCTTCCTAGTCATGCACATCCTTGTGACGGTTGGCATATGGTGTCATTTTCTATTTCTTCAAACTGTAAAATCCTTGTAACAAACTAAATTATAATAAAACTAAAATCCTTTCTTTAAACCAAACTACGATGTTCCTCTTATGTTTGGCGAATTTATGTTAGAATATGTTGCAAAAATATGTTGCAGTGCATGATGGGGTTTTGCAACTGTTTACATTATTCTGTTTCATTGCCCACATGCCACCTGGACCTGCAGTGAACGCTGACACACTGCTGAGCTTTCATGTATTCCTTCTTGAAGAACTGCCAGTCTGCCTCTATTTTGTATTGTTTTATGTTGGTGTTTTCACAACACTTGGCCTTATTTACCGGTAGTAGACATAGTATGTGTGTGTGTGTGTG
>NW_015150563.1:942325-945090 GCF_000732505.1 Cyprinodon variegatus
TAGAAACATTAAACTGAAGCCAAGAGTAACGAGTAACGTTTGTTTTAAAAATGTACGGAACAGAAAGTACAAATACTTGTGTGAAAATGTAATGAGTAGAAGTCAGAAGTAGGAAGAAAATAACTAATGGAGTAAAGTATAGATACCTAAAAAGTGTACTTAAGTACAGTAACAAAGTATTTGTACTTTGTTACTTAACACCTCTGGGAGTTTTGACCACCAGGTAGCTAACGATTAACGTTGCACATGTTCTGGACTGATTGATTTGAATTATAATTGAATATTAGAATCTGTGATGTAGGCATAGTGGTTTGTTATCCAGACAGTTTATTGGTTGAAACACGAACTTCTGCAGGAGCGGACAGAGGACGTCCCAGAAAAATGGACTTCAGATAAGATCCACCAGAAGCATTCAAACCTTCTGATGGAACCAGAAAGGACAGGTATTTATCCCGCTTCTTCAGCATGCGCTCCTTTTTCCTCTTCAGCTTTTCCTCGTCTCTGTTCAACTGCTGGATCACCTCCTGGGCCTGCAGCAGAAAACACGCTGTGATCGTCTTCTGAACTATGAACGCTAAGTCGCTCTGAAGACTGGTTCCCCACCTTTTTCAGAATGGACGCTTTAGACATTCTGTAACTGCTTGGATGCACCTGCTTCCTTAAATTAAGGAACATTTGCCGTATCTGGGCTCGAGAGAGTCTCTCTCTCAGGTTGTGAAGCTGGAGATCCAAAAAAACAACCAAGCGTTAGCTTCAACCATCTTCCAACCTAGATAGGAAGTGTTGAATCTGCACCAGGTACCCCTTTGTCATGAGTAGTTCTAAGAAAACGGGTCTGAGGTTTTGTGGAGTTGACCACGGGGCTTCCATCTTCCAGCTCCAAGTCCTCTCTGGAAAGCAGAACATCCAGGTTCACCAATGTTGATGAATCATGAATCAAGTAGAGGCAGCAGGGATCAGCCTGGTTGGTCCACAGTGACCATGAGGGAACTTCTCACCTTGAACTGCTGCTCTTCCTCTCCTGGTCCTTCTGAGGACTTTTTCTCTGCTGGCCAACATCTGGGAGCTCAAACGCTGCAGCAGCGTCCTGCCAGAACCAGAGAGCATTGAGATGAAACTGCTGCAGCTACAATCCAGTTTGAATGAAGACATCCGGCAGTGGCTTACATCAACAGCAGTTATCCTGCTTAAACCGTCCTCAGATGAGACGTAGATCCCATCCTTTCCCTCCTTCCTTGCAGTGGCAGCCTGGTCCGCTATCAGAACAGAACAGGTCAGAGATCAGGGATCAGTGAGGAGGGTGTGGAGCTGCTCCCATCTCCGGCCAGGTGTGCGTTTGGATGACCAGGGGTGAACAGCGACGGTTCTGATGACGGACTTTATGTTCACGTTACTCCAACAGAAGCATGGACACGTTTCTGTCTGTCGTCCGGATTCACATTGGCACTGTATGTGCGGTAGGTCGTGTACATGACGAAGCCAGCTACTTATTTGATTAACCATTGGTCAGCTGCGCTAGCAACAGCTGAAGGCAAGCTTTCATCAGAGTTAGTTCTCAAGATTTCTAACGTCTCTTAGCGCTGATAGCCTGGTGCTAAAACTGGATAGCAAATACGAAGAGTACGGAACAAATTTAGGTAATCTTATCAGCTGGGCGTCCACTGTACAATGTTTTCAATCATTGCTCTCATCTACAGCTCAAACTGTACGATGAAATCGCAGGGTTTAAAAGTTCACTATATTTGTTCTTTCACTTATGCGATCTACCTGCTCACACTGTACATCCAGAAGCCACATCAGACTCAGTGCCGAGAGATGGTGCTGGTCGGACTTGTGAATCTGGAAGGAAGAAGAAGAACTCCCTTGTTTGCACATGCACAGTGCTTGAGGTTCTGGTAAATCGGCTCATAGCTCTGCTTCAACATCAGGATTTGCTCATGAGCACCTCATGACGGGAGACTGAATTTGAAACATGTTTGATGTTCTACCGACCTTATGATTCCTGATAGGGAGGCTGATCTCCCCTCGTTAGCCTGCACACTAAAACACGCAGGACGCACCATGAGGCTGAAACTCGGCTCGATCCCAAACATTCTGGCACGACTAGATAATAAGCCCGAAGTGGACAAAAACTCAAAAACAGTAAATGCCTGGCTTTAGCAGCTGCCCTCCAGTGAGGTGAGGGTTGCACAGCACTGTGGAGGAAGTCTGATCTACTCATCTTTACTGAGCAGGTGGAGGTCAGCCCCACTGGATGGTGTTCAGGGTTAAACAACCATTTTAAGGGCGTGCCACAGCATCAACGGGATTCAGCTCAGGACTTTAACTGGGCCGCTCCAAGCCCTTTAACAGTGAATTTGCTGGTTAGTTTAGGATTATTGTCCTGCTGCAGAAACCTAGGGTTACTGAAATAACCCTGGTGGTTTGATAATAGAAGGAGCTGTAGCACTATGGGTGAGACCGGCTATGGGTGAGACCGGCTATGGGTGAGAATGGCTATGGGTGAGAACGCCTATGGGTGAGAACGCCTATGGGTGTGAAAGGCTATGGGTGAGAACGCCTATGCGTGAGAACGCCTACGGGTGAGACCGGCTATGGGTGAGACCGGCTATGGGTGAGAACGCCTATGGGTGAGAACGCCTATGGGTGTGAAAGGCTATGGGTGAGAACGCCTATGCGTGAGAACGCCTACGGGTGAGACCGGCTATGGGTGAGAACGCCTACGGGTGAGAACGCCTACGGGTGAGAACGCCTACGGGTGAGAA
>NW_015150563.1:945999-947235 GCF_000732505.1 Cyprinodon variegatus
GCTACGGGTGAGAACGGCTACGGGTGAGAACGGCTACGGGTGAGAACGGCTACGGGTGAGACCGGCTATGGGTGAGACCGGCTATGGGTGCTCTAATGGCATCAAGCCCGCCCCCTGATAGTGATACTGCTGATACTACAGACAGCAAGTTCCTCCTACAGCGAAACAGACCATGGTGCTAAATATGTGAATATAAACATTGCAAAAATGAATTAGAAAGGAGTAAACAATTAACTCTGAAATTAATTTTTTTTCTTTTCTTTTTAAATCTGTAACTCTCTCTCTCTCTCTATGTATATATATTTTTATTTTAAGTGTGGAAAGTTATATTTCTTAGTCTAGTATTTTATTTCTTTAAATGAATGTGCGCAATATGTCGTTTGTATACCTGGAGCGTGTAACGAAGATAATTTCCCCCTGGGATCATTAAAGTATTTCTGATTCTGTTTTCTTAACCTCAATTTGCTCAGGTAAATAAGATGATTTGTCAATTAAAATTAGTACTTTTTACTCCTAAAATTGGATAACATGCACTTGAGTTTTCTTCTCATTTTAAATGTAAATTGTTTGTTCAATTGGCAAAATGTCTCACTAAAAACTACTTGTGATTTCATCTTTTTGCAGTAAAGCAGCCAGGTAAAGGCAGCTCGCCTTCATGCGTGTGAATCTACTCAGCCAGTCCAAGCTGAGCTGAGGGGGCGTGATATGGTTTCCCACAGGAAGAGGGTGAGAATGACTGTAGGAGGAGCTTACGGACAGTCGACCTGTCAGTCAGGGACCGCTTCCTTGGCTGGTCTCACCGATAGTGAATCACAGAGGTTAGAGAAAGAACCAGATTTGGTCACAGGCAGATGGTTGGACATTCCTCTTTGGTAGATGGCAGAAATCATGGCTCCATGTATCACAGCAAGTCTCCCAGGTCCAGCAGCAGCTAAACATCTGCAGACCATCATACTATCCCCCTTTTTATTGCCGCTTTGATGATCCCTTCCTGAAACCTGGTGTTCCCTTTATGCCAGATATAATCGAACACACACCTTTGACACCGCCCAACTGTTCTCTCATCAGTCCACAGAGGATTCTCCCAAAACTGGTGGGGATCATAAAGATGCCATCTGGAAAATAAGAATAAGGGAGGGAGAAACACTTTTCATCCTAATGTACACATCGGAAAAACTTCAACTTCAAAATCAAAATAAACGTTAACCAGAAATCCGTTAGCATCGGACAGGCTGG
>NW_015150563.1:949609-950479 GCF_000732505.1 Cyprinodon variegatus
CCAGTTACTCCACACTGCCTGTCACAACTGCTGACCCAACACCTGGGATTTCCCAACCTTTCTGCTGTTTCTTGGTCATCTCACAGCGAGAAGTTGAGGACATCATCAAAAAGATGAAACTTTCTTCCTGCGCCCTGGACCAACAGTCCTGGTAAAATCCAATCTCCATACCTTAAGTCCCTTTATCACAAAGGTCATTAACCACTCCCTCCAGTCCGGCCAGCTTCCAACAACACTGAAAACTGCAATCATCAGGCAAATTCTCAAAAAACCCACCCTTGACCCAGAAGGCTTTGTCAACTACAGGCCTATCTCCAATCTTCCGACGCTTTCAAAGGTGCTGAAAAAAAATTTGTTTCCGCTCAGCTTCAGGACCATCTAAAACAAAATGATCCGTTTGAAAAATTTCAGTCAGGACTGAAATGAAGTGACTGCTGTGAACAGAGGAGCGCTCATCTTTCATGTCTGTAAACCTCACAGTATTACAGTGATCAGAATTAAGCAATACTCCAAAACCAAACGGAGCAAGAAGACTTTCAGCCGGGTTCTATAGTGACATACATACTATTCTATAGTTATGCTGCTATAGGCTTAGACTTCCGGAGGACATTGGGACCCCTATTTCCTCATTCTGCTTCATTCCATTTTTATTCTCCCACTCTGCAGTATCTGTTAGTTCAATTTCTAATATTCTGCTCTATCTGCGACTCCTTCAGTCGGTAGTGGGTCGGATGAGGTGTGTCTCTGAGAGCACTGTTTCCATTGTTACCTGGATGGGAGCCCTCAGGGTATTGATGCTGCTTTGCATGAGTAGCACCATCAAGATCAATTAAAGCAGTGGTTCCCAAAGTGTGGGGCGCGCCCCCTAGG
>NW_015150563.1:953920-954949 GCF_000732505.1 Cyprinodon variegatus
GGATGAGGTGTGTCTCTGAGAGCACTGTTTCCATTGTTACCTGGATGGGAGCCCTCAGGGTATTGATTCTGCTTTGCATGAGTAGCACCATAAAGATCAAGTAAAGCATGTGGAAACAGGTTTAACATATGGCTCAAAACATCCAACTTTTTCTTTTCAGAACAGGTTTAGAAAAGTCCCTCTGCCACAAACGTTCAGAATGAAGGAGGGGATCCAGATATCGGTTGACACACGTTTCAGCTAAACCCTGAAGAGGATGCAGAACCAGAACGACCCAAAAACAAACAACCAAACAAATGGCTCCCCATGAACCAGGTGACCAGAACCTGATCTGTTCCTTGCAGCCGGACCTGATAGCATCAGATCAGATCCAAGCAGATGGAAACACTGAGCTGCAGAATCAGAAGCTGCAGGTCATGATCACAGCTCCCCTTTCAACCATCCAACCGTCTCCCTCCTTCAGTCTACATGCAGCAATTAGAGCCGAGCTGACTCGTTTCTGGGTGTTTGGGCCAAAAGGGGGAGCAAACCCTGACTCTGTGTCACGGCCAACAAGCCTTTCTTTATTTCCTGCTATGATATTTTCCCTAAAACTTTTACAGCGCTTCTTATCTGGATGGGATAAGAAGCTTCTCTTTCCATTAGATCCCTGTTCATTCTGAAACCCACAATCTGATTTCTGTCTTAGAGAATGTGAGCATTCAAACCTTCTGATGGGCCAGGAATGGGCTGGTCTTCCTGCTCACTCTTCTGCAGGGAGTTCTTCTCCTTGTTCAGGTCTGCATCAACGCTCCCTGGCTGCTGGACCAGCTTCATGCACTGCAGGCAATAAACACAAACGGCTGTTCTGGGAACAGGTTTCCACGTCATCTACCTCCTGCAACCTTGAATACCTGCAGAGTCTGTTCCCGACATTCCCCTGAGCTGGGATTCTTTAGAACTGCTCATTAATTTTTAAGGTTGGTGTAATTAAACCTTTACTTAAGAAACCGTCTCTTGACCCAGATGACTTGGTCAATTATAGACCTA
>NW_015150563.1:957631-959111 GCF_000732505.1 Cyprinodon variegatus
CAGAGGAGCCAGCAAGTGAAGCACATTAGGAGGACCTGGAACCAACAACGGCCGAGGGTCTTTGGGAGGAGCCGGGTTCAGAGAAGGAGCGGAAGGTCCAACAACCAGCTGTTTGGGCTCAGAGTCTAGAAAGGAGGACAGACGGTTCAGGGTTTAGGAAAGGCGTAAGAACTCCGTCTGAAGGACATAATCAGGTTCACATCACTGGGCCTGTTGAAAAGGTCAAACCAGTCTGGATAATAATAAACAATTTTTATTACATTAAGCTGTTAAAGCAAAACTGGAAAAGAAAAACAGTAATTAAGATTCTGTTAACCAACATATTTAAATGATCTACTAATCAACAAGCATCAACCTTTATTCCTATCAAGTCTTATTCACTATATAGGAGCAAAATAATACACAAATAACATTAATCATTATTATTATGGATCTTATTCCACACAGTGATACCTTTTTTCTTTTTGCTCATACCTGAGTTGTTATTTCAGATGAAAACGTTCACTGATGGCTTGTATTCCTTTTATTTTTATGTAGATCCTCCTGTAGTTGCCTACCAACCTCTAAGTGTTTGTGTTGACTGTAAATGTGCGGCTGTCAGGCCGATCGATGCACAGAGACGGACGCCCAAATGTCCGACTCCCCTCTTTAGCAGCAATGTGCTTATATTCCACTTTTTGCAACATCTATGGACTAACCAGCAGGTGGGCAGACAAAAAGGATTCAGTGCTTACGGGTTAGATTTTACGTTAAGAGCCACTAGCTCAGTGGTTCCCAGTCCTGACCCTGAGGGAACCTGAGGTTTTCCAACACACCTGATTCCACTGAGGGCTCCTGCTGTGCAATCAGCCGCTGCAGAAGCCTGTTCACCATCTATTCCTTTGAGGTTTAATGCAACATGGAGACACCTGAAACCTGCAGGACAGTGTCCTTAAAGAGATCGGCTGGGAATCAACGAACTGTGGGATCTGTCACTCATACGCTAGCTAACATCAGCTAGCGCTGGTGCACATCAAACAGAATAAAGAAGAGCCTATATGCTGGTGAAGATTCTGTGTCATCCCAAAAAAGTAAAAAAAAAAACAATCCACTGGACTTTGTTTCCAAGTTTAAGGACGTTTCACTTTCGATCTAGGAAGTTTTTTTCAAAACATCTCCATCCCATATGTTGCTGGAGTCTCTGAAAAACTCACAAAATCCAAAACTCCACAAAATCTAAACCCTATCCCTAACCCTAGACTAAATAAAGCCGGATCAGAACCGGAGCAAACTAAACCTCCTCTGAATGATATCTGGCTGATTCCTCCCGGAGGAATGAGACACTCACCTCCCTGAATGGTCGATGCTGGATTAACTGGTCTCAGCTGGTTGATGGGAATCAGTTGGACCAATGATCCATCAGGCTTACGATAGTACCGGATCCCTGATGATGGCTGGATCGGCTCTGAAGCTCCCTTCTTTGGGCCTGGTAACCGAATGC
>NW_015150563.1:962160-963394 GCF_000732505.1 Cyprinodon variegatus
CTGACAGAGCTGTCACTACCTGATCCGTCCTGCACAAGTGCCAACAGAAGAATGAGATCCAGTTTACAGAAAAACTACGTAAAAAGGGTAATGAAAATACTGAGTTATATACTTAAATCCTTAAACAATGTTAAACTACATCTTATAGAAAATATTGAAGACTTTTCTGGAAGAAATAGATATTTTCCATTCTCTCGATTGTGTGACATCATCACCAGACATGCTCAGAGCAGTCACAGTTCCAAAGGCTGTTTAATTTTAGAATATGCAATATGTACGCAAACACAAAAATATTCAAAGGTACCCCCTGCCGGAAACAGACAAAAGAATAATAAGAAAAACAAAGTATTGTTTTCGCGCATGTTCATAGCCTGTCTATCAATGATAGATCTAGATCTCTGTTCACTGGAATCAGGAGAGATTCACAGACTTATCTTTATTATTTCTGTGTTATTTTGTCTTATTAGTACGGAAGAGGATTAGGGCCACTGGAAAAAAAAAAAAAAAAGTTTACTGATTTTAAAATTTTATTTCAATTTAGTATGGGGAAAAGTCAGAATTCTGACTTTAATCTCAGAATTTTGGATCTTAATGTAGATGGACACCAAGAAGAGATGTGGGAGCACTTAGCTTCCCTTACAAAGATGTGAGTTGTTTGAGGTGGCCAGTGACACATTGGTGGAAAATGACGGAATTAGGCAACTTTTTACACCCGAGAGGTCCCCTCATTAATAGAGGAGCAGAAGGTCATTAAAACAAGAGAGCTAGTCTCTAAAACAGGCATGGCTATGGCCTGATACTAACATGTTTGTTATTTGTCAGAATTCTAAGAAAAAAGTCAGAATTCTGAGAAAAAAAAGTTAGAATTCTGAGAAAAAAAAGTTAGAATTCTGAGAAAAAAAGTTAGAATTCTGAGGAAAAAAAAGTTAGAATTCTGAGAAAAAAAAGTTAAAATTATGAGAAAAAAAGTCAGAATTCTGAGAAAAAAAAGTTAGAATTCTGAGAAAAAAAGTCAGAATTCTGAGATTAAAGTCAGAATTCTGAGATTAAAGTCAGAATTCTACTTTTTTCCCATACTAAACTGAAATAAAATTTAAAATCAGTTAAAATTATTAAATAATGTGTTAGGTCTTGGTTCAATAGGCTATGTTCATTTCAATATGTTTTAAAAAACATTTAACCAGTCCAGCCCTCAGCTTGAAGCAGATAGTTTTTTTGGCCTTGGGTTTTTGAC
>NW_015150563.1:966514-976714 GCF_000732505.1 Cyprinodon variegatus
CTTCTAGTCCCAACTGGTCACTTCCCTGTTCCAGGTGGTCCCTTCTGGTCCCAACTGGTCCCTTCTAGTTCCAGGTGGTCCCTTCTGGTCCCAACTGGTCCCTTCTAGTCCCAGCTGCTCCTTTCCCTGTTCCAGCTTAATAAAGTTTAATTATTATTATGTGTCAGCGTGTAGAGGCACAACCACAGAGACCCTTTCTGAAAGAATCGTGTTCAGACCCGTTTCTCTTGGAAACGTAGCGTGAAACGGCTTTGATTGATGCTTTATAAATGAGATGTTATTCCTGACTCCACTGTTCAGGGTTGACTTACCTTCCTAGCTAAGGGCAGGATGGTTCTGATCCGGTCTGCAGTGAATGAAGAACTCATAGTCTGAGTGAAGAGGGACATCAGGGCGATTGTTGCCCTCTCCTCTGTGATGCTGGTCTGGAAGCAGCCCTCCCAAGCCACGCCGTCCTCCAGCTCCTTCAGCCTGGCTAGGGCCCGGGTCCCAGAGGCCCTTTTCTCTTTCCCACCGGGTTCCCCGGTCCGATCAGAGAGTTGGTTCGGCCCAGAGTCCGTCCTCAGCTCAGAGTCGGACTCCAGCGGAGCCATGTCCTCAGACACGTGCGTAGACCCTGGAGCTCCCAGGGTCCGAGACGAGGTTCTGGGTTTAAGCCTCCTCTTTTTAGGAGTGGGTGGGTTCTGAGGTTCTGTGGGCTGAGCCGGGCCACCAGGTGTCTGAACAGCATCCTGGACTGGTCCAGCTGCTGGCCGCTGAGGAGTTGCAGGAGATGCTCTGAATCTAGTCCATCTGGGACGTCTCCGTTTCCTGGCCGTCTTCCTGCAGTTCGGGATCTTCTTCAGTCTGGACCTCTTGGATGGGGGGATGAACCCAGATATGATGTCTGAGGCGGGGCTGCCAGCTGTGGCCTTCTTCAGGACGTGATCCAGGGTCCGGACGTAGCTGGCGCCGCTGAGCGGGAGCTGGAAGGGCGGTGCTTCCACCGGCAGCTGGGAGAAGGTGGAGGCTCGCTCGTCGATCAGCTTCCCCTCAGACTCCAGATACTCGTCCAGCATGTCGCTGCAGAACGCAGACAGGTTCTTCTTCTGCACATCTGAACTTGGCCCAGCAGCTGCAGGCGAAACAGAAGACGGGTCAAAGGTCTTTACCTTTCTATGTTCTGTTCCTTCAATGCTTCATCAGTGTTTTATACTGAATTATTATGGGATGGATGTTGACAGTGATGAAGGCTCTATAAATGTATTTCTATATTAGAATCTGATCTTTAAAACGGTTCCTCTGCATTTGCCTAGCGGCCCTCAGAAAGTCTCAGCTGAGCAACCAGCCCTAGATCTGTCCGCTCACTGCAGCGGTTCTGGTTCTAGAACAGGGTTTCCTAACCCTGGTCCTCCATGTTTTAAACACATCTGACCTGAATGAAAGACTGATTGGTCCATCATCTGGACATAGACAGGGCGGACCACCCGCTAATCCATAGAGGCCCACCTAGACTGACAGAAGGAGGAGGAGAGCATAAGTCTGAGAAGGAGAGGACCATGGAGGCTCTGGAGTTCCGGCTAGTTCTTAAGTTATCGGCGAGTCGTCTTTAAACTCACTGACATACAGGTTAGAAAAAACATCCACAGCTCTTTTCTGCAGATCAGTTGCTTCGGTCAACTTCATCTTCTGAACGGAAACATTGAATGAGTTGAGAGGCGTTACTTTGAGAGGCGTCTGGCGGCGACCCTGCACAGTGGGAGCTCCTGCACTGTCAGGAGGATCCAAACGTTTTAATTAAAGCATTCAGGAATAGTTTATATGAGCTGCCAGATTTCATTAGAAGATTTCTTTTTGCGAGGTGGGAGCTCACTTAGATCTGCCATCTCACCACTTCAAGACCAAGAAAATCATGTTTTCTTGTAATTTTTGGTTGATTTTCTTTCACTTATTCCAACATGATCTGTCTCTTAGAGACGGATGTTTCTCCTGCTGGAGCTTCACCTAAAGTTAAACGCTGCGTCATGCTGGGAAATCTGCTTTTTTCACCATAAATTAAATAGAATAGACATATGAAAGTTTGTTTCATGTCTACTGTTTTCTCAGGCGTCGTGGAAAAGTAAACTGAAGTTATTGTCTATTGTGGTCATTATCGAGGTATTCAGTAATTCACTGAGAACCCAAAGCTTAGTTAATATGAAATCCCAGCCTCCATTGGTTAATCTATGTGGTCCAACAGCACAAACAATACTAAAAGAATAATGAAAATAGAATACACATTAGAGACTTTATAAAAGAACTGAGTTCATTTTGTTATTTTGACATTTTCTTGCATTTTTTTAAACTTAAGTTGAATTGGAAACAAATTATAAATAAACACATGAATAGACAAAAAAATTCTATTATGGAGACCCAGGAAATGAAGACGGAATGTAAAATATTCCCAATATACTAGCTTTTATTTTAATTCACTTTTACTTTGAAAGACTTCAAATAAACTTCTGGTTCTGACAGCGGAGGAGAACCTCACAGTGCAGGTCTGCACCTAGACTGTCAAGTTTTTGTTGTTTTTTCATTTGAGGACCAAAAAATGGCTTTTGTTTCCTGCCGATTAAAAAACACTCCACGATATCAGCCTCTAATTCTTCAATAGATTAGACCATTTCTCCTGTATCATTGTGTGTGTTGATTACAAAACAGCTGGATTTTAATTTTACTAACATCCCAACATAAACTGAGACTTTATGGTTCTCCATCGTTCCCAAAAACATGAAAAACCTTTTTTTAAAGCAACCGTCATTTAAGACAACAGCATTAAAGCGCCAGTTTGAGCTCTTAGGTCTAAATCTAGCTATGAACACACTTCCTAAAAGCAAACTTCCTTGTTGATCCATGTTTAGATCTTTATCCTCCTCGAGTGTAAATGTGGCTCTAAATGATTTCCATCTAAATCAACCATACAGTTGAAATCACTTCCTAAAAAAAGGTAATCTTGCAGAAGTTATGATATTTGAGTCTTATTTGTGGCTCAGTAAAATGGCCTCCATTTCCATAATTAGTAACATGACTCCTACAGTTTTAGTCACCGGAAAGCGAGCGCCTGACATGAGTGACCCGTTCCCAGACGTTTATATGGATCTTTGAGAAAGACAGTGGTCCTCTGCTACAAAATGTGACGATGAAGATGGATCTGTGCAAGACGGACCCAAAAACATTATGCAAAAATTGTATCAAAAGTTCTAAACAAGAGAATTCTTCACAACAGGTTAATAAGCGTTTGGGCGGACAAATTCGGAGGACAAAAACCTCAGTGGAAGACTCTTTACAAGCCTCCGATCAAAAAACGGACTGGTGACCTTCAATGGAGGATACTTCATGCTTCAAACTCGTTTTTATCAGTCATCAGTCCTGAGGTTTTAAACAAGTGTCCTTTTTGCAGACTGCATGAGTGTGTGTTTCACGTTTTAATGGATTGTGTACGACTGACTGTTTTTTTTTTATTTTTTAAATCAACGTTTTAAGCCTTTTTAGTTTTGTTTTTACCCATTCCGTTTTTATCACGGGTGTACGTCACAGCCGAGCCACTGCTTTCAAATCCAGAATTTTAAATTATTTAATCTCTCAAGCCAAAATGGCCATTTACTTAACATGTAGGGACAAACTGCAGGAAGAACCTCAGCTTGATACGGTGGCTCTGTGGAAGTGGAACATCAAGGCCAGGTTGAGGCTGGAGTTTTGCTTCCACAGAGCCACTGAGGATTTGAAGGGTTTTTTTTACAACTGTGGGGTTTTAATAGTGTTTTGTTCATCATTTCTGACTCAGGAGAGCTAAAATATAACAAGCTGCTATTGTAATAACAATAATAATAATGTGCTCATGACCTGAGTTTTTTAACTGTTTGCTGGGAAATCATTGTTCAATAAATGTTTCGTTAAAAATCAAATAAAAATCATAATTAGTAATAAGCAGTTTAAAAGCCAGGGAATCTTGGGAATAACATACTTTTTCCTTATCAGGCTATCATGCCCAAACACCTCACACACACATTTTCCAGGTAGATTTCCATATAGCACTCTGTTGCACACATGCATTCACACAATGTTACAAAGAAGGTATAAATAAAATTTAAGAGGGTTGAGGGTTTGGGGGAAAATGCTTTGAGACTTTTGTGACAATGATGAGCGCTGTATGGTGTTATTTTTGGACAGCATGTGAATTCGACTTGTCAAATGGTTTTTCCCCCCTCTGGTGGACAAATAAAGAGAATAGTCTTCAGTGTCATGATTTTTTTTTGTCTTAAAGGAAAATGCAGGTTTTTTTTTTTTTACATTGGGCCCTTGATTTTACGTTATTACATCATGTTCTACTCACCCATATGAGTTTAGTGCCATTTGGAGCCGTTCTGAAGATATTCCATTAGGTTATATCCAAGTAACGTCGTCCTTTGGGCAACGACTTGAAGGCACAAACTAAACTGTTCATAATTTATTCTTTATGGTACGCCAGCATTCATCACATGTAGGCGAATCACTGTCCGCCAGCCATCCGCAGTTATATATTTTTTATTTATATCTTTAACAAAAAAAAAAGCGGAGTGTGTATGACATCATCTGCGTGCCAGACTTGAGTTGCGACAGGCAGCCCGGGTCACAGGCGGCTACGCTCTACCCCTTCTATTCATTCTAGCTAATCTGATTTGTTCAATTCCATTTAGAGAGCGAGATCATCTGTGGTAGTAGCACTAGACAACTTCCAGGCATGCGAGTAAAACTAGCAGCAGTTCAGCGGACAGGATGAATTAATGGTAGCCGGCGCGCGTAGATGACATCATAAACGCGCCGCTTTGTTTTTAAAAGATATAAATATAAAAAATATAACCGCGGATGTCTGGGGGATAAGGAGCCCCTAAAGGGAAATGGAAGGAAAAAATAAAGTTTTGCGAGATCTCGCAAAAGTATTGCGGGATCTCGTAAAAGTATTGCGAGATCTCGTAAAAGTATTCCAGGATCTCGCAAAAGTATTGCGGGATCTCGCAAAAAATAAACTTTTGCGAGATCCCGCAATACTATTGCGGGATCTTGCAAAAGTATTGTGGGATCTCGCAAAAGTTCTTTTTTCCCCTCCATGTCCCTTTTGATTGTCTCCGTACGGGGACAATGATTCGTCTACATGTTATGAATGCTGGCGTACCATAAAGAATAAATTAGTTTAGTTTGTGCCTTCAAGTCGTCGCCCATAGGAAGACGTTACTTGGATATAACCTAACGGAATATCTTCAGAACGGCTCCAAATGACACAAAACTCATATGGGTGAGTAGAACATGATGTAATAACGTAAAATCAAGGGCCCAATGTAAAAAAAACATAAAAAACGGCATTTCCCTTTAAGAGAATTCAACCATTTTGAGCCTCAACAAGCTGACGAGCAATCCTTTGAGGATTTCGTGGACATAAAAAGCAAGAAAAGGAACTTTGCTGTGAAGATGACAAGAGAAAAGCACTTGTCAGAGAATGAAATAATACTGTAATTTGCTGTGAGTTTATGCACTGGTTTGGCTTTGTTCTTTGAGCAAGTTGATGTTCATGTGTGGCCAGTTTAAAAACATATCTATGCCTTTAATTTGAAACAAAAACATTTTTTTTTCATCACTAGAGAAGGTTTCAGTGAATGCACGAATGAAACTGGTGGGTTGGGTGAAAAAGGTTAAGAACCACTGGTTTAGATCAAAGCATGGTCACATATTCACCTGAACAGTCTAATTAAAGTTTAGATCTTAATTCTACTAAGAATCTGCAGCAGAATTTAACATCTTATGCTGACAGAATCTCTCCGTCCATCGAACTGAATCGATTTACTACATGCAGCTGATATTTCCGTGGTTAGAGTTGCTTTGTCAGATCCTCCTGAAACTCGCCCATGTTTGCAGAGATGACGGACGAGTTCAGGAGGTCTGATGTTACCAGTGAAGACCTAAAGCCTGTGAAGCACCTTCAAGTTTGGGAGCTGCAGGGGATTCAGCCTCCGGCGGGGGGAATTTCTCCTTCCAGCCTTTAATCTGGGTCACGTCGGTGGTTTTTCCTGTTCTGGACTGAAATGAAGCAAAGATCCCTGAGGAGAACAGATGAACAGAAGGTTATTAGCAGATCTGTACATCTTCTGATGAAACACAGAAACTTACAGAGTCCGTAAACACGCCTACCCTGAGGAGTCGGCTCCGTCTGCGTTTGCGGCTCCATCGCTCCTGGGGGTGGGATGGGAAGACAGACTCCCAGGTACTGCAGGTCGATGGACAGAGCTGGATCCAGGAGGGTCATCTTCAGTCCAACTGGGCCATAAACAGCAGGAGGAAACGTCATCTCAGAGCGCTCTGTGTGGTGCTAGCTTTAGGTCAGTGATGCTTACCTTCCTGCAGCACAGGGTGGATGACCTGCCTGTGTTTCATCAGCTTCAGGTCTCTGAGAATCGTCTCCTCACAGACCGCAATCCTCTCCTCCAGACTCCCTGCTGATGAGGAAAAGGTTCACCTAAAACCCCACCTAACGTCTAAGACCATCTGCAGAGGACGGTCAGTGAAGCTGAGCCTCAGAACCACTGAGATCCAGTCAGAAACAACCTGAGGCTACCTGTGCTGCGCAGCTCCGGTTCTTCAGCAGGTGGGGGCTCTGGGACCGGCGGGGGGTTGGGTAGCTGCTCTTCAGATGACTCAGCAGTGTGCAGCTTAAGGGCCTCCTGAAACAATTTCACTGCTTTAATCTTTGCATTTTTAAACTTCTAGAAACATTTTACTCTACAAGCAAATATTTACCTCCCAGCCACTAGGGGGAGACCATCACCAGCCTACAGGCACCCAGGCCTTCAGTGAAAACACAAGCAGATGCTTCCAGAGGCCATTACTACAGCCCTGGTCCCATAAAGGTAAGCAACTGTCACCCTCTGGTGGTCTGGAGCTCCTCTCAGCTTTTCAAGATGTGGATCTATGAAGTCTGAGGGTTCATCCAGAGTTTCTAAAGCGCTTTCATGGTGTTTTTCAGGGTTTATTTTAGAAATAAATGTGGCCAGGCTATATATTTAAATTTTTTTCTTTTGTTTAATCTCCTATAAATCAGTCATGGTGACATTTAAAATAGTGGTTCCATCTGAAAAATATTCCTCAATGCCCTCTGCCCTCTGTTGTTTCTCAAATAAAATGCATAACGATATTACAGCTTTTTATTGATTTATTTCAAATTTGAAACATTTTCTAGCCTGTGAGGTAAAAAAAAAATAAAAATAATGAACCAATTAATCGAATCAAATCGTATTTTCAGTATGAAAATAATCGAATCGTTGGGTCAGGAAATCGATACTGAATTGAATCGCCATGATGGATGTGATTTACACCCCTAATATAGTCCCCGCTCTATAAAGTGATGGAGGCATTTAGGGGTTGACCTCTGACCCCTCCATCACCATATAGAGCGGGGACTATATAGTGAATTCCGGGATATATCTGCTCGTCTAGTGACCATAGATGATCACTTCTTTTCAAGGTGCATTGTGGGAAGTCCACTACTTGGCGCCTAAACAGTGATTATGACGGACAAAGATGATTTTACCTTAGAGGTGAACGAGATAAAAAGCTGCTCCTCCACTTCCTCCACCTTGGGCTGCTTGCTTCTGTAGTCGTCCTCATCCTCACCCACCTCCAACCGGTCCAGCTGGGTTGTCCTGGACGACTTCTTCCTCTTGCAGGACCTGCTGCAGGAGGCCGCCTGCACCGGCGCAGAGGGCTGTGGCAGTTCTGACGCTGGCGGAGCCTGAACGGGAGTGGCCACCGCCTCAGGGTTGGAAAACTCCACTCCCATGTCATCGTCGGTGGAGAAAAAGTGCACCAAATCTGAGAGGGAAGTCGTAGGGGACAAGCCGTCCTCGTCCAAAGAGGAGAAGGTCGGCGAAAGGGAGAGCTGTAGGGCGAGAGGGGAGAGCTCTGCAGGGAAAGGCAGAGACTGTTCGCCCTCTGAAAACGATGGGAGGGGCTCTTTAGGAGGGTTCGACGGTGAAGGAGTTTGGCTCTGTGGCTCCGGAAGGCAGGAAAACAGAGGAGGGGAGACAGACATTAACGGAGTGGACTGCTGAGGGGGCTCCAAAGCTGGGAAAGGAGAGCGTGAATACGCCTCAGACAGAGGTAATACTGTGTGCCATTTGAAGACAGAGGAGTTCCTGCTGGAAGGTTCTTCTTCAGCAGACGACGAAGAGTCCAGCTCTAAAGCTAAGGAGGCTGGGAGAGGAGGTAAAGATTCTGCAGAGCTGGCAGGGGACAGAGGGTCAAAGTCAAAGGAGGAACACTGAGGGTCTGGGAGGACAGAGTCAAGCTTAACGGAGCGAGAGCTTGAAGGTAGTGTTGAAGGCTCTCCTGCTGCTCTGGGGGAGTCTGGGAGAGACAGAGTAGTACTGAGAGGTAAGGACAGGTGCGATGATGCAGAGGTAGAACATGCTGACACAGCCGGTGCGGACGCCTGAACGGGGCCACAGCTTTTCTCAGGGTTGGACATCATTGGCCCTTCGTTAGGATCAGGGGGCCCTAAGCTTAAACTTTCAGAAGGGGAGACCAAGGGATCTGAACCAGGGAGCATGTCTGGACTGGGGGGCTGGGGAGGAGTCCCACCTGGACCATCTAAACCCCTCTCCTCTGGCAGAATGTCCTCTCTGCTGACCTCCATGATGTCTTTCTGTTGAGACGTGGCAGAGGACTCCGGCTGAGACGTCTGGGGGACAGTGTCCGCTTTGTTCTTCGCCTTCTTAGACTTTGCTGAATGCTGCTTTAAAAAAAGTGCGAGTGCTGGCAGGGGCAGCCGAGTCGGCCGTTTCTGTTGCTTCTCAGCGTCCGAAGAGGCGCCTGCATCACGCTGGTGGTCCGGTTTGTTCGAGGGAAGCGGCTCTAATGGAGGAGCAGCCACTGTCCTGTCAGATGAGCTAGAAAGACGCTCGTCACTTTTAACCTTTCCAGCTGTTTCAGCAGCTGCCATTTTCCTCCCGGATGTAGTGACAGATCCGTTGTTCTTGTGAACGACGCTCCTGTTCCTGTCAGTCATTGTGGTCGAAGTAGTGTTACCTGGCGCTGCTCCACGGGAGAAGCTGCCGCCGCCGCTTTGCTCCACCCTACACCTCTGCAGGGAAACATGAGCCTCGCAGATGAGCTCAGAAATTAACTTGGGCGCTGGACGTGAACTGCTGCCGAAGGAAAGCACAGAAAAATGACTTATTAGTGACACCAATTCACTCTTATCCTCTTATCTCTTATCCTTATCCTCTTATCAGACGCTGCTGCTGGGGTCAAAATTCTCCAACTGGGACCAGTAAGGATTCAAGGGCCAATAACAACGGAGACAAAGGGGACCAGTTTAGATCAAAACAGGCTGTTTAACCTGTCATCCAGGTCAGAGTCATTCCAAAAAGCTCAAAAACAATCTACTGGACTTTGTTTCCAAGTTTGAAGACGTTTCTCCTCCAATCCAGGAAGATTTTTCAACTCAAAATGTCTGAAATAGCGTCAAGTTCCAGGCTTTATACAGTAGACCAACAAAGCCCTGTTTTGGTTTAGAAACCAAACCTATTCAGACAGGCCAACAATTCCCTCTAATGACCCCCCTTTCAGAGATATAGACAGGTATGGGGCCTTGCAGGCTACCAAACAACACAAGCGACTCCCATTCCAAAGGGGTGGATCCGTTCGTCTGTTTTTATTTGCAAAATTTCTAAGGGAAAACGAGGCTTTGTTGGGCTACTGTATAAAACCTGGAACTCAGCGCTTCCTGGATGGGAAGAGAAACGTCGTCAAACTTGGAACCAAGGTCCAGTGGATTGTCATGGATGGATGGATGATCAGAGCTGCAAACATGATTATTGCTGTCTGATAAAAGCATTAACAGCAGTTTAAATTTCAGTTTTTAACCTTTTGACAGAGATTTGACCAAATACAGGATATTTTTTTTTTTTTTTATAAAATGCTGGAAGTAGTGATGTCAGAGCCTTAACCCTTTAAAGCCCGATCCAAGAATAAATCAAAACAGAAAATTACTTTTTTTTGTTTGAAGTCCTTATTTGGCCTTTTAACAAAATATGTAAAAAGAAAAAACAGAAATACATTTTTGATATTAATAATTTTATTACTATGCGATAAGTCAAGATTATTTTTTGTGTAGTCTTCTACTGGCTGTTATCAGGTATATCTGATTGTGTA
>NW_015150563.1:977848-984770 GCF_000732505.1 Cyprinodon variegatus
TTGATTGCAGATGTTTCTAGTAGTCCCCATTGATTTTGCTTGTAAAGCGGGGAGAATGGCGCTAGACTTACCGCACCGTGACCTCACTGCTGGAAGATGGCAGGAGGGAGGGGTTACTATATTTGGGCAAAAATGGCCGCTCCCAGACTCAGTGATCGTGACAAAGTTTGTTATTTTTATTTTATTTACTGATTAACGCTAAATTCATTAAATCACGGTTAAAGTATTAGTTTTAAGTATAAATAATGATCTGTTGATTATTCCCTGCTGACCGGACTTTTCCTTTAAACTATTTTTTCAAACAGGAATTTACTTTCCCCCCCCCCGATCTAAACACAAGGAAAGCTTTACGTAGAAAAGTAAAGAGTAACGTTGAACAGAAAGCAGGTGGGTGTCTGGAAACAGACGAGGTTCTCCTCAGGATCAGGCCCAGACTCTGCAGGGATGCTGGGAACAAACCAGAGGGACGGCTGAGTACGGCTCACTTCATCCGCCACCAGAACTGTTCTGTTAGAACATGACATCACTCTGCACCTGCAGCCGCACCTCTTGGATCCTCGCCGCATTTCTACAGCATTTTTTCCAGGACAGCTGTACAACTGGTCAGGATTGGAATGTGTGTGGGAAGATTTCACCTTTTTTTTGGGGTCTGAAATCCCCAAACCCCCTTATGGGTACAAGAATCTGTACAAAGAAGGGTCCATGGCAGACATATTTGAATTAGTAATAATTTGGAATGAGGACTGAGGAAATAGAGGATGGATCTACGTACTTCATTAAAAGAAGATCTAATCTAATCCAGACGAGCAGCATGACTCTACAGGATGACAGATGACGGTCAGAGGGCGTTTGTGGAACATCAAAACACCAACAGATATTAAGAAGGAACATTTTAGGACTCGGACTGATGTTCAGTTTGTTTCTGTTAGCAGGCTAGTCTTCCCATGGCTTTGATTGGCTGGTTTAAGCAGAACAGAAGAACGGTGTGTAGTATTCCCTTCAGAGGAAAGCACAAACAGGCTCTAACCAGAGTAGAAAAAGAAGTGGGAGGCTGCGTTGCACAACTGAGCAAGAAGATAAGTACATTAGAGTCTCTATTTCAAGAAACAGACGCCTCACAGGTCCCCAACTGGCATCTTCATTAAATAGTACCTGCAGTAGCCTGTGCTGTCCTCTGAAGGGAGTAGCGCACACCGTTGTAAGAAATCTTCAATTTTTTTGCAATTTCTTGCATGGAATAGCCTTCATTTCTAAGAACAAGAATAGACTGTCGAGTTTCAGATGAAAGTTTGTTTTTTTCTGGCCATTTAGCGCGTTTAATTGACCCCCCCAAATGTGATGCTCCAGAAACTCAATCTGATCAAAGGAAGGTCAGTTTTGTAGCTTCTGTAACGAGCTAAACTGTTTTCAGATGTGTGAACATGATTGCACAAGGGTTTTCTAATCACCAATTAGCCTTCTGAGCCAATGAGCAAACACATTGTACCATTAGAACACTAAACTGATAGTTGCTGGAAATGGGCCTCTATACACCTATGTAGATATTGCACCAAAAAACAGACATTTGCAGCTAGAACAGTCATTTACCACATTAGAAACGTATAGAGTGTATTTCCTTAAAGTTAAGACTAGTTTAAAGTTATCTTCATTGAAAAGTACAGTGCTTTTCCTTCAAAAATAAGGACATTTCAATGTAGCCCCAAACTTTTGAACGGTAGTGTACATACATTTCTCTCTCTCTCTTTCAAAAGATATATGTACATATATCTGTGTACACCTGTATACATTTGTTTGTGTATATAGCAATAAAACATTATAACAATGTATCAGTGGCTGTGCTTTGCAACATGCACCCATCCTATCACAATATTCTATTACTCTTAACCCCACTGAGAATATTCAAATACAATGAACAATTTGTGTTTTCTGCAAAAAAACAAATCTGTGAGAATGAGTTCAATATTCAGCGAGTTAAAGTTGATTTAATTAGTTCTGTTCCTGTTCAACACATTAGAGAGCAGAGCTGTGGACTGCCCAAAGATGGTGCCACCAAATGTCAGCGCCCATAGGTGAAAGGACCGATGCAGGGGTTTACTCTTAGGTTTATGGTTTCTGATGAATATAACCTCCATCAACCGGACAGGACTTACCTCGGACATTCCTCCGGAACGCCGGCATCGCTGCTCCTAGATTCCTCACTCGGCTCTTTTGGTGCTGAAACTTTGGAGTCCGATGCTTTTTGTCGCAGCTTATGGTTTGCTAGTAATACCTTTAAGTTCTTCTTCATAGGATGCAGCTCAGAGTTCGCCTTGCCTTCGTTACCATTCAAGTCTTTGCTCGAGGTGCCCGTCGGTTTTAGGCCGCATGAGTTGACCTTGTCCTCCTTCAGTTTCTTCACAAATGGGTTGTAGTTAACCTTCAGCTGAGTAAACTGGGGGTTTTGGTAGGAGGTGACGGTCATAAATTCAGTCTGGGGGAAAGTGAACGTGAGGACATTGGGAGCATTCAGCCTGAGGTCTTCTCCAGCGCGGTCTGCAGGAACCAGGTGGAGCTGCGGTAAATACCGCTGCATTGGACGAAGGAAGATGTTCCCCTCCTGCTCTGAAATGTCGTTAGTGAGTTTCAGTTTGTAAAAGGAAACTGGACTCTGCATCCAGTGTTGACCTGTTGCTGGGGAATCTGGGTGAACAAAAGGTTTGCTCTTTACATAGCACTCCGCTTTTTTGCAGACCTGCCAGCTCTCACCCGTCCACTTGTACTGACTGTTTTCCAAAGGCTCAATGTCCATCATCAGAGAGTACTTCCTGGATGGCTGCAGGCCAGAGATGTGGAAGCGGAGATACGGGAACATTCTGCTGCCTTGTTTGGTCAGAATCATCTCCGTCCTGCATTTAAAGAACTCGTTCCACATGCTGTTGTTGTCTAGCGTCACTTTGACACCTTTGCAGATACAGTCAGGTGGAATGAAGCCAGAGGGAACGTTTAGGCTGCTGGGATGCTTCAGTTCGCCCATCTTCACCGCGGCCTCCTTAGCGGGGAGCATCTTGACTTTCTTGGTAATCTTTTTTTCGCCAATGGACACAGAGATGCCCTGAACAGCCGTGACGTTTTGGAACTTTCCTGTTCTCAAAGTCACGAGGCCGGCAGGCGAGTGATCAGCTGCTGGAGCTGCAGCGGGGGCAGTCGCCCCTTCCTTCAGGATCACCATGCCTTGACGAGTCTTCATAGAGGCCATGAACCCATTGCTGAAGGATCCCACGTCTCTGCATCATACTTCAAGAAGGCATTCTGAAACAGAGGGTCCAAAGCGTGTCAGTAAATTTAGACAATTCAAAGCAAATTCTGCCAACAGAAACAGATTGTTTTCTATGCCAATATCTACAGGCGGGTTTTGTCCCCTTGGAAACACATCGACACAGCCTTGTAACAGCCAGAGCTGCTACAGGATTGCTGAAATACCCGCTGAGACAAACATCTCTGCATCAATTAATCATCCTAGATTTGCTTTGTCTTTTTCCCCCTGTTTGAAGGGGGAGCGTCTTTCTGAAGCTGCTCCTAACCCCGAAATCCCACAACCTCCGTCACCGCCCCGCCCCGTTCCAGGCCAACTGCCCAAAGCAAAGCCTACAGCCTCCCTGTTCCTCCCGTCCTGCTCCGCTCTGACTTGCTTGGAGCTCAAGGAGAGCATGCACTATATTATTATTAAACGCATGGGAGCAAAACATGCAGAAATTAACGCTTCATTTATTATGACATATTAAAAAAAATCCCCACCAGCATCCAGCATGTGTGCAGTTTCTGCCCAGATATTTTCCTTTTGTTGTGGATTTTTCTAACTAGGATCATCCATGGTTTGGATGAACTATGTTTGCTCTCTGCCTCCAAACTCAGCATCTCTTCATCCAGGCCTGAGATAAGAAGTTTGTTTGGAAGTTTTGAGAAGCGCTTTTTGAAGCTGTTGTGAATGGATTTGATTAAACTTTTAAGTCTCTCAATATAAAATAAATATTGTGACGTAGATGACAAATCTGCTTCCTGGTCTGTTGAAGTACCAATAGTTTGCATCCAATCATTTAAATAAACAGTCTTAGTTTTTGGGAATGTATACAAATTATGCTCTAATCTGTAGTGACTGATGCGTTGTTACTATAATTTCATTAGACAAACCGGATCTCTTCCACCTTCTCTTTCCCGTTTGGTGCGATTGAAATTGCGGATCTTGACCTGGCCGGAACCGGAGCGGAGTAAAAAGTAGCTCAGCTCCGTAAGGTGTATGTGGACGGAAACATGCGGAGGAGTAGCAGTGGATGTGGAACAGCTCTCATTGGTTAATGTGACAGACAAATACTCTGCATGACGTACGAGAGCGGAGAGGCGACAGAGGATGTGGAATCTGGGGGTTAGTTTAGTAGCCCGTCTTTTCCTGAGGAGACTAAACACTGAACCCTTAGCCCGGCCAGCCAGACTGAATTAACGGGGCATCATCAAGTCTGGTAAAGCATGAAGGTGGGACTTTACCATGCATCACACTCTGCACCTTTCTGCTAGCATGATAGCAATATGCTGATTGCAACCAGGCTTTTATCAAGGAATATTCCAAAGGGTGTTCACCTTGGTGTATAACATCTTTAGCCTTTGCTCAGCGTAGGAGGGTTGAGGGGGATCCTCCCCCAGAAAATGTTGAAATTTAGACTCCGAAATGTTATTTCCTGCATTTAGAGGTGGAATGCAGCTAAACTTTGTCTTTGTTCCAATACTATTTTAGTCCTGATTATGTGAAGTATGTGTGTTTGACTAGAGGTGGAAATTTCATAAGAAGCTCATTTTTAGGAACAATATTATGTTTCATAGGTTAATTCAAACAATCAGTATGTCTGATGCTACTCTCAGACTGAATGCCATCAAAGAAGCTTCTGCTGCTTCATTTCTGCTGCTTATCTACATTAAGATCAGAAGTCCAGTAAAGTTTGTCCAGATGGGTCTGATGCTTCTGTTGCTCCTGTGTTCAATGCAGAGAGCAGCTTTGCTATATTAGCTGTGATCAGTGGGTAAAAAGTAGTGTGAATCTATGTTGAAGTGAGAAAGTCCTCCTGAAAACATGGTCTGTGCAGTCAGTTCATCCAGATTACCATCCTGCCTTCAAATATTTCTCTGTGGGAGCCGCTCAGACCCCCACATACCGGTGGGCGTCACTGGGAATCCCCAACAGCAGCTGCCTCAGACCCGCTCGCCTCTGTTTGTGGCGGCTGGAAGTAGATGTTTTTCAGGTATGTGCTAAAAACTGCAGGCACCAGGATAATAAAAGTGAACGTTTTGCCGGCAGGTTTCTACATTTTAGGTAAATTTAGGCGTTAATAAACTGTTTTAGAGAAGTGATCATAGCACTGTGCATCAGCAGTGCTGTGTCTGTCTCCCTGCCAGCTCATACATCAGCTCCTCTGATTGGTTGATGTGGCGCGTCCAGCAGCTAAAGTTCAATATTTCTGCTGCCTGTGAAACGTTGAACAGTTGAACAAAGTTTCCAGGGAAAAAATGAGGGCGTACCGAAGCCATACATCCCAAAAAACAGGGAGTACAATTTCTAATATTTTTTAGTAAAGGTCATACAATGTACGCCTGTACGCATTGCTAGTTAAAAGCCTGATCACAACGGAGCAATGTTTAAATGACCTTAAACATTAATAACAAACATCTTTGATGTCATAAAAAAGGACATATTTGCTATTTTTTGAGCTACATGTTTCACAGACAACAAAATTACAAAAACAGAGCGAGCCGCTTATAGTTTGGCGTTGGATCCGTAATTATCCGATTAGCTCTAACCTGATGACGCAGTTGCAGGTAGTCCCACCGTTAAAATCTAGATCCACAGTAGCAGCTCTGATACATTTTCACGGTGCATCCGCCTGAACACTGAATTATCAGTCAGTAAAAGCTTTCCTTAAGCTCCATAGTTCTGATAAAACATCAGTCAGTCTTCGTTGCTGTTGACTACAGGAAGCAGGGAGGCTCAGAAACCATACAGAGCTGTCCTTCTGGACCGGAGGGGTAAATGTTTGCTAATGCTAAAAGCAGTCTAGTAGACTCAACTTAATAATAGTTTTCTGTGATATCCATCACCACCGTCTCTACCAGGAAACCTGGCTTAGTTTAGTTCTCACAACATAAAATGCAAGAAACTAGAAGATTTACAACCCGGTAAAGAAGCTTGTTTTTTAAATCGACGTTTCTCCATCTGTAAGATGGAAAGATGGCCTGAAAACATCTGACTGGGAGGAATCTGCATAATCTGGTCTATTTACTGTTGGGAGTTACTGAAATAAATGAGCTTTAGTAGAATGTCCATCTAAGTGTCTGTATTTCTTCCATATTTGGTGTGCTTCAACATGATGAATTTGGACAGACTAGGACTGCCTCTGATGTCCGACTCCACATCAAATAAGCCACTGAGGCTCAGGCAGAGTCAGAGCTGTGAGGCCAAGATGTGATGAAAAAGGAAGCGAGTGTATCTCAACTCCAACAATCCATTTCGACAGAAATCTAATGGAAATCTTTGGCTTGTTCAGCCTGATCCTGTCTACCTCCTGGCTCTCCTTGGAAGCAGAACCTGCTGAGGCTGCATGCTGCTGCAGTGCGGTGAGAGAGTCCCGGGTTCAGGCCTAAAACAATCACTGAGTTTGGATGGTCAGTCCAAAATGCTGGATGACCTTATGATGAAGTGGCTGAGAGTGTTCATGGTTGTCCAACCAATGCCCGGTGACCTATACACTGCTGGGGGGATCCATTCAGCTTCATTCCATCTCTATAATTATGCTGCTATAGGCTTAGTCTGCTGGAGGACATAGGGACCCCTTTTTCATAATTCTGCTTCATTCTATCTCTATTCTCCCACTCTGCAGAATCTGTTAGTTCAATCTCTAAC
>NW_015150563.1:986698-988758 GCF_000732505.1 Cyprinodon variegatus
AACCGAGGTAACTGTTTAGTGTAAATGGCACGCACAACCGAACAACCAAAGGCTGCCTTCTTCGCCTGATTCTCTGCAAACTTACTGAATGTTTCGGGCGCCGCCATGTTGGTTTGCTTGTTTCCCTCTAGAGAGCAGTAGTACTGTAGATCGCCACTAGGAGAAGGAAAAACGTGCTAGCGTGGCGTGGAAACAGTCGTAAGGAACAGAACTCGGATTTTAGAGGGTAGCAGAAATTAGGCTTATGAATTAATCTGCTTTAATCCAATCATATTTTAGATTTGATCACTGGTATTGAAAGGATTCTTAGGCAGTACCTGAACAACATGGCTGCAGCGTATTGGTACTAGTACTGCTTTAAAATTCAACTGCAAATTAATAAAGTCATTTTGGTCAATGGAGGCTGTGACGACAGTTGAAAGTATCTTTTTTTTAAACATCAATTTTTGTTTTGGGGTACATTTTTAGGATTAATGATAAGAATAAATTTAGAAATGAAAATTTATTTATTTTTTGTTAAGCTCTGCAGGAATAGGAACAGTAACATTTAAACCAAGTTAGATTTCACCAAACCAGATTTTGTGGTAACTTTAAGGTGGTTTTTGACCATGTTTAACAGCCGATCCATCGTCAGTGAATAACAACATTAGTCTTTGCATCACCTGGTTGATTCTTTGCAAATCAGATGCAAAAATGTTTATTATACATTTAACTTTTTACAAAACCTTAGAAGTTTGATTAAAATTTGAACAAGAATTGGATGGTAGCACAGCTAACGTAGCCAAATCGCTAGGTAGCCAAGGCTAGTTATATTAGTCTTCTATTTAATAAGATGGTTTGTTATTTAGCTTATAGAACTAACTACTTTATAAAATGTGAAGCTTAAAGGAAGAAAAACAGTTAATCAAGCAGTCAGCCTGTCAAACATGCTGCTTCTCCTCCACATTGGAACCATGCTAACAGCTGCTAACAGCTGCTAGCAGCCCTTTGTTGTATTAAAGATGGTGGTCTACAGACAGGCCACGCAGTGACATTAAAAACCAAGGAGACATGATCTTCAGCCTGTAAGCCGCCCTGCTAACAATCATTTTGACTGTTTTTCTCCTTTTGATTCGATTTAGCTATAAAAGCTGCCATTAGCCAGTGGCTGGAAGCTGCTGCTAATCAGTGAAATGGTGAAGATGTGTGTTTGTTAGTGAGGATGTCAGCATGCTCCAGTCTCAACAGGAAGGTCGTAGAATGAGAGAAAGAACCTGAGTGTTCTGCTAAAACTCAGGAGCCTAGCTAGCTGCAGGCCATAGCCCAGCCCAGCAATGGCTGCCCACCTAGCACCAAACCATCCCAGCACGTGCCCTGCTGCTGCCTGTTACCTTCTGCCAGGAAGAACACACCGAGGGCGCCCCGGTGCCGCATCAACCCGTCCGGGACGTAGACTGCTCCATCGGTCCCGCGTCCACGTGAGGCTCATCAGTGTTCAAAAAAAAACAAAACATAGCAGACTTCTCCTGCTGTTACGTCACACACACCGTCTCCTTCCGGAACTGCGCAGACTCGGACGCCATCTTAGAAAGGCCACCTGTTCCCGCAAAGCGAAGGGAGCGGGATCCGCGCAGGAGGAGATCCAGGCCGCCTCCGCTCCTCTGAGGCCGTCACAGGTTCCGGGGCTCCGTCAGAGCAGAACCAGCGGGGATCTGGACAGAAGTAGAACCTAAAGAAGTCACACCGGACCGCGACCGCTTGTTGATAGTTGTGTTCATTGTTCTGCGTCTGTGGACGGGTCTGTAGACGTGTGATCTGTGTGGACAGCTGCTGCTAGCTGCTGTGGTCNAGGACAGCTGCTTCTGGCTGCTGTGGACAGCTGCTAACTGCTGTGGTCTGCGTGGACAGCTGCTTCTGGCTGCTATGGACTGCTGCTAACTGCTGTGGTCTGTGTGGATAGCTGCTAGCTGCTGTGGTCTGTAAGGACAGCTGCTTCTGGCTGCTGTAGACTGCTGCTAACTGCTGTGGTCTGTGTGGACAGCTGCTGCTAGCTGCTGTGGTCTGCGTGGACAGCTGCTGCT
>NW_015150563.1:991510-995066 GCF_000732505.1 Cyprinodon variegatus
AATACCTAAATATAATAATAACTTGATTTTTTAACTTTTCAATTAGCTTTTTACCGTTTTTCTTGACCTAACTTTTTTCTTCCAACTTAATTTCCAGTAGGTAATATATAAGCTAATTGGTCAAATGCCGAAATAAGATCTACTGCACTGAAAGATGCAGTACAAAAAACGCTAATTTGTCCTATAAAGGGTTAAAGACAACTTTGCTTCTAAAAAGAAATCAAGGACCTGTTTCTATGAAAGTCACCTTGAGAACATCAGGTAATTGGAGAGGAAGTCATGTGATGACACCGGGGAATCCGTTAAAAGCTGGGGAAGGAAATCTAAAAGAGATTTATAGTTTGAGCTTTTTTTTCTTTTTCTTGTTTTATATCCCAAACAGTCAACCTCCCATACCTGGTGGGCTGCTTAGCTCTCTTATTCTTCTGGACGGCTCCTGCTTTGAACAGAAATCTGACTTTTAGATGAGGTGGTATGTGGCAATATCCATGTAAAACAAAAATAAACACCTTCATAAAGATCAGCTGGCAGTTATTCTCCATATTTATCATGTAAGATGTGTGAACTGTTCCTCCTGTCTGCCTCTGGATGAGAAGCTTCAGGGAAGATACCAACCTATCATCTGGACGTTTGGCCGCCGCTTCGCTCCAGCATCATGTAGCCTGTGAGGACGCTAGCACAGAAACAACACATCCTCTTACTATACATCAGAGTTTCTTTAAGATGTACTGATTTATTCTAATTAATGTGGGAAATAAAGAAAATATCCATCTTCATGGTAGAAATGTATTTTCTGCTTCAGTTTGTGCCCTCCTGCTGATGCCTTCATGTTTTAGATATCAGACACTTTTTAATTCAATTTTATTCAGTTTATTTCTATAGAGCCAATTAACAACATATCATCTCAAAGTTCTCTAAGGAAAAACCAGCTGATTGCATCGACTCATTGACTCTTCAGCAATCCCTCACACTAAACACGCTGGAAGCAACAGTGCAGAGACAGAAATGTATTCATTTGAAAACCTAAAGTTTTTCCTCAGGCAAAAAAAAGCCAGATTTAAAACACCTGATAACAGGTATGTGCATCTGTAAGTAAGGCAGTACTCGAGTTGAAGGGGGTGGCATCTCCCTTCTTAAATAGATTAGAAAAATCATCCTCCTTCTTAAGTGACCATCCCCTGTGACATTTTATCACTGAATGTCTAACATTTTTACTATATATTAACAGTAATGGCAATAATATTGCCCTTTTAACGTTTTGTGGACTGTGCAGTTATGAGTAGCCTGAGTAAAATAAATAAACTCAAAGAATGTCCTACCATGACTTTGAAGCTGATCCCAGTGGGAAATGAGTCCGTAACTCTGTAGGGGTAGCGATAGCCATGCTAACTATGTAGGGGCAGTGATAGCCATGCTAACTCTGTAGGGGTAGTGATAGCCATGCTAACTATGTAGGGGCAGCGATTGCCATGCTAACTATGTAAAGGCAGAGATAGCAAAGCTAACTATGTAGGGACAGTGATAGCCATGCTATCTATGTAAAGGCAGAGATAGCAATGCTAACTATGTAGGGACAGTGATAGCCATGCTATCTATGTAAAGGCAGAGATAGCAATGCTAACTATGTAGGGGCAGCGATAGCCATGCTAACTCTGTAGGGGCAGCGATTGCCATGCTAACTATGTAAAGGCAGAGATAGCAATGCTAACTATGTAGGGGCAGCGATAGCCATGCTAACTATGTAGGGACAGCGATAGCCGCTGACACTGCCATTAAGTTTGGTTCATCCCACCTTTTTTTCTCCACAGTAGCTGCATAAAAAAACTTAAAGGTATAGAGGAGGATCTTTTCTTTCCAGTTAGATCATCTACACTATTGGTCCTCCTAACTGTCCTAACGGTCCTTCGCCCTACATGCTCGTCCTGTTAGCTGTCTTTTTCTGCGCACTTTCTGGCGTATATCTGTGGTGAGCTACGGTTTCAGATAGTTATTGAAGCTCACCTTTGTCACTGCGGTTCTTTAAAAATGGCAGAGGGTCGGAATAGATAAAAGTGTCTACGAAGTGTATGAGAAGGAAGAAAGGCCTCAGAAGAGGCAAATATATCCCAGAATGCTTTGCATGGAGAGCTCTCCTCGGAAAGCATTATGGGATTTGCTGTCACAGCGGCCCGCTGTCGCCATTGGCTGTCGCTACCCGACAGCGGCGACTAATAACAAAGATGGCGCATGCACTACACGGTGGAGGAGTAGTTATGTGACCAATGGTGCAAAAAGCAGTGATCATCTGTCTGAACGGTCAGCTAACTGAGTTCACTATAAGATCCCCGCTTTATATAGTGATGGAGGGATTTAGGGGTTAGGCCGGACGGTCGGATACAGTAAGCTTTTTTTTTGCTGAGTTTTTTCGACAGTAGGCTGACAGAAAAGAGGACCACAGGTCGGATTCGAACTCGGGTCAGCCTCATCAAGGACTAAGGCCTCCATACATGGGCTGTGCGCGCGTTCCATCTTGGGAACGGGTACAGGGTTGTGCATGTGCATTTTTTTTTTAAAGTGAAGAGGTTGGGTCTTTTAAAACATTTGCGAAAATCCTCCACAATACCTTTAATGTTTTCCTTTATTCTGCTTTTTCTGTAAAAACCCTGGTTCCATAAATTCAACAAGCTGTCCTGAAGCAGCGGAGTCAAACCATGGCTCTCCCATCACAGTGCTCCACGTTTGATCTGAAATACCTGCAAAGTTTCACACCAGGCGCAACGTCCATCACAGTTTCCACAATGTTCCACGTTGTCTTGTCCACCAGGATTAGGCCTTCCCATAGTGAAAATGTTTTTACTAAGTCTTTTTGATTACAGCTCTTCTGGACTTGAACCTTTTTCAAAACCTTTCATTGTTGAACCATGAACTCTGATCTGGACTGGAAATGTGGGATCTGCTGAGCTGTAGATGTTCTGGCTCTTCTTGGACCTCCTGGATCTTTTGATCTAAACAATGGACACATTTTCTCCTTAAGTTTATCTCCAAAGTTTATTGCCATCACAGATCTGTACTCTGAGATCCTTTGAGGCCTTTAAACTTCCTGGATGTCAGTGAATCTGTTCCTGTTTGCTCTAAATCTCTTTAGATAGCCACAGGATCTGTTGTGGTTTTAGAACTTTGACCCTACTTCGTGTTGTCAGACAGGTCCTTGTTTCTAGAGGTGTGGCAGTAGTCGGGACTCGTGGTGGATTGAATCAAATTAAAAACCGTTCGGCTGTCCCCTCCTGAAGTGGTAGCTCACCCATCCAGATGGTTCACTTTTGACACGTTATTCCACTGGTTCTATCTCCAAAGAGAAAAGAATCGTTTCCTGTTAGGAACACAAACCCATACTGGAACCATGTCTGCTCCAGGATCCTGGTATTTTCTGAGGTTTCCACACACTCCCGAGGATCCATGTTTCTGAGGTTGCTGACGTCTCCCCATTAGGCATTCTGTTAACCCTCCTGGTTTAATTAATGGTCAGGGGCAGATTTAGGAAATTTGGGGCCCAGGCTCACTTAGCTGATTGCTCCTT
>NW_015150563.1:995811-1001744 GCF_000732505.1 Cyprinodon variegatus
TCTCTTATACTGATCTCCTGAATGGACGAGGCGGGACTACAAGGGGTGGGTCATGATAATTACAGTACTTATTCCAGAGTTTGTATTGCACATTTGGATACTAAAACAATAAAATAAACCTTGTTTAAAAAATAAAAAAGCATAATTAATGAGCACAAATAAGGTATAGTTGTATTAACCATACATGTAAACAGTTTTATGGGGCCTACAGGAACTAGCCAACTGCCTAGTTTTTTTTGTTTTTTGTTTGTTTTAACCCAAATAAAAAACAGGGATTTGTTTTCAAAGGTTGAAGAACTTGTGTTCTGTCTGCTTTTGATATTTCTGTGTAGAAGGCATCTAATGATAAAACTTTGTGTGATCTGCTCCTTGCAGACGTCTCCTGCTGCACACTGGTGGTTTTGACCTTTAGAAGAGGATAAAATGATGAATAAATGTTTCGTTTGAGTCAAATAAACACCACTGGTACTGGTGCAGTTGGCATATTTCACATAATTGTGGCTTTTTTATTTGAAATAAAAAAAAAATAGAGCCTGCTGTTCATGCTTGTGTTGATGTTTTGCTTGAATGCTGTGGCGACATGACGTCCTCCCCACCCCTACGGTGGAATACTGATGATGGTTAGTGGCAACAGAGATCTCAGACAACACTGTTATCAATAACACTTTATTTCCCACCAGCAACCCCCCCCCCCAGATCTGAGGTTAAAGGTTAAAAACAAGCAGCCAGCAAAGGGGGCAAATCAAGCTGTACTTTAAAAACTCATCAGGGCGGAGCTGTGACCCTTCAGGCTCTCCAGCACATTTTTTAATAACCTGCTAATTTGACCCAAACTAAAGAAAAAACTCTTTCATTCTTTATTGGATTTAAAAGCAGATTTTTCCACAGTGATCCTTGCACCAGTTTTTATTTTCCAGTGTTTACGGCCACCGTCAGACTTCCTGTTAACCCAGGGTGTTTAGTGTTGCCATAACAACAGATTTAGAGATAACACATAAAAAAAAAAAACTGTTCATAATGAAAAACCCTCCTCATCCTCATCTGGATCACCGCTGCTTCGTGGTCAGTCCCTGCAGTGGGAGGTAAGGCAGATCCTGAGCCGGACCTCCTGCTCACATCCTGCCGTATCGCCGCTTATCTAAGAACAGGAAAGCATTCCTGAACAGAATGCTCTCAACTTTACTGCCTTTCAAAATAAAAGCGTGTCTCATAAAGAGGCATTCCACCAATAAAAATCATGTTAAATATTCATAAAACAAGGAGCCAAACCAGGCTTAGTGTAAAAAAAAAATAAAAATAAAGGTTTACACTAAATATTCTGTTTCACATGTTGGAGTTTCATAGACCACTTCTCTGGATTTTCTGTTCAGTTTGCAGCCGCTGCTTCAGTTTCAGTGCAGTCATCAGAGAGGGTGCCCTGGGACATTTTAAACCATCTTTAACTAAAAAATATTAGTGATAAGCACAGCTAGTATCATCATCAACAACATGTTCTAGAACATTAGGATCTATACCCTAACTCTCCGTAAATTCAAGCATGTTCCACAACAGACTGGAGCTTCTTAGCTCTGCTGCAGCCGATGGAGACAGACAGACAGGAGACAGACAGACATCCTTTAAAAAGCTTGGTCCAGCTCTGAGCTTCCACCCAGTTAGAGGCTGAAACAGTTCCTTCCCAGTCTCAATCCCTCAGTGGCAGAGTTAGTCTAAGCATCACCAAAGAGTGTTTAGTGTGGTCTTTAACTGGCCGACGCCCAGTGAGGGCGTGAAAAGGGTGAATAGCAGCTCCCAGAGTCAGAAATGTTCTCCTATAGTTTTCCTCTATTTTGATAACTGACTAATTCATAAGAAGCTAAACAGGAAGATATTTAGATTCCCATTCCTGTTGAAACCATAAAATGTTTCATTCCTGAACAGAAAACCTCTCCTCCACCGTCATCAACAGCGTGAACCTCAGATTGCAGGAGGAGTCAGTCCCTTCATCCCCAGGCTGGTCTGTTGCCACTCGGGTCACAGCGAGCAGCCAATCAGATCAGAGGAGCTGCTATCAGACGTTAATTACAGCATCATCCTCTTCATCCCGCAGTTCACCCAGTACTCTGTTTCCTAAGGCCCCTCTTCCTCCTGTTGATCTCATCTCATCCCCTTCTTCTGCGAAGGCCCCACAGGGGCCAACAATGTACCTGTAGTCCCCTCCGATGGCCATTGCAGCCTCTGAGGCCACCATTAGCCAGTCTTCCTCATCCTCTGCCCCCCGCTGCCAGGGAACGCCCCAGCTGGAGGCCTCTGCTGTAGCCTCAGGTCCCAGGATCCGGGGCCCAACAGCTCCTCCTCTGTCCATCTCCCTGTTGTCCTCTTCTAGGTTGACGTAAAGTAAAGGCTCCTTCAGAGGAGTGGTGGGGGTCAGGGTGAGATGCAGCGCCTCAAGCTGAGTGACCAGCTGCTGGAAACTGGGACGGCATTTAGGGACCGGGCTCCAGCATCTGTGCATGATCTCGTAGCTGTTAGGCAGAAGAAAAGAGTTTCAGGTCACAGCATCACAACATCTTTATCTACAGTAATTAGAAAGTTCCTCATAAATATGGAAACTAACAGAAATGTAAAACATGATCATAAAAAAACTTCCCAGAAGAACTGGAGATGAAGTTTATCTTCCTGAAGTCCACCAATCCTTTTCTGATTTAGTTTAACCTTTTCTTATGTTCAGGGGTGAAAGTGGCCCTGCAACCGGAGGGTTGTCGGTTCAAGCCCCGGCTCCGCCGTTCAATGTCGTTTTGTCCTAAGGTAAGATACGCCCGGTGGTGCCAGTGTAAGACAGCCTCTCATCTCTTAGTGAGCCCCAGGGCAGCTGTGGCTACAATGTAGCTCACCACCATCAGTGAATTGGTGAATGTAGTGTAATGTAGTGTAAAGTGAATGTAGTGTAAAGTGCTTTGCTCAAGTCCTCTGACTTGAAAAAGCACTATATATGTATAGGCCATTAACCATTTTCTGACGTCGTCTAATTATTCCTATTGTTGTCCAACCCTTTTCTGACATCCTCCAACTCTTTCTGACACCATGAAATGTGAGGGTGGTGGCTGCATTATGCTGTGGAGATTTATATGCTGAAGAACAGGGACCTGCTCAGATATATGGGGGGATGGATTAAACTAGAAATGGAGTAAACCTGGAAGCAGATCTGTCAGATGCCTCAAATATCTGGAGTCAGAAGAGCGACCCAAAGCAAAAACAGAACCGCCTAGCCCAAAGCCTTGACCAGTGCCTCTGATGTTAGGTTCAGACCACACATGACAGAAGCAGCAAAAAAAGCTTCTGCTGCTTCATTTTTAATGCTTGTACACATTAAGGTCAGACGCGTCCAGTAAAGTGTGTCTAGATGCTTCTGCTGCTCCTGTGTTTAATGCCAGAGAGCACTTTTGTTATATTTACTGTGATCAGTGGGTAAAAAGTAGTTTGAATCTATTTTGAAGTGAGAAAGTCCTCCTAAAAAAACATGGTCTGTGCAGTCAGTTCATCCAGATTACCATCCTGCCTTCAAAGATTATTTCTCTGTGGGAGCCGCTCAGACCCCCACATAGCGGCGGGGCGCTGTCACTGGGAATCCCCAGCAGCAGCTGCCTCAGGCCCGCTCGCCTCTTGGGGGTTTTCCCCTACTGTTGGTGGTGTCTGGAAGTAGATGTTAGCGTTTTTCAGGTCTGTGCTACAAACTGCAGGCAGCAGGATAATAAAAGCGAACATATTTTGCCGGCAAGTTTCTACATTTTAAGTTAATTTAGGCGTTAATAAACTGTTTCAGAGGAGTGATCATAGCGCTCTGCATCAGCAGTGCTGTGTCTGACTCCCTGCCGGCTCCCAGATCAGCTTCTCTCATTGGTTGATGTGGCGCGTCCAGCAGCTAAAGTTCAATGTTTCCAACTCCAGCATCAGCTGCTCTAGATGCTGCAGGACCTTTTGCTGCGCCTTAATGCTCATCAACCATTGCTTTGCATGTAACTCTGCTGCTTCTGCTGACCTCTTTCACGGGCGGCCTGAATGTAGCATTACCCATCTCCACAGCAGAAGCATCTGATATTTAATTGGAACTGAAATCGAATTGACTGTAGTAGGATTGAGTCCCGGACCTGCTGACCTTTACTGAACGTCTCTCCTCTCTCTTGTAACCCACTTTCCTGTCTGCATACTTTGAAAAATAAAAAAATATAGGCCACTAGACCCTAAAAAGGAATCTTAAAAAACGAAATTAATGCAAAATGAATCCAGGTATACACCTTTGGGTGATTTAATACTGACCAGTGGCTGACATTTTCAGATAAATGATAACATACATCATGTGACATACCCACTGAAACGGTAAAGCAAATTGCCTACCAAAGAACACGACTCCCCCACTCCCCTCTCATCTGGAGTGCAGGTGAACACCACACAGACACACACCATTATGGCTCCTACACAGAACTACACCCAACTGGGAACCAGTCTCTAGTTGGTGGGACATATCCACACTTTTAACTGAATGCAGTGAGTGGACCCAGCCAGGCTGAGTATAAAGGAATACCCCTGTCCTTCCAGTTCAGTTTATCCCCACATCAAATCCTCTGAAGTTTGTGGTAAAACATGACAAGGTGCAAAATAAATTCAAGGTGTTTAAAAAACTTTAGCAAAGCAGTGTAGTTTCTATTCTCCCATAGACTCACATGTCCTCTCTGCAGTCTGCAGGTTTCTTCAGGCGCTCTCCTTTGATCAGGAACTCGTAGATCTCTGAGTTTTCCACCCCAGGATACGGCGTCTGACCTCTGGTCATGATCTCCCACATTGTTACACCAAACGCCCACTGAAACAAATCAAATCCCATCCATTCAGACACAGTACAGCTTATTGTTGCATTTGACCAATTAGTAGAGCCCTTGAATTATATATTACCTACTGTAAATTAAGTTAGGAAAAAAAAAAAAGTTAATTCAAGAAAAAAGGTTTTGCTTCCTTTTCGGGTGTAGTGGGGGTTACCTTCAACTGGATGAAGGCACGGGACTCTGGCTGGATAACTCAATCCCAGATGACTGATTGATAGATTGGGTTGTACCATCTGGAGTCCTAACTTTAATATTCTGCATAATCTCTCTTTTGCGACTTGCTAATTTTGTTTAATTATTAGTGATTTAAGTTTTATCCTTAAGCTAACTGTTTAGTTTTGTTAAGTCTGTGTAGATGTTCTTCTTCCCTCTTCCTTAATGTGTCTCATCAGTCAGTATTTACAACCAAAAATGTTGACTTAGAAATAAGTCAACATTTCTTAAATTAAATGTATTTACTCTAATTTAAGCACATTAATAAGATGATTTGCAAATGAAATGAGTTTTTACTCTTAAAGTAAGTAAATGTTAATTGTCTTTAAACCTGTCTACTAAAGGACAACAAGAAATGTTGACTCATATTTAGATTGTTTTTTGCGGGGCACAATGATTTTCCTTGTCTGAACATAGATAGACCATGGAGCCAGGAAACAAACTACAAATCCAATCAGCAAAGGAAATCAGTGCTGGAGAAGAGGAAATGGAGGCTGGAGCTTCTACAATGGCAGAAGACACTGAGGGCGAAGATATCGTTGAACCAACGGTGAGGGACCTGACTGGGACCTTGCATGCATTCAGGGGCCAGCAGGAGGCAGGGGAGGTCAAGTTAAACCAAGGAAGACAGGAGAAATTTTTTAAACCATATGACATCCTTTTCAGTGTCAGTGTAGCGACTATCTACCACCTTTTAATGGCTTCTGGCCGTTCCCACTGAAGTCAGTTTATAAATGAACAAATAATCTCAGTGGCGGGCTTTTACAACAAGTGAGATGGACAGGCGATCATGGAGAGTGTGGGTATGACAGAACTTAACCAGTGGAGGACGTTGTCACGATTTGGTTTTTAGGTTTTTGTTAGGAC
>NW_015150563.1:1002947-1017521 GCF_000732505.1 Cyprinodon variegatus
CACCAATAAAGATAGAAAACAATGAAGAACCTGGCTAAAATTGAAACTGAAAACTTAGAGAAAAAAAATAAAACAAAGATTGTTACAGACGTAGGCTATTGTGTGCCAAAGAAAGTGGAAAACTGTATGACCTCCTGTAACCCCTAACCCTTTCTGCCCTCTCACCTTTATAGCGCTCCCTTCCACACCTCCACCAGTGGTAGAGCAAAATATAGGTCAGTTTATCAACCTAAACAAAACACCACCACCCAAACCAAATAAACCAGAAACAAACCACACCTAAACACCAACAACTATAAATAGGGATGGGAATCAAAAACTGGTTCCTGTTCCGCAGTTCAGGGAGCAAGTAGAAATCAGGGGGAGATGAGTTTATTTTCCTGAAATTGTACAGTAATGCTTTTTCATTAAACGGATGCCGTCTCCATTAGATTTAGATGACTGTGACGAGACTCAATAAGAGAATTGATAAGGAATCGAATTGTTTCACAGAATCGATAAGGGAATCGCCCAATTCCCACGCCTAACTATAAATGGATCCTACAAGCAGGGTTTAGTCATAAATAATGTAACTAAAATGTATCAGAATCAATGGGAAGGCATAAAGTGGGTAGAGGTGCAGACATCTAGGCGTGTATGTGTGTGAGAGTACCACGTCACTCTGAGTGGTGTAAACATTGTCTGCCAAGCTCTCCAGGGCGATCCACTTGACGGGCAGTTTGGAAACAGAACCCTGACGGTAATAATCTCCACTGTAGATCTTCTTAGAGAGTCCAAAGTCTGCCACACACACCGACATGCTTTCATCCAGCCTGAAACATACAGAAGAACAATCTAGAACTCTCCTCTTCATGTTCCGGGCCTGCAGATATCACACATAGTCTGGACTTTGACTAGCTCAGTGTGCGTCTAGGTGATGATGAGTCAACCTAACAGAAATTAATAGATAATTCACTAGGTTCTGTGGTGAACCAATAGGAATCAAGGAGAAAATTTCCAATGTAATCAAAGCTATGACTGCACTTATACGCACCAATCAGATACTGAAATTGGACATCAACTCTTGATTTTGACCAATTAGCTGGATCGGATATCCGATGAATGATGCTGATCTAGTCATTTCTATTTCTACTGATATTATACACAGTCATACAGTAACAGTGATGTAATGACTTTAATCCTATATATCACTGATTATGTCATCCCACAGAAAACACACGGCAGCAGCTTTGTTTCTGGCAGCCATCTTAGATTTGGTCTTAGTCTTCGGGACAAAAACTATTAGTCTTAGTCACATTTTAGTCATTACGATATGTGATAGTTTCAGTCAGTTTTATGTTGCACTTCATAAAAAAGTGAACCTTTACAATTTGGAATAAAACCAGGTTCTTTTCCAGACTGACAGCTCTATCCTAGATGCTACAATAGCTGGGTATAGAATGCTGCCTTGCAGTTCATCATCGCTGTTGGCAGAAAACTTTGATTTATAGAATTCAATAAACTTTTTTATGAATTAATGCCCTACTTTGTAAAAATGTGTCTTACAAAAGGTGTGAAAATAAGACATCTAGTTCAACGCATCATATTGGTTAATATAGCAGACAGACAAGCTACCAAAATGTCCAATCAAGGAATGGTTTTAGACTTCCAAAGTTTCCATCCCAAATCGAACACTTCCTGATCTACTATGAATTACCGGTATGCATTAAACGCAGATCAATAAAATCTGCATTACTCCAAAAAAAGCAAAGAACAAAAACATTCTTCTTTCTACTTTGGTAATTTTGGCTTTATTTTTGAGAATAAATCCCTCGGTTCCTACTGCTCAGGAGTCAAAGTAGACTTAAATTAACAGGGTTTGATATAAAATAAAAACAGAGAAAACCTCTAATTGCCTTATAATGTCATGGCAACCCAGACCCAGAGAACCCAACACCCCAAAAAATTCACCCGGCCCTTCCTCCCCCTCAATACACTATTCGCCCCTCCCTCCACCTCCCTTTGGGGAGAGCAGAAATGACAGCCCCGGCACCGGCAGGCCACCCAGACCCAACAACAGCCCCGGGCGGGGGCAGGGACAGGCTGCAGGGCCCATCGCCAGCCCCCACCACCCTGTCCATCCAAAAACAAATGAACAAATAAACTCTGGCTGGCTAACCCGTAAGCACCATGCAGAACCCCCACCTAGGACGCAGCCCGCACCCAGGGAGGGCATGGACCAGAACCAAGACAGGGGGCCAGACACCATGTCCTTCAAACATCCACAGCGGTAAATCCAGGGTTAACCTTTGACTATCTTATAATTTAGGAAGTTATTTTATACAGAAATAACTTGATGTCATTATCTGATGGATTTAACTGTGATGTGTGTAAAGATTTATAGAAAATAAAGATTTATATTTATATTCCTTCCCTACAACTTTAAGACCGTTTTCTATGGGAGCTGGTTAGATAACAGGACAGTTTAGAAAGTGGTCTGACTGACATGCAGTTCCGTGCAGCGAGGTCTCTGTGAATGATGCTCTTGCTGCTCAGATACTCCATCCCCCGAGCAATGTCCAGCATGAACTGGACCAGAGTCTGAAGCGAAAGGTCCTGTAACAGAGACAGCAGGTTCTCAGGAGTTCAGCAGGCACCCAGTGGCAAATATCAAATAGTCTTTGCTCACAAATGGCTCCTCTCCCAAACGTGAGAGCAACAGGAAGGTGTGCAGATCCCCATGCTTCATAAACGGCAGGACCACCATTGGGATTGGGAGCCGCTGGCCATGACGTCGGTGTAGACTCACCCCTATTGGATAGAACAGACTGTAAATGTTAGTCCAACGGCTCATTTTAGTATTTCTGTTTAGCTGGAGTGTTACCGATGAGCTTGATGACGTTAGGATGGTGAAAGTCCTTCATGTGTGCTGCCTCCTTCAGACATTGCTCAATGTCACCAGCAGAAGTGATGTCAGCTGCACCAGAACACAAACATTTAGATATTGCAGATTAGTCCAGTCTAAGTGAACCTGATGTAAAACCGTCTTCTGGGGCAACCAGCAACAATAGTCCCATTTACAGAAGGATAACAAAAAACTGTAGATTCAGAAAACCACTAAAGGATCAGGAGCTGATGGAAATATCAACAGCGATATGCTTTTAAGAAATACAGTGTTAAAAGATCTGGAAGATGTGCTGCAATGGATGCAGCCAGGGGCGGATTGAGGAAATGTGGGGCCCTAGGCAAAGACAGGCAGGGGGCCCCTCTGAATTGAGAAGACAACACATAAAACAGACCCATAGAGAAACGTTAATAGAATAGACATCCATTATCTGTTCTAGGTTTTGTCCCTCTCTTCTTGTCCCTTTTCTTCTTGTTTTCCTCTCTATGTTTTGTACTCAGCTGACTTTTTATGCTGTCTCAAAAGGAATGAAAGATTTTTTCCAAGCACGCTTAATATTATCAGCGTTCTGATGGCATTTTAGCCAAAGGATGAATGCGCACAAATAAGGAATAGTTGTATTAACCATACATGGAAACAGAGTTTTATGGGGCCCCCAGGAACTTGGGGCCCTAAACAACTGCCTAGTATTGCCTAATGGTAAATCTCCCACTGGATGTGGCTGGTGAGTTAGTGAACTATGGGATATAAAAACATCATGGAGGACGAATACATGACCTCCTAATGGATTCATGTTATGTAGCTTTTTCTTTGTCTGCAGTGCATTCTAGTCCTTGGATAAAGCTCCATGTCTTCCTCCGTGTCCAGATAAACCTAACCCTACCTGCTTCCAATACTCAAGCTCTGCACTGGTGGCAACACAATTCAGTGAGCAGTTTCTGAGGGGCAATCCTGGCCATTTCTTGGATCTCTAAAGCATCTTCTAATACCTCTTTGCATTAAGAATCTGCGTTAATAGCTCTGTTATTCTTGGCAGAGGTAACAGCCTCAGGAAGCCATTTTTATGGCTGCAAACCTTTTTTAGGTACAGTTCACATAGAAAGAGTGATTTCAGCCAGTCTGCAAATTAGACTGTTGCACTGAGTCTCCCAGCTTCACCCGTTCTACTGATAGGACTGAACTGATGGGGCAAAAACAAATTAAATGTCGACTTTTGATAAAGGAAGCTTTCCATTCTAATAAAATAGTCCTTGAAACATTATTGAATTGTTTCTGTACATAAAAAAACTAAAGCTGTATTTCTGTAGTTTAAAATGGTTTGATAGAGATGCAAAACATTGTGTAAAAAAAAGAAAATCAGAATCTGACTCACATTTCAGCACTTTGACGGCCACCTTTGACACCACAGATGAGTCCTCCCTCTTCAGAATGGCTTCCCGCACTGAGCCAAACTCTCCTGCAAAAGGTCGACATGCAAACATCAACATCCACTTATCCTCTGATCTACTTTCTTTTTTTCCGTTTCTGTTAGGGTCTCGGGCGTTTTGGTTTTTCTGGTGCGAGTGAGCTTCCTGTCAGAGAGGATCTTTGCTGGTGGTTGTGGCGACCCATGTTGCTGCACACCTGAGATCATTTCTCCACCCAGATGACCAGCATCTAAATAAGGAATCGAAGGATAATCTCTCTTCGCCGGATGATTTGGATTTTAGCCAAAGACCTAAACCAGAACTATTCTTCTGGTTGAAATTTGTTTTCTAGTGAATCTCTTTTATGTGGACTTATTGTTCCAGCCAACAGTGAACCTCCATTCTTCTCTGATCTTCATGGAAAAGGTCTCACCTACGCTCCATTCCCTGCCTGCCTGCTCTCCAGCATCACCCTCTTGTTCTCCTGGACCTCCGGGATTCAGTCTGTAAGGCCGATGAATCAAGCCTTACAGATCCATGGTGCCTCCTCTTCATCATAGGCAAATCCATCAGTTGTCATAAACCTACGCATTCTTGATCAGTTTCATTTTCAGGTTTTTACACAATCAAGAGCAACTGATCCAAACTCAACTAATCCAAGCCTGAAATCCCAAATGAGCCAGAAAGGTTTTGTAGAGGAGAGAGTGTCAGGAATCCAGTTAGTGTGGTCTGTTTTTGTGTTTCCTTTCCTCCTCCACCAGGTGGTGCCCCGTCCTCATTCGGCCTCCCTGCACACCTGCAGCTCGTTGCCTCATTACCTGTGGAGTGCTCTCAAGCTGCTGACTGCCACTACCTCGTCGCCAGAGTGTTTGCCAATACTGGGTACTCTAGCCAAGGCAAGCTGAGTTTGCTGAGTCAAACTGAGTTTCTTGTTTACCTGAGCCTAATCTTGCTGTTTTTGTCTTTGCCTTTCGGCAGGAATTCATTCTGCAAACTGGATGTTTTGGACCTTCTCTCCCCGGGAAGAATCTTCTGAGAACCAAACTGAGCTAAGGATTAGAGTTTGTGGTTTGGATCAACCTTTTCCCCCCAAGGATTGTCTGGGGCTTCTCTCTGAGGAGGGGATTCATCTCCACTATGACCCATTCAAGGACCGCAGGAAATCTAAGTGGCAATCAGCTTCTTTGTTCACCAAGGAACAACCGCAGTCTGAGTAAACCCTGTCCGCCCCATCATCAAACAGGACAATCACTTGAACATCCCACACAGACTGAATTCAATAAAGACACCTTTTCCTGGAAACGTGAGTCTGCAACCTATTCCTCCTCTTCAACTTAAAGAATCTAATTTCCCACTGAGCCCGAACTAACCGCAGTGTCTTCCCCCTCACTTTCAGTTCCGGCTTGACAGTGTTCAGAGCAGCACTGGATTCATCAACACTAAATAAACTTGTTAAACTTTTCCTGGTCTCTCCGTTTGCTCTTCTGCATTTTGGATCAGACCTTTAGTAAAATAGTGACAGAGAGAAGCAATGATGAGGAGGAATTTCAAACCGCCTCTTCCTCTGATCATAATCCAGATCTTTGGACACAAACTGAAACAATTTCAAGAGCTTAAAATACCCGCCCAGACTATCAGTAATTCTATATTATTAGTTTTACTAATTACGGCTGCAGGATCTCTGGTGGACTCTGAAAATATTGAAAAGGAGCAGCTAAAGCAGTGCTGCTGAATTAACTGAATTTTCCCACGAAGTGCCCCATTCAGCCCTTTGTAAATATAACTTGTTAATTAACATCCACTTCATTTGAAGGAATCCTCGCCTATTTTGCATACACAAATGGAAAAGCAGAAAACTGAGGAACTATAAGCCCAAATTACATGAGCGATACATCATTTGAAAGCTAATACCTTCTAGTTTCTGAAACTATACATGCAAATAGTGTGTGTGAAACACAGCTTAAGTTGCATCAGTTCAAACATGACTTATAGTTTTTTTTATTCTAATGTAATGTCTCATTGTGTTACATTAGTTCTACATCATGTCAACCACAAATGCAGAACATTTCAGACCTTTAGCTGCAACATTTCCAGAGCTGTGGGGCTTTGAACTTTTGGTGTCACCAGCATCTCCAAAAATCTCAAATTGTGCCAAATGCTTTTACTCAACTATTTGTGGCCACAAAACATTTATAAGGCAAGTATTTTTTTTAACTTTTTTTCAGAATAAATAAAAAATAGTGAAACTGCTGCTTTTCAAGCTAAAAAAAAAGCCCCAGTGTCTTTTCTTAGATGTATTTTTATTTTTTTCGCATTGTAATGAAACAAAACCAGCGTCCAAACTTCAAAGATATCAGACCGTTGTAAGTAAACAGCTTCGAGCTGAGCGCATTGATCCAGCCTCAACTATGTATTTCACTCTAACGCAAACCGCTAACACAGCTCTGCTTTATATAACGCAGCCATAGAAAGCTACAAAGCCAAACAGCCCACGTGGTCCACGTGGTCTTAACCAATAAGAGCAGGACTCAATGAGGCGTAATATCGCTCTACTCAGTGCGTCATCGGCTGACAGGCAAGGAGCGCTTGGGAGACCTCGCCGACTTTAACTGACTCGAATCCAGTGATAAAAACATGAGGACAATTTTGTCTTCTAGGTAAGAAGACGATGTAAAAAAAAAAACAAATATCGTGGCCTAACGTCAGCCTTATTAACAATCTATGAACTTCTAACTTTTCTAACGTCAAAAATCGGATGTTATGTGGCGATTTTCTCATCTAGAACATTTTTATAATGAATATGCTGGATTACATTCAATCTGTGGACACTTATAGACGAATGGAGTATAAACAATTGAAGATTGGATTTATAAAACGGCTTTTGGATGCCTTTAAAGGTACGTAGCAGTGGCTGCTTTGTTTTTTTACATTTTGACAGGCTACTATTTCTGTGTTAATTGTGCTTTGGTGCTTGCTGTGTCCATCAAACGATCTTGGTGATCGAATTGTGGAGAATCTAAGCTTTCCAACGATGTCTAACATGTCTATATTGGTAAACATTTTACTGGTGGAATCTTCATGCTTTCTGAGTTAAAACGGAGGCCGGCGATTGGGTGGATTTTATTAAAGGATGAACTGATTAAAAAAATAAAAAAGACAATTTTTTCTAGTTCAAAATAAAATAGAAAAGTTTGAAACGAAGCAGGAATTTAGGTGAAAGGGCTCCAACCAAGTACTCCTGCCAGATGATTAGTAGGAAACAGACGTAATCCTCAGGAGGCACATATCTCTGCATTAAAAGTCGGTTTGATGATTGTAAATCTGCCCTAAGCCCTGATCATCTGCTGTTAGACCAGCCTAATGTTAAGCTGTCCCCATCCAGACTGACTGGGAAAATCCAAATCTAAAATAGGCATTTCTTCTTATAATAAGTGCATTTGTACGGTACTTGGCTTAAGGAGGTAAAAGAGACACTTTACCAATGGAACAAGACAATTTATACTTTAAATAAGAAAATAACAATTGCACTGTATCTATATATTTATCAGTAACCAAAGTTCTGGTCAGGTTTGTACCGACTGGTTTTTAATAGTTGTGGTACCTTTTCCCAGCATGTGTCCCAGAGTTAGAAGTCTCTCTGGAATCAGGACATCCTGCAGCTTGTTCTTCAGCTCGTTGCTGATGCAGAGACTCTCCACTGAAAGGAGACAGAAAGTCACAGCCTTTTAGTTTCGCCCCCTAAGATCACTGAAACACTTTAACGTTTCTTCTGGTGAGAAGATGAGGACGAGGAAAGCTGAGTTTCCATTAGTCAGACTGCTTCAGCGTTAGGCTGACATCAAACACAGAGCTGGGAAATAGATGTACGGAAGAGGATTAGGGCCACTGAAAAAAAAAAAAAGTTAACTGATTTTTTTTTATTTTATTTCAGTATAGTATAGTCAGAGATTAAAGTCAGAATTCTGACTTTAATCTCAGAATTCTGACTTTTTTATTGTCAGAATTCAGTCAGAATTCATGTTAAACTGAAATAAAATAAAAAAATCAGTTAACTTTTTTTTTTTTCAGTGGCCCTAATCCTCTTCCATATAGATGCGACATGTAAAAATCTGTTTTTACTTGATGCCTGAATGCATCTGCTGAAAAAAAAGAGCTGCTCCTAAAGAATGAAGTCCTACCTTCTTAGTAAAATCCTAACCTGTAATTACGCCCTCTTAGGGTTGAGTTTCAGAAACCACACCCAGGCCTGATAACTGCCAGACGTAAAGAGGCTGGAGATCAGGAACAGAACCAGTCTAACAACAGGAAGGTACTCATCATGTCCCCATCTAAAGATGAACACAAACAGAATCCCTGAGGCTCTTCTGAAGCTTTGAACTTCCACAGAACCACGGGTGCTTCTAGATGGGGCCAGTAGGGGCCAACAGGCCCCAGCCCAAGCTTTGGTCCCTTTACTGACAACATTGTACTAAATCAATTGATGACGATGATACGCACCGGCACAAGAAGTGTGACTGAATGCTTCCTTGGATGGATTTCGATTTTAGCTTAAAAACAACTTTAAAATGAAGGTGTTGCACCTTCAGCTTTACATGCGTTCAGACCCCAATGCTAGCTCTGGGGTCTGCAGGAGTAGCAAACGGTCCACTGACCATGTGGCTTTTTACTTTTATATCATCATTTTGTACTATGCTCTGAGAAAACTGCCCTTCTAAGTTCAAAAGGTTTGGAGCTGCTGCTGCCAGGAGCAGAAACTTCCAACATGACCCCCACAGCACAGCAATAATCCAAAGAATACCAGAAACTCTGAATCACAAAGCAGATGTTTTGGGAGTGGCCTATTCAAAGCCCAGGTCAAAAAGGTGAGAGATAAGCCCCATTTCCACTACCCTCTATAAACCCATCTGTGCCCAGTTCGGATCCTTACAACAGTTTCCACGCCACGCTAGCACGTTTCCTCGCCTCCTAATGCTACGTTTACACCGGACGCAGCGGGCGCGGCAGAAGCAGCGAGTTTACATGCAAAGTCAATGGTTGACACGCGTCAAGGAACAGCAAAAGGTCCCGCAGCACATTTTGAGCAGCAGGCGCAGCGCGTCTGAGCAGCTGAAGCAGCACGTCGGGCGTGTTTAAGCATCTGACGCGTGTGACGCGCTGCTGCTCGAGATGGAAAAATTAAACTTTTGCTGCTCGACGCGCCGCATCAACCAATCAGAGAAGCTGATCTGGGAGATTATGAAGTTTTCAGGTGGATTTTCTCACTTTAAAACATATTAAAACTACTTTATTCCCACTGATCACAGCAAATATAGCTGCAAGGCAAAGAAAGGATAGAGTAGCTCCGCCCAACGTGCGTCAAACACGTTTGCACCGCGCAGCCAGAGCAGCAAAGCTGCTTCAGCCGCGCGTCAGAACTAACTGGTACAAGCAGCAAAAAGGAAGCAGCAGACGCGATTTTGCTGATCCTGCTGCGTCCGGTGTGAACGTAGCATAATGGCGATCTCCGGTACTACTGCTCTCTAGAGCAGAGGTCTTCAAAGTTTTCCAGGCCAAGGACCCCCAAACTGATGGCGAGATGGAGTTGGGACCTCCTATTTATATTTATGTTATGAAACTGGTCCTATAGTCACTCTATTACATATGGAGTCATGTAACGAAAGTAATTTCGCCCTGAGATTATTTAAGTATTTCTGATTCCTCATTGATGGGACAGGTGTTGTGAATGAAACGGTGCCCATCCTGAAAGAGCTCCTGTGTGCATTGATGACTGAAAGACATCTTCTGCCTCCATTTATCTGTTTACTACAGTGTGTAGTAAACTGCAGGAGGGAATATAAAAAAAAGTAATCAAACAAAACTTTCGCGACCCCCATGCAGTACCTCTGTGGACCCCCTAGGGGCCACGGACCCCCTGTTGAAGACATCCTCTCTAGAGGGAAACAAGCAAACCAACATGGCGGCACCCGTAACATTCAGCAAGTTTGCGGCGATTCAGGCCTTTGGTGAATTTACTTGATAGTTGGATTTTGGGAAGTGGATGTGACAAACGATAGTCTAATCAGGGCTTCCAGACGCAGAAAACAAAAACAGACGTTGATGTTCATCACACTGCTAAGCAGAATCATCCCTGGAAATCACGTGGCACCGTAGGGAAGCTAGGATTTTTATTAATGTCTGAAATGTCTGATTACGGAGGCTGACTGTAAGGAGATGATGCGGTCTGCTCATACGCTCTTTGTTATCTTAGAACCGAGCCAGAACTGAACCGCACCGAGCCCTGCTGATTAACTAGTACCATGTTAGTGCGGTTCGGTTGCGTCTGGTTCATTCCGGGTCAGTTGTGCGTACCATTTACACTCCACAGTTATCTTAGTTACCGTGCTCGGACCGATCTCAGCACGGTTTCAGAGGGGTAGTGGAAATAGAAATGGGTTTATAGTGTTACGGCTTGAAACCACCCAGTGTGACCAGATTAAAACTATTCTGCAAAGAGAAGGGAGCACAGATCCTCCACAGAAACACCCAGGAGGTGATCCAGATCTAACCAGATTATCCTCCTTTTAAAACCAGTGAAGATTGTTCTCCATCTCTGTCTGCGCTACACAGACTTTTTTTTAAAACACCTCCATGTTCTGATTTAGACAAACTTTTACTCCATTATTACTTTTATTGCTATGAAGCCTATCTGTGAAAGGTGCAATAAAACTGTAAACTACACGGTTACCAGAATGTTCTTAGACAGAGACAGATGTGACCCCTGCAGCCGGCAGGTGAGATTAAATGATTTATGTCAACTATCAAAAAGGAAACACAATAAATGAAGCCTGGTTTGGATCTGAAACAGAGCAGCTGCTCCTTGGCGTCTCATCCAGCTAACATCTGAAGGAGGCGCAGACTTTTCCACAGCTCTGTGCTCAAAGAGGCGTTAAATGTCTGCTCCACCTCAGAATGAGGGACAGGATGTAGGACAGGTCAGACTCACAGGTGGACTCATGGAAATCATTCCCGTTTCTGCTGAAGGATCGAGCTGCCGTGAAGAACACCGACGTCTCAGGACCAGGAGCCTTAAAGGCCGACCTGCAGGCAGAGAGCAGCAGAAAGACTCGGTGTCATCCATCTGAGCAGACATGCATCCTCACACACACCGGGCATCGTACCCAAACTTTGTCTCCTTCCCTCTGCGCTGGGCGGCGACTGCGAGCAGGAGGCCGACGATGGTGGCCACGAGCAGGCCGAGCAGGAGGCCGACCCACACGTGGCTCCGCTGCACCTGGACCTGCGCTGTGGGAGAGCAGGCGGGCAAACATCAGTCCCACTTAGAACAGAACCAAACAGAATCCGCCTTTATTTTTCCCTCCATCAGGAGGAAACATCAAAACTGATCCTAATGAATAACTTAACAACCGGCTAAAAGCAGAACAGGAAGAAAACATCACATGGAGAGGGCACCTAGGGCAGGCAGCACCAGAACCGGGGGGCTCCAAGGTCCACAGCCGACGGCGGTGCAGGCCGCCACCTGGATGGAGGCGTTGAAGAAACGCCCTCCCCCTGAGATCTGAGCAGTGTTGTCCTTAAACAGCAGTGGCTCCTGGAAACACAGCATCAGGTTGTTAGGTACCGGTCCATCCGGTTCTGGGACACCCCCAGGGGATGCCGGTATGAGCCTGTCCTGGCTGAGGAGAAGGAAAACACAGCCCCAGTTCCCCTAAACACATTCCCAGTAACATAAAGCGCCTCAGACTGGGTCTTTACTAAGATCTAGGAAGAAAATCATTTAACGGCATCAACAGGTCAACAAAGATCAGTTTCGCCATTAAGGTGGAGAAATTGGTCTGTTGATGATTTATTCATATGTTTTGAATCTTTGTGGTGTTAATAATCGGGTTTCTGTTTCTGACAGAGGTTAAGAGGAAACTGGATTTTTCTGACATGCTAAGACATGTCGAGGCAGGGAGAATAACAGGAAGGCTCATCATGTTAACAGGACCTTTTGGGAACACTCTGGATGGAGATTAACTCAGAGTTAAGGTTGATTTACTCTCTCCATACGCTCTCCATAAATAAATACAGAATGCTAGCCACGCTAACTGCTGACGTAAGAAGCTGAGCAGAGGTGCGTCTGCAGACCTGCTCCTCCATCAGGGTCAGAACAGATCCAATTAAACGTTGAATAAATGATCAGTGGTCAGAGTCAGGGACCGTGAGTGTAGAGTGCTGCTTTCACCTGTGGTTCCCCTCCATGAGTCCACTGCAGCTTGTAGGCCAGCAGCCTCCCCTGCAGCTCATCCTCCTTCAGCCGGGCCCACTGCAGAAACAGCTGCTGCTCAGACAGCTGGAAGCTCAGGTTCCTTGGGGCCGCAGAGGGCACTGCAGGGAGGGTCAAACAGTCAGGGTTAGTTCCACAGCAATGGGGGGGTACAGCTTCAGCTGCAGTCCTGCAGGGGGTGCTGAAACCCCTCAGCCTGCTGTAATTAATGGATTGAGGCCACAAACAAAAGCTCTTTGTACAGAGGGGACTGGAATCTACTGGAGTGGATCCAGCTGGACCCCCCCCCCCCCCCCCCAGCCTCAGCTGTAAGCAGGGAACCAGCAGCTCCACTGTTTACTGATGAAGCTCTGCTCAGCACCTGACTCTAAACAACAACCCAGATTTAGGCCCCTAGACGGGCCCTCACTGTGGGCCCCTGACCGCAAAGGTTCCTTCACCTGACTCCGGAGTGACGAAGTGCAGCCATGGGGAGAACGGGGAGGGTCCCACCTCGTTCACACAGGACACCCTGCAGCTGTAGTTGGAGAAGCTCCTCAGGCCCGTCAGCGTGTGTTTGTAAGGAGGAACCGGGACCTCCTGCGGGGGGAGGGCCCACCTGCGGCCCGAGATCCTCACCACCTGCAGGAGAGGAGGTCTGCTTCACGTTTACCACCTTAGTGTGTGTGTGAGTGTGGAGTGGGTTTACCTGAATTGTACAGTGGGAGATCTCTGAATAACCATCGGATCCTGGTTTCCATGACAACGTGATGTTGTTGCCTGTGGTCCTGAGAAGCTGCAGAGCGGCCGGAGCTGCTGGCAGCACTGAGGCACACAGACAGGCGGGTCAGGTCCCCCCTCCCATGGAGGCGCTGCAGGACTTCATCACCGGACTCACCTTTAATGTGGGCCGTCCCCGTCCGGGACACGGAGATCCCTCTGGTGTTCTTAGCTTCACAGTAGAACTTGATGCTGCTGTTCACACCTGAACACAAACAGTTCCTGGATGTTAGCTGAACGGACAGGATGGAGGATTTTCCTCCAAGGCTGCAGGTCGGCACCACCTTCAAACATCCACACCTGATCATACGGAGGCTCTTTACGAACAACTGTTTGCAAGCCACAGATTTTTAAATCCATTTAGGCTGGACTTTGACTAGGGCAGGGGTCGGCAACCCAAACTGCTCAAAGAGCCATATTGGACCAAAAAAACAACCTAAGTGTATTATCCCACTATACAAAAGGACTACGTGGGCTTAAATATATAATAAGCATTCATGATTAAATGTTTATCCTGGAGCAAATGTCACATAGCAGCATGAGGTGATGGACGAGCAGTTTAGGTTTGGTCTCATTGATGAAATAATAGAAACAGGATAAAGGAATCTTTCTGATGGAGCTGATGGAGTCATGAGGAACCAAGCAGGAACTGACATCCATCAGAGCAGAGCTCTCTAACCCTGAAATCCCGCATCCTCCGTCACCAGCGTTCCTTGGTGGGATTTAGATTTTTAGGATTTGGGGAAAAAATGGAGGAAAGTTACCATCCCTGCATCAGAGCACTACCTGTTGGATCTGAGAACGTTTTTCTATGCTTAAACCAAACTAGCAGCAGTAGTAGAGTTTGGAGATTCAATCTATTTCTTAAATCTATCTTTGCTCTCTTCTAATTCATGCAGAAGTTCTGCAATGGCAATTTTTCTCTCCCTCCCAGCTTGGTGGCCGGCTGCATATTTAGCATGGAAATGCCTTTCCAAATTTTTCTTTTTATTTATTGACAACCTCTCATTACAAAGCAAAAACGCAGGCAATCCTTCTACATTTTCTCATCAACTATCTTCCTTTTTTTCCCTTTGGGATCCATGGTCCAAGAAACACCTGCTGCTTTGTTTCCCTGGCAACGCGCCGCGCTGGTTCCAAGTTACAACCACTGATCTCTGTGGCTATGACGCAAATTATTGTTTAAATTTATTTATTATACACATTCTTACAGCATTGGAAAACATAAAGAACATTTGTTTGTCCTCCCATACACTATA
>NW_015150563.1:1017643-1019638 GCF_000732505.1 Cyprinodon variegatus
ATTTTTGAAAAAGGCTCCAGGGAGCCACAAGGGGGGCGCTAAAGAGACGCATGCGGTTGCTGCCCCCCAGTTAAGGGAATCAATACAATCCCTCATCTAAACCCTCCACTGGGTTCTGGGTGGTTCTCTGAACCTCCAGCCCAGTCTCAGGTTCTCCCACTGCAAAAACCATCTAGAAATAAGTCAACATTTCCTAAATGAAATGTATTTAGCCTTAAATTGAGCAGGTAAAGAAGATGATCTGCCAATGGAATGAGCATTTCTACTATTTAAATAGGACAATAAGAGAGAATGCACTTGAAATAAGACAATGCAATTTTTTTTCTATGTATATTGTGTAGTTCCATTGTTTCAAATACCTCCTCAATTCAAGAAAAAATGACTTATTTAGATTTTAGTCTTTTGCAGGGCCTCCTAGATGGTCCTGATTGAGCTCCATTCAACCTCCATCAGCTCCAAACAGCTTCCCTGTCCTGCAGCATGATGCTGCCAGGTTTTCATCTACGTGTCCAGAAGGATCTCACTGATGATTGCAGAAGCTGTCAGGAAATAATGAACGGCTAACAAATTGGACTGAAAGTTTTTCATTTCTACGTTTCTTTTGGAAACTGGCTTTTAATACTTAGGACACATTGTTTTATGCTTATGATTTTATTACATTTTTTCAAAATGTTTTTATCTTTCTGTGAAGCACTTTGGTCTTCCTGGAGTTGTTGTAAAGTGCTATATGAATAAACTTTGATTGATTGAGAACATAAATGAGCCTCGACTTCCATCCATCATCCATCCTTCATCCATCCATCCATCCATCATCCATCCATCCTTCATCCATCCATCCTTCATCCATCCATCCATCCATCATCCATCCATCCTTCATCCATCCATCCATCCTTCATCCATCCCTCCCTCCCAATGCCTGCCTGCTCTATTCCAGGCCTGAAAGGAACCATAGGTTCTGAACCAATGCGACCTTCTTACCTGGGACATGGAGGACAGAGGGGGATTGTTGTGGTTCTCCCTCCTGGACTCCTCCCAGCCACCAAAGCACCTCCACTGGCTCAGGGGGTCCAACGGCAGCACAGGACAGGTTAAAGGGAGTGTTGGGAAAGGTGGCCACATCCTGGGGCTCCTGGGTGAAGTGAGGGACGCCTGTGGGAGGAGCCGGAGACTGAGCAGGAGACACTGCAGAGACAGATTTACTAGAGCAGAGGCGTCAGGGTCTTACCTTCTACTGTTATCCAGGCTCGCTGAGAGGAGAAGGTCAGGCCGTGGAATTCCACCTCACACCAGTATTGACCAGCATCCTGCTGCTGGACCGACTTCACACTGCCACCAAAACACAGAGGGTCAGAACCAGATCCAACACAGCATCAGGTCCAACATGATGGCTGGAAGATCGGGATCCTGAAACCGGCCAGAGAGGGCGACACCGGGATGTCTTCTGGCATCATGTTCAATCGCCTTCAGTTCTCACCTCTTCTAGAAACTGGAGGCTGATATCAGGCCACAGAATGGGTCTGGTTCAGGAGATCATGATCGGCCTGATGACCACGCTGGGAACGCCGGTTCTGTGGCTAAACCAGGCCCAAATCATCATCCACTGCCGTGTTCAACTTGGAAATGCTAAATGCTGTATCTGAGATTCTCTGCTAAGGTCTCATCTTTCTGAGAGACAAACCGCGGCTCAGATGCTGCAGATTTTCCCATCAGCCCTTTCCAACGCCTCGCACTCGTTCTACTTGTTCGGCCAATAATGTTAATATTCAATACAGTAGCTATAGCGTGAGGCGCTGAGATGATTAGACTTACACTTCAAAAGATTTATTTTGTCATTTTGTATATACGAGTGTAAACAAAAAAAAATTTGTTTAAAACTGCTCTAGACAATTTCATTTTTTTAATGTGCAGCCATGAAAACATTAATAAATACATAATAAAAGTCCAGGTGAGGGTGTCTGTGATGAATTTGGTGCTGCTGACCACCTCTACAGCTGA
>NW_015150563.1:1021774-1022112 GCF_000732505.1 Cyprinodon variegatus
GAACTCCTTTATCCTGTTTTTGGTTTTCCCAGTGGTTCCCCCTGAACGTTCCCCTGCTGGGACGTCCCATTCAGCCTGTCAGAATACTTGGAGGAGCGTTCCCTCTGTCTTTGAGGGCCGCTGACAGAGCGGGGCCGAGCACTCGGGGCCCAGTATACCGCCAAGCACACTGAAATCTTCATCACTTGGACACAGAGCTCTGTGGTTGGTCAACTGGACTGGACTCTCTCTGGAAAACCAGGAGCTATGAGCTCGGGAGAACTGGGGTCTGAACTGGGCACTGAACCCCAGTCGGCCTCGGCAGATGGTTGCTCACACTGAGCCTGGTTCTGCTGGAG
>NW_015150563.1:1022860-1025161 GCF_000732505.1 Cyprinodon variegatus
GAATTTAAAGGCTAAACAGGTCATAAATTGTGACTGATTGTGAATTCTGTCTGACCTGGCGCCCACTAGGAAAGCTAACAGATACATTCAGTCATTCCTTCTTCCAACCAGCTTTTGAATAATGCTGACAGAGCTGCAGACATGACCAGACATCGTAAACTGGTCCCTGCCTGGTCCATGTACTGGGAACCAAGGAAATCATTATGTAATCTGACACAGACACCATCTGCACCAAGGTTTCACTCCTCTCAGCATGCTGAACACTTGGTTTGAAATCTGAATTCTATGTCCTGCATCCCAGTAAATCATCACTATACAAACTGTGAAGTATCAGAAGCATCACACACCTAAAAAAGTGCTTGATGTTCACTGAACGGCTAAACATGAACATCAGGGTGCAGAAGGAGGTTAAACTCTGTGGACTCTGACAAGAGGATTAACTAGTTAACCAGCAGTGAACCAGCAATCAGTGATGATCCCAACAGCTCAGTTTTCTTCTAACGTGTTTTTCCTTGCAGTTCAAGCTTTACGTCTAAAATCTCTCCATCTTTGGATCCTCTGATGCAGAAACATCCAAGATGTTAAAGAGAAAATAATCCAGTGATTGAAGAGGGTGACTACTGGGTTCAGAATCTCATTTCATTTATCACAAACAAAATAATATGTTTGGTCCATGATTGGCTTCTTTAACAGGCTGTTATTTTACAACATATGGCGGACTTTCAATGGTAGCAGTTAAGTTTGGAACTACGGTGTGAATTACTGGATTAATGTTAGAGCAAGACAAAAATAAATTGTTTTTATTTCCATTATAACGAGATGTGCAATCACATTGAGGATGCCTCAAATTAACAACCATGCAATTGTTAGGAAGGGAAAGAAAAAAAAGGTCGGTTTAGGGCCATTTTTAAATTCCAGGTTTTATACAGTAGCCCAACAAAGCCTTGTTTTTGCCTAGAAAACATGCAAATTGAAACGGACGAACGGATCCACCCCTTTGGAATGGGGGTCATTTGTTTTTTGTTAGCCTGCAATGCCCCATACCTCTCTATGTCTCTGAAAGGGGGTTGTTAGAAGGAATTGTTGGCCTGGCTGAAAAGGTCTTCTGTTCCCCTGTAAAGGGGTTGGGGTTACAATGATAGCGGGATGGAATCAACTCTATTGCCTTAAATAATTAAGGCTGGAATATATCACTCTTTATGCAGATGATGCACTGATTTCTATTACAATATATCAAGATCATTGAACCAGTCTGGTTCTATTAAACAGAGAAGAAACTTCTCACCTTTCAGTGTAGGAAACTCCACTTAGATACTTGTCAATTTTACCCATATTTCTTACAATAATATTTGAAGTAAAACTAAGACTGAGATCAGTTTCTAAGTTTTATGGAGACTATAAAGTAAATCATGGCTGTCAGTCAAACCCTGATCAGCCTTCCTCCTCCTGCTTGTTTCCTCAATCCTCCTTACCGAGCAAAAAGTCTTGACTGTTTCAAAGACAACATAATGACACACCATCTGTATGAAGGAAGCAGCTGAATATTAAGTGAATGATAATGACTCTGACTAGTCACTGCAGCTTAGCAAGTGCCAGACTAGCTTTGTGTGGTTTCCAGGGTTGAAAGATGGTTTTCCTGACCTCATATCTCTTATAAGGAAAGCTTGAATAATGCTGAGACATATTTAATCTAAGAATCTTCCACATGCTTTGCTAAAACAGCAACAACAATGTTTACACTTGGAGGTTAAATCGTAATCTCTCCTTGGGAAGGAGGGCAAAGTTTATGAGGAGGTGTGAGAGAAGTAGAATGATCAGTGTTCAAAACAAAGAAAGGCCCAGCCTTTATTTACAGCTTATCTTGTGTTTAGGGCTCAACAGAGCAGAACAAACCTACACATTTCAGGGAGTCCTGAAGAACCAGAGCTCACAGCCTGATAGAATAACTTCTCATCTCCTCTCTGGGTTCTTTCTTCTTCCAGTGAAAGAAAATAAACAGAGTTTCTAATGTTGCGTTCTGTGCTGATAATGATAAAGATCACTTCAACACATCCTCACTGCTTTCAGCCTCAAACCTCAGACATTTCCATACAGAGCAAACATTTTAAAATCCACAGTTCATCACATTGGAAACATTCAAATCTTGCTCTGACAGACCGTTGGGGTAAAGTGGAAGTAAGAGGATCTAAAGCTTTGAAAACATGTTAAACATGAAGACCTGAATGGGTGTTTTAACTTCCTTCTGGTAAACCTAAACAGATGCCCGCCTTAAGAAGGAACCTTCCAGGTTAACAGAGAATA
>NW_015150563.1:1027152-1032602 GCF_000732505.1 Cyprinodon variegatus
TTCTGATCCGAGCCCGTTCAGATTCCAGCCAGTTCAGATCCGAGCCCGTTCTGATCTGAGCCCGTTCAGATCCGAGCCAGTTCAGATCTGAGCCCATTCAGATCCAAACATGTTCAGATCCGAACCCGTTCAGATCTGAGCTCGTTCAGATCCGAACCCGTTCAGATCTGAGCTCGTTCAGATCTGAGCCCGTTCAGATCTGAGCTCGTTCAGATCCAAGCCCGTTCAGATCTGAGCTCGTTCAGATCCGAGCCCGTTCAGATCTGAGCTCGTTCAGATCCGAGCCCGTTCAGATCTGAGCTCGTTCAGATCCGAGCCCGTTCAGATCTGAAACCTGTTCAGATCCGAGCCAATTCAGACCCGAGCCCATTCAGACCCGAGCCCATTCAGATCCGAGCCCATTCAGATCCCAAGCCCATTCAGATCCGAACCCGTTCAGATCTGAGCTTGTTCAGATCCGAGCCCATTAAAGTGGAAAAATGAATTTTTTTGTCCATCAAATAAAGTATTTGTATTTCTGGAATGTGCAACATGTGAAAAAGTTTAAAGGGCATGAATACTTTTGGAAGAAGCTGTAATCATGTGACCATGACTCCTGCTGACCTATGGGATGTCTCCCAGTGCTGTTCTCCCAGGATGAGGAAGACTTGGTCAGTGCTGTAGAGCTTTTCTCCATCCTTCATCCACACGATGTCCGGCTCCGTCACCCCCTCCACCGCACAGCCCAGCCTCACTTCGTTCCCCTGAGAAACGGTTTGATTGGATGGGTGCTTGGTGAACTGCACGCCTGCAGGAGAGGGGAATTATAATAGTAATAATTAATCTCATATACACAGAATATTGGAGATGTTTTGAAGACATTTTTATTTCCCGGAGTCCCTGAATGCAACATTTTGTCCAAGCTCCTCTCAGTCATCATTCCACACCAATCATCTAAGTCCCGGCCCCACACTAAGGAGGCAGCAGATTAAAGGTGAAAAAAAAAAATCTGAAACTGGAAAAAACACATGAATCTAAAAACAGTTTAGTTTTTTTCATATTTCAAATTCTTTGTATTTAGAAATATCTCTTCAGATTCAGTTTTGATTTTTTTATGTTAGATTTTAGATAGTTAGATGTTAAGATTCAAAATGTTTAATTTATTTTCCCCATATCGGGTTAAATATCGGTGGGGTGGCCGATGTCCGATATTCAGATTTAAGGCCGATACAGGCTGATACCGATAGGGGGCCGATTATATCATGCATCCCTACATGATACTCTAGAAGCTCTGCTGTGGTCAGCCTCTGACCATGATGCTACCACCATCGTGCCTTAAAAGGCTTCACCTTGACTCCTCCCAGGACGCCTGCCATCACTGTGGCCAAATGTTTGTCTCATCTAACAGTGAAATGGATCATTGGTGCCCTCTTGGCCCATGCTGATGTCAAACCTTCACTGAGGACAAAGACTCTGGTCTCCAGCAGCTTCCAGGTCAGCCTTGTTATTTCCTCCTGGTTGCTGAACCCTTGAACTCAGCATTTCCAGCTAAAGGGGGCCAATCTTTTTCTGCGCACCTTCAGGCGTATATCTGTGGTGAGCTACGGTTTCAGTCATTGAGGCTCACCTTTCTCACTGCGGTTCTTTGAAAATGGCCGAAGGTGGGAAAAGAAAGGCCTCAGAAGAGGCAGATATATCCCAGAATAATTTGCATGGGGAGCTCTCATTGCAAAGCATTCTGGGATTTGCTGTAACAGCGGCCCGCTGTCACCATAGGCTGTTACTACCTGACAGCGGTCGGCTAAAAACAAAGATGGCGCAGGCATCACGCAGTGGAGAAGGAGTTATGTGACCACAGGAGCAAAAAGCAGTGATGATCTGTCTGAACGGTCAGCTAACTGAGTTCACTATAAAGTTCACTATAGAGTCCCCACTCTATATAGTGATGATGGATTTAGGGGTTAGGACGTATGGTCGGACACGGTAACATTGGATGAGCTATGACAACAGCAACTTTTAAACAAAGCGTGCACGAGGAGAAATGGGCTTGTGCACGCTCTCGCACATGTTTAATAGGCGTTCCCTCTTGGGAGGAGGTACAGGGTTGTACATATGCATTTTTTTTTACCTTTAAAAAGTATCACTTTTTTATTCATCATTTTAAATGTATTTCTAATTAATTAATGGTTCAATGTTAAAGATAAAAACTGATTTGCTGATGAAGATTCTCAGTCATCCAGGTCACAGTCATTCCGTAAAAATAAAATAAAAATCCACTGGACCTGGTTTCCAAGATTTGAAGATGTTTCGCTACCTCCTGAGAAAGCTTCCTGGAGAGGTAGCGAAACGTCTTCAAGTCTTGGAAACCATGTCCAGTGGATTTCTTTTTTTTTTTGTGAATTTTTACAGAATAAAAACTGATTATGCATTTGGCCCTCCTCATAGTTCAGGGATCACATGACAAGGATTGTGAAATCCATCTGGAGGCCCCCAATAAGGTGTTTGGTGACAGACACCGACAGACTTCTCTGCTGCTCCCTCTTATCACGCACCGTGGTTCATTTAGGGACCGTCAACAAATTCTCAAACCAAACACTCATGAGAAACAAAAGTAAATAAATTCCTTGTCTTTTGGTCAAATGAAGCAAACCCAGTGGTAAATGTTAAAAAAAAGTCATTTTCATGTTTTCCAAGATTTTATTTACTTTACATTTATTGTTTTTATTCAATAGCTTCCAGGTCATGTGACTGAAAATCTGTCTGAAGTTGTTCCACTAGATGAGACACACTCACTTTATTTCATTTTTATATTTTTATTTTGTTACAATTCTAATTTTGCAGGGTTTTTTTCTATTTCCCAGGTGTAGGAGACATAAATGGTTATGTGGTGTATGGTGTGTCTCGGAGGTGGAGACTCAAAGGGAGGTGGGTGTGCACCAAGGAAGAAGGTGTATAAGTGCGCACTCACCTGTCTCACTGATGAGAAGAGTAAGGGTGGGGCTGCCGCTTCATTTCACTACGTTTCATATTATTTTGTTCCAGTATTCATTCGTTTCCTATATTAATTAACGGATCTAACTTTGTTTGCCACAATCATCCCTGCTGCGCTGTCATTAACTCATGCTGGTGCTAATAAACAAACAAAAGCATCCTGGATTCCAGCGAATCTGTAACAATATAAACATTTAAGCGCGTCACAAATAGGGCAAGAAAGGAGGACCCAACCCGAACTCTCAGCGGCCTAAAGGATCTTTAAGGAAGCCACTATACCAAGTTTTCTGACCTTTTTGTTGATTGAAAAAAAACGGATTACAGTTAAATGAAGCATAAAGAAGCATAAAGATCAGGGTCTGTTTAACAGCCTTGGAAAGGTTAATGATTTCCAGACAGCTGTGGAGGTGAAACCAGATAACGAGTTTAAATTATATAAACCATGTGTTAGCAAAAGCTAAACATACCTCAGAGTAATATTTATGTCAATTACTGAATCAAATTAAGCACAATTATTGATCCATTGAATTTAGCTCACATCATCATGTCACCTCTCTGTTTGTTGCCTAATGACATCAGCATCACTGCAAGCTTTAACCTCCACATCTCTGGAGAAGTTTCACACCCTAACATGTAAACGGTAGATCAATTAGTTAAGGTTTTCCATTTTGTCATAAAGTTGAAACATCGCTAAAAGAAAAGATTTACAGGTGTCGAATGATTGTCAAGAATGGGAGATATTTTTAATGGTATTCTAGGTAAACTGACAACTTTGAAGCCTCTATGTATCTAACTAACTATGTGTCTGTCTATCTATCTATAGATAGGCTATTTCTTTAAAAAAATAATAATAATAATTTGTCAAGAACTGTTGTGTTTTGGCTGCTGGGTGTTAGCTGATTTCTTATCTGTTCAGATATACATTTATAAACCTTTCTAAATAATAGAAGTTGCAAATTGTTTATTATTTCCAAAAGTATATTACTGTACAATTGTTGTCATTTTCTAAATTAATTTATTGCATTTAGTAAAAATGCATTTAAAAAAAAAAATTGAATCCTAAATATCTGTTTTTAAAGACATTGCAAAACTTTAAGTTATCCTTTATCTTTGGAAATTTGATCACTAAAAGGAAAAGTCAAAGAATATTAAAAGAGCAAAAAGGAAAGAGATGAATAAATGTTTTATTCCCAACTAAACCTTATATATGCTGCATTTTTTTAAATCATATCAGTCTCCAAAAACAAAATTCACTAACTTATCAAAGTGAAAATAGATGAAAAAGGATACATCTATTCTTAAAATCATAAATAGCGATACTTGGTTGCAAATCAAATAGCTTTTCTGCATTTAGTTATTATACTAATTTTTCTGATTAACTTTCTGAATTCTGTGGATATATGAGGGATCCAAACAGAAAGGGAGCTGCAGATCAAATGCTAGAAAACAGCCTTAAAATAGAGCAGGACAGAGAGCGCCTCCAATCAGGGTCACACACTGGTTTATTTCTCAGAACCAGCTGAGATCTCTCTCCCTGGGTTCCTCTAGATCTTTAGGTCTCGTCTCTCAATGACTCCCACAGGCACCGCCTGCCCACAGTTTAATCTGAAGCCAAAGACAGAACTTAAGATAGTTAATCCCTTCTTAAGACATATTTCTTTACCTTGGCTTTTTTACACATTCTGAGCTGTTGATCCTGCTTCTTAATATTCAAATCAAAAAACTTTAAATACATGAATTTAACATGTATGTGGGTTTGTTAGAGTCAATACATTGTTCCCCCTCCTGTTACTTTTCATTTGTTTCTTCATGTTTATCAATACAAAAATCAGCAAACTATTCCTAACTGAATTTATTCAACTCTCATCAGAGACACAAAAGCTTAAAGCAGCTAAAACAAACAGTAAAATAGGATGATTGATTACTAATTTCATTCATGAGTCAAATAATACAGCCACATTCTTACAATGTCCTCAGTCCTACGTTGGTCCTCAGTGTCCTGTGCTGTCCTTCAGCCTGGCCCTCTCTGGCTAAATCTTTTCATAAAATGTGTTTAAAAAAACAAACAAAAAAAAAACTGCTAAACAGAAAAAAACCCAACATAATACTGTACTTTTTCCAAGAGTCTCATCTTTACTATCTATTAGAAAAATATCAGACAGATTTTCAGTCAAAAGGTCCCCTGACCTGGAAGCTATGGAACGTTACATTTTAATATATATTTTAATAATGAAATCGTAAAAATATGAAAAATGCTTTGAATAAACTTAAAATGTGTGCCTCTTTGATGTAACCTAATTCCAGAATTAGCCATTAGTTTTGTTTCAGTTGGCCACAAGACAAGGAATTAATTTATTTTTGTTCCTCATGAGCGTTTGGTTCAGAAATTTGTTGACAGTCCCTAAAGGAACCACCGCAGGACAAGAGTTAGCAACAGGTTCAGGTTCTAAAGCTCAGGTTCTCCAGCTCAGGATCTACAG
>NW_015150563.1:1035859-1042806 GCF_000732505.1 Cyprinodon variegatus
AGAAGCGCGCCTCCACTCTTTATTAAGAGCAAAGTTAAACTATCAGAACTTCCTGTTTGAACAAACAGTGGAGACAGAAATCTGGGAGTTCTGGAGGAAAACATTAGCGGTCCCATTAACTCCCACAGCTCCCAGTTAGAGCAACACTTACCGCTCCCACAGCTCCCAGTCAGAGTCTGCAGAAAAACAGCAACAGTCCACAGCAGCGGTTTCATCTTCTCAGTCCGTGGGCCTCTTCATCTGTCACTCACACCAGGATTTCTCTTTGCTCTGTTAATAAAGCTCCATTTTCCAGCGCGTGAAAAACCAAACATCGAGGGAACCACAGAGTCCTGAGAGGGGAGGAGAAACCAGCCCCTTCCACAGGCTGGTGGGAGAGCTCCTCCTTCTGATCAAGACCTGAAGTTACTGCAGGATGCCTCATGGATGTTTTAATGGTTTATTATTCATTTCTCTTTAAACCATGATAATAAAATAAATTATTAATTATCAAATTGTCTTTAAATTCTTGGATTATATCTATTACTTTAATTCAGTTTATTTCTCAGGTCACTTTATAGACTTAGATCCACCAGATAATCCATTCAGATTTATTCAAAGTTTTCTCTCTACAGTTGATTGCAGAGTCATTGACTCTTCAGCAATCCCTCAGAATAAGCATGCCTGTAGCGATAGTGGAGAGGAAAAAACTCGATTTGAACATGAGGAAACCTCCAGCAGAACCAGGCTCAGTGTGAGCGGCCATCTGCCTAGACCAACTGGGGTTCAAGGAGACAGAAGCAGACACAGAAAAAAGAAGCATAGAAGCACGGATCTATAAACAATTTCTATGTTAGAAAAGCTAACTGTAAACTACCTCCATAGAGGCTCTGTCTGGCAAAGAAAGAGTTAATCAGATGAACTCTGAGCCAGTTCTCAGGTGATCTGTGATCAGCTAATCTGCTTTACAAAATTAAAAAATAGAATATAGTAGGTGGAACCTCTTAAAGTCCAACTCATTTTGGGTAATCCTTGCCTCTTTTGTATACTCAAATGGAAAAGCAAATACCTTAGGAACTATAAGCCCAAATTACATGTGCAATACATCATTTGAAAACTAACACCCTCTAGTTTGGGTGAGTAAAATTGGGTGAGTAGAACACAGACCAAGCTGCATCCGTTCAAACATGACTCAAAGTAGTTTTTTTATTCTCGGAAATGATACGTCTTTTTCGAACAGCAGTAATAAAGACATTCTTGAGAAAAGGCAGGTCTCATTGTATTATATTTGTTCTACATCGTTACCAAGCTGGAGTAAGATGACAAAGGAGCTGCTTGTCAAGGAAAAGATGGAGGCAGGTCCGGTTAAGCTTTTATTAAATACAGGGCATGATGGAGGACAGAACAGTCAGTTCATACAGAGACCATGATACATCCAGCATGTCAGTCACTCCAACACAGAGTCACCTCAAACGTAACGGATCAGAGAAACAGTTGTTTAGTGTCAGTGTAAAACAACCATGGTTAAAAACACGAAAAGTATTCACACCCCTTCATCTTCACAGCCGTGGAGCTACTGCCAGAGATGGGCTGATCTAGCTCTGATTCATTAGTGCTCAATCGCTCTTCTAATTAAACACCCTGCAGGCCTAGTGGGGGTGTGAATACTTTTCATAAAGCTTTGTTGAGCTTCATACTTCAGTTTGGCTCTCAAAGCTTCTGAACCTCCTGGGTCGCACAACGGGCCGGTACCGGCTACAGTCTTTCTTTCTGAAATGGTTAAACTAAAGGCTGGGGTGGGGGTGGGGGTGGTGTTGGTGGGGGGGTTATGGTTGTGCTACAAGGCTGAGCCGCTCAACAACATGACAACTAGGCTTCATGCGCTATAGGAAAAGATCAAAGTCCAGGAGCTAACATCTGCTTCCTTATATGGGCTTATGACATCACTGGAACGTCCTTGAAAGTAGGCAGTTTCTGATGCTCCCTCTGCTGGAGCAGCTGGCCGCCGGCTTCCTGTGACTGAAGCTCCTTCCATGCTGCTAAGCTCCGTCTCATCAGCAGGTCTATGTGGCGCCTGGCTGCGGACCAATGAGAAGCTCCGACTGCTGCGGGGTGGGGGGTTAGTAGGAGTTTAGATGTTGGGGGAAGATCAGGCAAACTTCTTCTTGGTGGCGGTGAAACGCTCCATGTACTGAGGAGACAGAAAGAGAGAGCTATGAAGACCCGGTGGACCGGCCCAGAAACGGACAGCCGGACCAGAACTCTGCTGGACCAGCAGCTTCCTAAAGCAGATCTGTGCAACTTTTAGCCACCAGGGGGCACTAGGCCTGTAACCTCCAGATTCAGCGCCTCCTGCAGGCCACTAGCTGCACTGCTCAGTCTCTAAATGAACCAGTCTGGGTTCTGGTTCTGGTATCAGACCAGTTTGGACCAGCAGGTCTAGAATCCTGGAGTTTCTGGTAAAGACGAGGAAACATTCCCTCTCTGGATTAAAATCCTCCACCACAGAACCAGAAACATGTCTGATCAGCTCAGGGTCCCAGCAATTGGCGGTTCTAGACAGGGGCCCTGTTATGGCCCCTGTACCGAAGACATAATACTGGATCTGCGCTGGAACAGACAGGGTCCTTTGGATCTATTTCTTTTCTTTTTTCTAAAGTTTATTTTTACTTTAGAATTCTGTTTTACTAATTATTTAAAAACAACTAGGCGATAGCTTCAGTGGCATTGAAATAGAATCCAAGTTTTCATCTGCTAAACGATTTTTTCAAAACAAATAAGAAAAACAAAACTCATTTTTGCAGCTGAATTTATCAGTTTTTCTTGAGTTCTAATTCAGATTTTACAGAAAATGTAATTTTTACTTATATTAAGTCAAAAATATGTAACATTCCTAAATTATGAATATATATTGACCTAATAAGACATAGAATTTTAATTAAACGTAATTGAAAAAAAAATTATCTTAATGCAGCTCTCTTAATATATTTGAATCCCTTCCCCTGTTTTTTATTTCATGCTTTTCTGGGCCCCCATGAAAACAATGCTGGCCCCCTCCTGGCCCCCTGGTACATTTGGTCTAGAACCGCCACTGGTCCCAGCTAAGAGCTGTTAGCTTAGCTAGCTTTGGAGATGAAGGATGATTTGATGATCTCAGATTACAGTCACGATGGGGTCAAAGGTTACACAGTCTCTCTTTAAGGACACTACTGGGAATTTAGGTTACTTCTGACATCATCATCATCTCGTCCATAGATGCTCTAGTTTATCATCTACAGGTCTGAACTCATCATCATTTATTCTTCTAGGAAGTGTGGTCGGAAAATTTTGTTTCTCTAATTTCATATATTAATTTATGCTATTTACTCTCCATAAAAGTTTTCAATCAGCCTGTTTAAGCTGCAAGTTTTCCCTGAGTGACGGTGTTTGTTGACATGACAAACCTTTTTCCCACAACACACCAAATTCTTTCTGAAGGTTTATTCATGACATGCTATTGTTTAACCAAAGTGTCTAATTTATTTGACTCTGACTACTTTCCATTATTGTAAGTAAGGAGGAAGGAACGCTGCCCAGATCAGAACAGGTATGATTACCGTGCAATAAGGGCCGTATGATGAACTGTTCTATTTGCAAAGATTTTAAAAAGGTGCCGACTGAGTGAAATCCATCGACCGTTTACTTAACAGGAGCAAATAGTTGAATACTTTCTGTTTCTATCTGCGAGGTTTTCCAGACGCTCCATGAAGCTTAAACAGTAGCGGTTTGGTAACCATAGCGCTATGAGCAGACCTTCTCGTATCCCTCCAGCTCTCGGAGATTCTTCACTTCGAACAGGTTCCCCTCCACGGAGAACAGGGACACCTGGGACTCGGCCAGGATGGAGTGAGGGATGGAGGACAGCTCCAGACAGTTCTCCTCCAGACGGAGAACTTTCAGCCGAGGACAGCGGGACACCTCTGTTGACAGCACCGAGATCTGGCAGGAGAGGGAGAGAGAGAGGAGCTGCTACTGACAGGGTTCCCTGCAGCTTCTATGACGTCTGTACTGAGAAGGGAACCTGGTTCTGGTTGAGGTTGATCTCGATGGCCTGCAGCTCCGACACCTCTGCTGGGACACTCTGAATCCTGTTCCTGGACAGATCCAGCAGGTCCAGCTGTCTCAGGGTTCCCAGTCCTGCGGGGAACTCTGTGATCAAGTTCCCAGCCAGGTTCAGGGTCCTCAGGGCCTTCAGCTGGCCCACAGCGGAGGGCAGCCGCTGGATCCGATTCCCGCTCAGACTCAGGGTCTCCAGCTTCTTCAGCTTCCCGATGTCATCAGGAAGGCCCGCTTCCGCAGAGAGGAGAGCGTTAGAAGAAGCAGAGCGGGAACGTCCCACAGGAGACGCCGTCCAGCGGATACTCACTCAGCTTGTTGCCGTTCAGCGTCAGGCTCTTCAGCAGCAGGAAGTTCCCCACGGAGGCCGGCAAAAACTCGATCTTATTCCCCGACAGATCCACAGTCCTCAGGTTAGCGGTGAGCCTCTGGAGCTCCTCTGGAAACTGAAATGAGCAGAACATCAGGAACTACTGAGAGCGGCGCGGTTAGAGAAGCCAGAATCAGGTTATGATGAGCGACTCCACCCTCAGACCTGTTCTAGGCTGACCCGTGGATCCAACCACTGACCCGCTGGTAACCAGGGGCTCCCCCAAACCTTGTAGGTACCTAGGTACCAGATCTGCTCTGGACCCCGCCCTTCCTATGACATCATTATATGGCAACTCTTCTCAAACAAACTGTATTGCTCCCGTTTCTTAAGGATAAAATCTCATAAAATTTGCTTCTATATCATTTAGTTCTAAGATTGAACTAAAAAAAAACGTAATTTAGGCTTATTTATGTTTTTACTTCTGAGGATGAAAACATGTTTAAAATATTTTTTCTAATTTTAAGATTGAAGCTTTTTAGCTTTTAAGGGACAGAGATCAGTAAAATTAGCGACATGTATCATTTGAGTTTAATTGTAGAAAATGTCATTTAAATGCTTTAGTATCTATTATGCAAAATTTTATCTAATGAAAACAAATAAATAATGAACGAATAATTAAGTATACAATTTCATACCATAACAGCAGAAAATAAAGGAGAGAGAAAAGAGCGAAGATTGTTCAAAAACAAAGGTTTTGGTTCATTTTCCAGCAAATCAATGGTACTGTGATTGAATTCATTGAATTGAATTCAAGTATTTAAAAAACACAAGTTGATTAATCTGTGTTCTAAAGGCAAAGGAAGGGCCCTCTGCTCCTGGGCGCTTTAACGAGTTTCCACCAATTAGCATCAGAAAAATTCATGCTGGTCTAAAAACCTGTTTTCTTAGATCCTGTCAGAGCCAAACAGCATTAATTTAACCGCGTTTAAACATCACAGGCGCACTCAACATCATCTCTGCACTCGCAAATTCATAAATCTATATCAATGAACCATAGAAATCATCCAATCACACGCTGCTTCTTTCATCCAATCAAAGTATCCGTTCCTCTGGTTCATTAAAAACTGGATTGGCAGCATCCCTGGGCAAAAGTTTAAGAAAATAAAAAGGTAAGATTTAGCCAAACAATATAAGATAAAATAAACTCTTTGATTTAATTTAACAGTATACATAAGCTTACTGCCATGTGCATTAGTATTTAGTTCTCTAAAGGCTTTTAAAAACTCATTATTTACACAATTCAAAACATATAAACATTTATTGACTTAAAACAAGTATCAGTTAAAAATCATGAAATAGGGATCTTGTTAAAATGCAGTTCTCCATCATCTGACACATAACATGAAATGTTGTTAAAACCCTGAAGTTGAATAAAATCCTCCATGTTCTGTGTGTCTCTGTGGAAGTGAAAGTCCAGCCTTATTGTGGCTTTCACCTTCCACAGGGCCACGGCATCAAGGTGAGCTCCTCCTGCAGTCTGTCTCTGAGGGACAGGTAAACGTTCATCTTTGCTTCACTGATTAAAAAGTTTAAAAGTCGGGTCTTTGGTTTATTTCTTCTATTCTGGCAAACTCCTACTATAAAAAGAGCGTTTGTAAAAACCGGCCCAAAAAGACTAAAAACACATTTTCAGACAGACCCTCCCTTACCTCCTGCAGGCCTTTTCCCGTCAGCTGAAACACTCCGGTCTTCTGGGAGGTCTCCAGGTGGGACTTCAGCGCGCTGTTCCCCATGTTAACCCACAGCAGCAGAGGTGGATCACTTCCCACAGAGCTCCTCCTCTTCCTCCTCCTGCAGGTCAGTGGCTGTTAATGAGATCAGAGGGTTAAATCCCTGCAGTCCGAGGCCCCTCCTCATCAGGACTGGGTGAACCAACCAGCAGCTTCCACTTTCTGACAAACATCAGAGCAGAAACCTAAAAACATCTGAAATGTTTCCAGCAGAGAAGCTGAGGATGAAGAACTAGACAGAAACCTCTGAGGAGCAGCAGGGTGATGAAGACCTCCATCTGACCTACTGACCTTCCTTCCTTCATCCTGTTCACTGCTGCACTACTGAGCTCCCTGCTTCGAGCAAACCGGGTCTTGGTTCTGATGTTTGTAGGGACGCTCCTCCGGCGTCTGTGGACGGGCCAACGCTCAGAGACGGTGGAGAGAACCAGAACCAAGAGGAGAGACAGACCAGCTGACCCACAGAACCATTCAGCTGGTTCTGGGTCAGCGAACGGAGTTTGGCTTTCAGAGACAGGTTCCAATTCATCGTCTGTTAGTGACCCGGTCCAGTTCATCGTCTGTTAGTGACCGGGTCCAGTTCATCGTCTGTTAGTGACCGGGTCCAGTTCATCGTCTGTTAGTGACCCGGTCCAGTTCATCGTATGTCAGTGACCCGGTCCAGGTCATCTCCTGTTAGTGACCCGGTCCAGGTCATCTCCTGTTAGTGACCCGGTCCAGTTAATTTTCTGTCAGTGACCCGGTCCAGGTCATCTCCTGTCAGTGACCCG
>NW_015150563.1:1045219-1058959 GCF_000732505.1 Cyprinodon variegatus
AATTTTCTGTCAGTGACCCGGTCCAGTTAATTTTCTGTCAGTGACCCGGTCCAGGTCATCTCCTGTTAGTGACCCGGTCCAGTTAATTTTCTGTCAGTGACCCGGTCCAGGTCATCTCCTGTTAGTGACCCGGTCCAGGTCATCTTCTGTCAGTGACCCGGTCCAGTTCATCGTCTGTCAGTGACCCGGTCCAGTTCAGTGTTTCTCTGTGAACTCTAGTGATTAATGAGGATCATCTTCATCACCTCCCAGGTTTAATAGTCATCCTCACTCTGAGTCACAGATTAGATTTTAACCATAAACTGCTAATCTGCTGTTATATTTAACTGTGTATAACAGAAAGGATTTAAGCTCATTACTAATATTAGGACTTTTATTGTTTTTTACTCAAAGTCTTTGATCCTCACTAAACTAACTAAGCATTGACTGATTATTGCCTTTATCGTTGCTGCCAAACCAGGTTTCTTATTTTCCAGCCCCCCACTCCCTCTCTGCCCCTCCTCTGAATGGGCTGTTCCGTTTAATCTCGTTCTTCGGACCGATCTTCAGCAGCAGGTTCCGGTCCGTAACTCACCTCCCAGTCGGTTCTGATGAGGTTTCTGATCCGGACCTGGCAACTGGACTCTGGTCAAACCGATGAAAACAAGTTGAGAATCAGCTGTTCCTCCTTTTCCTTTTCCGGTTTCTTCTTCTTCTTCCCTTCCTTTCTGCTGCCTGCTGCCACCTACTGGCCTGGAGTGTTAGTTCTTGGCCCGTGGCTCAGAGAGGAATCTCTGCAGGAGCAAGAACATTGCAGTAATCTTTAACATGTCCTGTCTCTGGATGGAACCTCCTCCTCATCCTCCTCCTCATACGGAAGGAGCAAGGAAAACACAAACCAGAAATGAAATGATTATGATGATTAGCATGCAGGCTTTAGACCAGATCATTTTAACAGTTTATCTCAATGATTACTGCAGATTAAAGGCTGAGGTTCACAGACTGTCCTCTTTATTTAAATAACTGTTTAATCCTATCAGTTAGCAGTGACCAGGAGAAGAAAGGAAACAATCATTGCATCACAACAAGCAAGTATTAATGGTTTATCATAAAGCAACTTCTATACTGACTATTTTGCTGGCCAATTATTCTGTAAATTATTTCTGTGTCGCTCTGTCAGCTAAAGGCATGTTTTATAGTCTGTATAATCCAGTTAATGATTAATCAATTAATCTATTAGCTGTTTTTTTTTTTTCAGCCCTAATGCTGCTGTATTCAGATGAAATAACTAAATGAGTCTTTAACATAAGTGACATAGGAAGGAAACCGTTTCTTTGGGATAAAAATGGTGGATGATGAGTTAAAGCATAACAGTCTGGCAGATGTATAATCCTTTACTGCCTTTAAGGTCTCTTAAGAACTCTGCAAAGAGATCTGCAGATAAGCTGCAAGGAGGGTTCACAGGCACTGGCCAACATCTTAGAAAAATCTGAAACCATTAAGCCCATTGGTAAGAAAACAGTGGCTTCCATGAGTGTCTCTCTGCAGCTCATCAGCTGCTTCCATGAGGCAGACGCAGATCGTCTGGGTGCTAATCAGGCGCTGCTCATAACATCACTACATTTCTCTGTCACCAGAAACTGGATCCTTCCTCTGATTGTTTGGAGGAAACCAACCCTCATTCTCCTCCTTTCATCTCCAGCCTTCCTCTGGCTGCCCTCCAGCCAGGGGGGAGATTTACCATTAGGCAATACTAGGCAGTTGCCTAGGGCCCCCAGGAACTTTTTGTTTCCATGTTTTCCTTATTTGTGCACATCAATGATGTTTTTGATTCAAATCCTTTGGCTAAACGCTTCCTTTGGCTAAAATGCCTCAGAACTTCTTGGGGAATCTACAATATGCAGTTTTCCTTTCTGCCCACTGGGAGGCGCTGCAGAACAACAGTCTATGATTGACCACCTCCAACTTTACCCCTTAATGACTTATATCGTAGTTTTTTACTTGTTTAGAAGAACACTTTAAACTCTACGCACATCTGTTCGATCAAAATAATCGAATTCAAAGCAGAAAAGACACAAAAAAAACATCGTATTATTTGTATGGGCTTTTTCCCCTCTCACCCCCAGACCAGCAGGGGGCGCTGCTGTGTTTCTCTCCGGGAGAAGAGGAGAGTTGGCGGTAAAACTTGTTTATTTGGATCGAAGCAGAGCTGCAGCCTAAACCGAGCGCTGGTCAACAATGAGACCGGAGGCCTAAAGGACATCTGGGAGGTAGGGGGACATCCTGTCTGTCTCTGCAGTGTGTCCACATGTCCTTTGGTTTACTGGAGAGAGGCAGACAGTCTGGATTATCTGCTAAATTAAAGCGGCTGGATTCGGTCTAAATGTGTTTTAGCTGAATTATCTGCCGTTTGGTTGAAGACTGAACACCATCTGATCTGGATGGAACTAATAAGAAATATAATAATCTGCTTCATGTGATCATCCAGCGTTGAATGGGATTAATTTAAAAATAATGCAGAATATTCTTCTTAAACAGCATCTTTTCTTCTCTGGAAATGGGTTTTCTCATTTAGGGGTTTAAATCATTTAGGTTGAAATTCCGTTTATTTATGAAAAACAAAACATAAACCCATATAAATAATAATTTTGGGTGTGTGTATACATTTTCTTAAATTAAACCATTTTTTTTTTCAGGTCATTTCTAAATGAGATTTTTGAACCTTGGAGTTTATGATGAGTAATGTGGTTCCAGGTTTTTGTTTTTAAATCAAACTTTAATAAAATAAAGATGCAGAGAAGCGAGAGGCTCTCTGTCTTTTCCTTGGACCTTCAAAATAAAAGCCCTGCATTATCTTAAATCGTTCCTTTTCTCTCTAAATGTCATCCACTGCAGCTTTTTCCCCACAGTCTCCATCTGCGGTTCTGTTTAGTCCTCAGAGGTTCTATCCGGTGGTTCTGCTGCTTTCTCTGAACACCTCCCTGTCCTCCTTCCAGATGCATCGGTGGGATCTGTCTCCGTTCTCTGTGACTCCTGCAGCCAGCCTGCTGTCCAGATGTGTCTCCATCGGAGCTGTGTCCCAGGTCAGGACATCCTGTCCTCCCTCCTTGTCTTCTATATGTTCTCCTGCTGACTGAGCAGCTGGGTCAGCAGTCTGGAGGTTTTCTCCTCAAAGCTCCTCGTCTTCCATTCAGTTTGATTTATTTCTATAGCATTAATTCACATCATGTAATCTCAGGTCACTTTCCAGTTCAACCAGATCATCCAGTCATCATCCAGATTGATTAAAAGTTTTCTATCTAAGGAAAACCAGTTGATTGCATCGACTCAGCAATCACTCACACTAAGCATACTTGTAGCGACAGTGGAGAGGAAAAACTCCCCTTGAACAGGTAGAATCCTTCAGTAGAACCAGGCTCAGTGTGAGCGGCCATCTGCTGAGGCCGACTGGGGTTAAAGTTCCAGCATTGCATTGGTGTTGAACATGGTAGCTGACAGAAGGTTTCCTGGATCATTAAGACCCTGAAAGTTGGACGTCTTCAGTCTCTACAGCAGTGGGTCTGATATGATGTCTGGGGGGTCACCAAGTCCTTCTGGAAAATATGAATTAGCCAAATGAATGTGGCCCCACACTGTGGCATTAGGACGGTGTGAGGGGCGGAGCCAAAAAATCAGGGAAGTACAGTACAGTAAAATCTAAGAAGTTTATTTAAATGAAAGAATTTGCAGAGGGTTTGTTGTGTGGTTGCACATGCGGCCATCACAGACGGCGAGCAGTTGGTATCGATCTGGCTTTTTCTCACCCTCAGCCTTAACTAGGCTCCTGTCTGCCAGCGGCTGCAGAAAGTGTTCACAGACAGTGACTGAAATAAAATATAATATTCTGCTACTTAAACAATAAAAAAGGGTCGTTGCATCTTTATTAAATATTTCAGAGATTGGTTTACTGTAGGGCTGAAAAAAATGTATTGGATTAATTGATTATTGAAATAATCATCAACTAATTAAGTCTTTGCTTAATCGTTATCTGGTGAATAGAGACTCTAAAAGATGCCTTTAACTGACAGCGACCAACCAAGAGCAGGAATTCTTAGAAAACTGTAAAAATATATAGAAACATTTTTCCATCTAAGTCTAAGCAGAGATGCCCAGACTTCCTGATCCACACACCTCCACCTCACACCAGGCAACTCGGAGACATGTTCCTCCAGCGTGTCCTGGGCCTCCCACCAGGCCGCTGGAGAACCATGGCCTCGATTTGGAGGAGCTGATTTTCATTCCGGCCGCTTCACACTTTGCTCTAAGCCGCAAAGTTTTTAAAAACATTTTGCATTTTAGATAAATATCTAGTTCGTCTGTCAGTCTGCTCTATCCAAAGATGGAAAAGCTTTAATTTCACCTGGTTTAATTCTTTATATAATCTTTTTGCTAACATATTATTAATCAAAAAATGATCAAGGGATGAATGGATTAGCAAAACAATGGTTAGTTTCAGCGCTAATTCATTGCGTCATCCATTGAAGGTCATTGCATCGTGTCTTTCTATGAAAAGCACGGTCAGGGAGAAGTGGGGATAAGGGAGGCGTGTGTCTCTGTGCACAGCTGGAGCTGCAGGGGCCTAAACAGGGTCTGAGGGCCTGTGCTTTGGAGGTAGCCTCTCTCCCCTGGCTAACTAAACCTAAAGTGGGCTTCGACCCTCACATCTTTAGCCTGCATGTTTGCCAGAATAAGCAGCTTAAACTGTTTCCTACAGGCTCAATGTTGACAGCATTCAGAGAAAGCTGTAGCTGTGGGAGTGGATGGAGGAAGGGTTGAAATGTTCCCAGAGGACTTTATGGAGAGTTGTATGAATAAAAAATCAAACTGTGAAATGAATTATTGCCTCTAGTGATGGGTCCATTAACAGCGATGCCTGCATGGAGCCCATAGGGCTAAACGCTGCATCGGTGCGCGTGTGGTTTCCAGAAAGTCATGTGACCGATCCAAAGTTGTTTCTAACTGACTGACTCACTAAACTGTTTAAAAGCGTATCTATCAACATGATGCATCTGATTAAAAAAATGTCTCATCTTTTGCAGTTTATCATTAAAATGATGCAGAATTTTGGAGCCTAAAAGGAAAAGGAACGTTTCAGCCGTTTTTATTTTCATTTTCTCTTTTTTTTTTTTTTCCTCAGTTATCACTCAACTTATCTAAATTAAAGTTAATTTCAAACTGACTCTTAGTTTATTTACTGTTTTTAATATGCTTATTGTTTTTAGAAATTTGATTTAAAATCCTAGTCCACAAGCGTCCTTATTCATATTTTCCTCCTAAATTTTCACGTTATGATAAATGTTTACATTATTTATTGGCTGCATCTAAAAATATCAAAGATATTTTCAATTTAAGCATAGATATGAAATAATACAATATAACCTACAATAACTTCAATGATATAATTGTTCTAGGTCATCAAATCAATTTAATTTAGTCTGTCCAATTAGCTGCCTGTAGTGTCTTTAAATGTCCAGCAGGTGTCAGTATTCTGTAAGACAGAATCAACACAGCATCAATACAGTTTGGCTTCAAGATGCCTCATTAACCATCACTAATTAATCAGTTCAGGAATGATGCAGACTGGAAAATAGGATTGGATACGGCAGCCGCCATCAGAGCTGCAGGACATCCTGCTCCATCTCCTCTGATCCTCCATCACAGGCTGTGTTCTCCACTGTGGAGGGGTTCTGCTTGTTGGTAGCAGCAGAGAACGCAGCACCGTCAATGATGGTCTGTTTCCATTAGCATCCACCTTTTCTGGGTGACGTACAGGGAAAAGGAATCCAGATCTGGACTCATCAGAAGCTGCTTTGTTCAAACATCCAAAGAGCTGCAGAAAGCATGGCTGCTCCTACCAGGAAGATTTCTCAGGTTTCTCACAGAAACGCAGAGGTTGGAAGTTAAAGATCCACGATGGTTTTATTATAGAGGTTAAGTTTGTGTTATTTGTTTGAAATTTAACAGCAAAATGATGGGATGTAGCGGCTGCTGGTGCTCTGATTGGAAAGTTAAGAGTTAAAATTAGGATCCAGACTCAAAAGGTTGAGACTTGCTGCTCTGGAGGACAGGGCCTCCGCTACCAGCAGCGGCCGCTAGGGGGCGCTCCTGCTGCAGGATGGGTGACCTTTAGAATGTTATCTCACAGGCGCTCTGATCCAGGACCGCTGGGCCCGGCTGTTCTGGTGACTCTGTGGTTCTGTTCTCAGGGGGAACTGGACCAGGCCTTCTCGGACCCCGATCCCGTCGTCTCATGGCGGCTGCGTGAGGCGGAGTTGCAGTTCAGGAAGCAGAAGCAGCTGGAGGAGGTAGGTCCCCCCAGAACCGGCCGGGTCCATCAAAGCTGCAGCCTGAAGGCGGGTCCTTTTTTTTTTTTTTAAAGACCCGACCAGAATCTCGTCCCTGATGGTATCCTCTAGGGTTCTGATGGGCCTGATCCCACCCAGAACTATGGGCCGTGGTTCTGTTAGCCTTTCAGGTCCTGTCGCCTTTGCTGGGAGAACCGGCCCAGTTCTGGTTCTTTAGGGAGAACTGACTGGTTCTGCTCTCTCCTTCTGATCCAGGTCCAGCTGCAGCTGAAGCTCCTGAAGGTGGAAGAACAGAGCGCCGACGTCACCCAGGGCTTCCACCTCGGTGAGTCGGACCCGGTCCACCAGAACCAGAACCTTCTGCTGGCTGATTAGCTGGATCCTCTCAACATGAGATCCTGCAGGAGAGTCAGAACCTTTCTGGGTCTCAGTCTGACCTCTGCTCACCGTCGCCCCCAGGTGACAAGACTGAGGAGCTGCAGCTGCTGGGGAACCACCTGCTGGACGTTTTGAAGGACCAGAAGGTTCTGGTCCAAAGGCTGATGAGGCCGTTGGCCCGGACCGGTCTGCCCGTCCCGGCCCACATGCAGCGGTAAGAACTGGGGAGGTTCTGTCAGGATTCTGACCCAGACAGCAGCTAACCGGACCACTGGTTCTGCCTGCTGTCCCGTCTGTGCTGCAGCTTCGTGGTGGACTCTGTCAAGATGATGATTGACTTCATAGAGCGTCTGGAGGAGAAGCTAAGCTCCGCCCACTGTCTGAACGCCACCAGCGACCGCCTCGCCCTGCTGGTCAGTTCCGCTCCAGAACCACGGCTCCGAAGGCTGCAGACCAATAAGAACTCAGTTCCTCAGCCTGGGTCTCACTGTGAGCCGGTTTCAATTCAATTAAGTTTATTTCTATAGCGCCAATTCACAACACATTACTATATCTATGCTCCGATTGGGAGCATAGATATAGTAAAGAGAATTGGTCCCAGCACTGATCCCTGTGGTACTCCACAGGTAACCTTTGAGACAGGTAAACTGAAATTGATCAGATAGATAAGATTTAAACCAGTCTAGTTCTGTTCCTTTAATTCCAACAAAATATTCAAGTCTTTCTAAAAGAATATTATGGTCAACTGTATCAATGCAGCACTGAGATCCGACAGGACGAGCACAGGAACAAGTCCATTATCTGAGGCCATGAGAATATCATTAGTGACTTTCACCAGAGCTGTTTCAGTGCTATGATGAGCTCTAAAGCCAGACTGAAACTCTTCAAAAAGTTCATTATGGTGTGAGTGATTGCACACTTGTTTGGCAACTACTTTCTCAAGAATTTTAGATCAGAAAGGAAGATTGGATATAGGTCTATAATTGACCAAGTCATCTGGGTCAAGAGACGGTTTCTTAAGTAAAGGTTTAATTCCAGCAACCTTAAAAGCCTTTGGTACATATCCCTGTAACAGAGATAGATTAATCACATCTAAAATGGAGGAGGAGATCAAAGGGAATACCTCCTTAAATAACCGGGTTGGAACTGGATCTAACATCCAAGTTGAAGGCTTAGATGAAGACAATAGTTCTTCAGAACATCTGCAGAACATCTAGTCTCCAGGAGAGGCCAGCCTCAGGACGGACCATCAGAACCTTCAGCTACTACATAGAAAGAGCAAACAGAACCGTGTTCTGATCCGAGGTCCGTCTGCTCTCTCTCTCTCCTCTCAGGAAAGCTCGCTCGCCCTCCTGCTGACCCTGGCAGCAGAATCAGAAACTTTGTTCTGCAAGATCCAGCAGTGGAGATCCGTCAGCATCAGCAGCAGCTCAGAGCCTCCGTCTTCTGGGCCGTCGGCCCCCTGAGGGAACCAGACCGGACCGGTCTGTTTAGCCCAGACTGAGATCATCTAGATTTTGTTTTGTGTTTTTTTTTAGAGCAATGCGTTTATTGATTTATCCTGTGAGTATCTAAATATTTCATCTGTACATCACAAATACAGAAATGTGAATAAAACTTATTCAAGAAAACTTCCCAGATTTGGGTTTGACTGAAACTCATCCAACGGTTCACAGCAACAGATTCAAACCCATCTTCAGGATCTTGATTAAAAGACGTTTCTGCACAGAACGAAGGAAAGGTTCCCAGACTCTCCCAAACATCGAAGACTTTTCCTTTCTACAGCAGGAAATCCTTTCAGTTTTAGTTTAACAGTTATCTAGATCAAACTCCGCCCCTTCAGCATCAAATGTTCGCTCTCCATCCTTAGCAGCCACCAGGGATGATCAGGTGTGGAGGGCGGGAACTACCTGAAAATCAGTCAGACAGTAGATCAGATATATTCACTGAAATACAAGAAACACTTAATATGTTGGGGCTAGTAGGAAATTCTGTTTGGGTTCCGGAACATAACGAGATTAAGAGGAATGAAACGGCAGACAGGATGGCTAAGGAGAGAACCAATAAGGTAAGGATAGATATTAATGTTAGCTTTAGTATAATAGAAAGTGAGGGTATAATTAAACAAAAGAGAGGTGGCAAAGGTTATGGGAAGAAGAAAAGAAAGGAAGGCGGTTTTATAAGATCCAAAAGAGAATTGGACAGATGAGAAGAATAGAAACAGAATTATTTCACGACTTGGAATCAGACACACTGGATTAAATAGAGAATTATTTTTGATAGGGAAATGAGACGGTGGAACATGTTATTTACAGTTGTAGGAAATATTTGATTCAGAGAAACAATAAACTAGGAAAGTAATAGGAAAATTAAATTGGATACGGTTGATTTACTGCAAAAGGAAGCAAGATATCAGGCGACATTTGAGTTTTTGAAACAGCGTAAGTTGTGTGATAGGATGTAGGTTTTTTATTTTATTTTCATGTGGTCAACACTCATTACCTAAAGTTTTTGCCAACCTCCAATAAATGTCAAGAAGAAGAAGGAAATACCTGAAACCACTGATCTCTATTTATTCCCTGCATTGCAGATTGGTAAAAAAGAAGAACCTGTCGCCATATTGATACTCCCTAGTTAGACCGGTTGCAGTGTAAACAATCTTTGCTCTACAGCATCGAACAATGATGATGATCTCATTTTCAGGGGGACTTAAGACTTTTAACATAAAGATAAATTCATCACTTTGACAAACACTGGCTGTTTCATAGCATCAGTAGATTACTTTAACCTATTATAAAAATAAAATAGGCCTTTCACATTGCACAGTCATTATGAAGTCAATTAAGTCTATAAATATAACATACAATATATATATATTTGGGTCAAATGTTTGAGTCGCTTTTTTCTCCATCAATATAACCTGCAATATATTTCATGAATTTTTCAAATGAGAAATACAACAAACTACAAAAACGACAGCATCATCTACTGAATAAAGAATTACTACTTTGACATTTCTATTTCCTCTACTTTCTATTTTCTAACGTTGGACCCAATGTCAGTGGCTAACTCAGTCAATGTCTTCCAGTTAGTCTCAGCCAGACTAATGTTACACTACATACTGTACAGTAGGATCCATCGGCTATCGATGGATTTATTGCTTAGTTCATCCACTGACTGGGAAATTACCTGTGGAACGTCTTCCTGCAGCCAGAAAACTGCTGGTTTCTGCAGCCAAATGCTGAACAGGGAGGCATTTTAACTGTGTCTGTAGGAGTGGGGAGTACCAACATGGTGGACGGTGGCTTCACTTTTTTGGGGGCAATCAGCAATCCATTGAATAATTAGAGATCAGTGCCTGAAACCTGCAGGACAGAGGGGCCTGAGGAGCAGGACTGAGACCCACTGATCTCCAAGACTGCAGCCGTGTGGAGCCTGAAGCTCCTAGACCTCTGCTAGAGACATAAACCCACTATGATTAAAGTTTCTCTATAAACGCAGAAACACCAAATATACTCACTACCAAACCATCCCAGAGGAATTTCAGGATCAACTTCAATTTTATATCATTAAAATGAAATAGAATGCATAAAATCGCTGCTGGGGCCTAATCAGTTATGGTTACCGTGGCAACGCAACATTTAGTCAGAATTGCATCGTTAGTATAGTAAAAGAGGCGGCCCTCTGTGAGAGGTATAGCATGTGGCACGGCTCAGGTGAAAACTCAGAGTGCAGTTTTCAAAGCTGAATCAGTTTTAAAAGGAAAATATAAAAAATGTGTGATTTACTGATGTATATTTCATGTTCAGTTTCCAGTGATTAGTGGCACAGACATCCTGGGAGGGCAGAGACACGTCCTGTTCTTTGGTGAGATTCATTAGATAAACCTCAAGGCCACAAAAATAAAAAAGTTCAACATGTTAGGAAATCTGTGTTTACGCCTTGAAGCTTTCTCACTCCATCACAGAGATCACTCAGAGCAAACACTCTAAATAACACTTTATATTGTTTATGGATTAAATAACCAGGAGACATGGCAACAGATTTAGATAGAAATTATAATCTTACTCAGATCAGAGAAGTTGCTTAGCTACAGAAGGCAGTGTTTACCAGCAGGGCTCACCTCTCATTGAAGGGGCCCCAGATCACAGTTAGAGAAGCACTTTATACACCTCTAGTCTTGACACATCATCACATGTTAGCAGATGAGGAGACATTCATGGCTCCAGCCTCATCGATATATATATATATATTACTGTGTAGATTTAGATTTATTCATTTGACAGCGACAGTGTGCATTAATAAGCCTTCCTACAAATGCACCAGAATTCACCAAAAGGCTGTTTTCCATCTGTTGTTCCTGGACAAATTTTAAAATTGTCTAAACCTAAAAATACAAAAGAATTTTTACAGCGAAAAATTTAAACATAAAAAGAAAAAAAAAACAGCTATAACTCTTCAAAACTTGTTTAAAAATACAGAATTAATGTTTGCTAGACTACAGATTTTAGGTCAATAAAATAGAATAAAACATTCAAATAAAAATAATTACACCATTTATGTGTCTCAGATAAAAAAGAAAACTGGCTGTTCAGAAAGATCCACTGTGTCTTTGCATTTCTCTGTTACGTACATAATGGACGTAATATTATTATGGATTAGAGATAGGGGTATTAGACTCACAAATCAATGAAAATAAAACAGAAATGTTATGCCTTTTTTAACCTTAGGTGAAGGCATGAGGCAGAATAAGTTGTGTTTATGAATAGAAAATAAAGATGAAAGAAAAACTGAATGTTGGCGGTATGGTTTAAAGACAGGGTTTGATTTTTTTTTTTTTTTACAGAAAAATAGTCCATCAGAGTTAGAAATTTACAAAAACGACGAAGTTTTGTTTTTATGTGACTAATCTCTGGCCTTTTAATCATGAAACTTCCCCCGACTAGTGACACTTCTGCACTTCCATGTACAGCCCCCTAGGGGGAGCTAATCCACTGTTTACGAAAGCTATGATGACGCGCTGTTTCCTGTTTGGTAGAGTTGGATGACGCTTCTCTGGAGTACAGACCTAGCTGCGCTAACACTGTGGTTCCCGGAGCCCGAACAACCTCTCAGACCGGTTCCTCTTGGCTTCTTCGGTGCTTCTGTTTCCGGTCCTGTTGGTAAGGATGAGCTAGCTGGGTCCGCAGACGGTTTCTGTGTGAAAACACCGAACTGACGGCGGTGCCGTTAGCTGCTAGCGGTTAGCCCAGCTGGAAACAGCTGGCTGGCTGTTTGTAGCTGACGAAATCAGCCACCAACCTGTGGCCTTGTTGTTTTGATCGACCAGAATAAGTTTAAACCGGTTCTGTCACTGTTGACTCCTTTAGCTCGTCCCTCAGCGATGGTCGATAAACTGACGGCTTCATTTATTGCAGTCTAACAGTAGGAAGACCACCAACCCAACACAGCTTAGACTGCCAGGGTTAATACTGAAGGTGATAAAAGGAGGTGGTTAACGGACAGCCTTTAGATTATTACTGATTATTTCCCTTTAAAAACACCAGAGTAAAAACTGAAAAATTGAACTAAATAGAAAATAATCTGAATGAAACTAAAGGAGAAGGGATAATGGCTGAAGGATTGTCTTTCAGATAGACTGATGTTATTAATGGATTATAGGTTCAGCACCGCTCCCACCTGAGCCTCAGGCTGGGTACCGAACATCGGTTCTTTTATGGTACCGACCGAAATGCTTCGGTTCTACAGAGTATCGAAACATGCCTGGTCTTTCGGTACCAAGTTTCGGTGATTGGCTGTAACACTTAACGTGATTGCGTCATCTAGGAAAAATACACAGGTGGTCACGCCTACAGCCAGGGGTCATGTGCATCTGTTGTGAACTGGCTGCGAGCGTCGTGGAACCCCTTTAAAATGCCCCCCAGGTCAAAAGTGTGGCTTCACTTTATTAAGACTGATGCCAATAGTGCGCAATGCAATACATCGTGCACGGAAACAATTTAAGAGCACAAAGTTGCTCTTAAAGAGAGAAGAGCAGATGTGATGTTAAAGGCAAGACTGCCAGCAGTGTCTTTAGCAGGGACAGTCTCTGAGGACGGAGCAGCTCATCTCGCCACCACAGTCGCAGCAGCAACAGTTTCCCTCAGAGGCTCTGGAGATGTTCAAAGGCTGGTTAAGCATGTGGGACTAAGGAGATTTGGCTGCCATGATTCCCATTCAGCAAACTGGGAGCCTGCAGCCGCCATGATCAGGAAGAAATAAGCCTTCAGATTTGGATTGAAAAAGGAAACCGCTGCCATCGAAGGTGACGTCATCGTCTTCTTCTGCTGCTCAGCTCATCAACCTGAAGATGAAGGGATGAGATTGGTGATGAAAACAGCTTAAGTCCTCTGCCTGCGTCCTGCGCCGTCCTCTGGGCTCAAACCAGCGGCTTTCTTTAGTAATTTGGCTGCCAGTGGGGGGGCTGGGGGGGCTTCAAGTTTCTGGGCTGTGAAGAGGAATGTTTGTTCTCTGATGGGAAGGACTGAGTCGGATCTACTGCTTATTACAAATGAGGAGTTTCATTTGAATAGGAAAAGGAGAGAAGCAGTCTGGTGGTTAGAAGGTCATCAGACTCACGGCAGCCTCTCATTTCAAATTATGGGGGGAACGCCACCTCGCCATCAGCAGAGCAGGCTGACGGCGCCGCGTTAACCTGGTGGAAGAGGATGGAAAAGGTGGGAGCTGATGGGTCCTCCTCAGTGGTGTCAAAAGTTCACACATTTTTTACTTAAGTAGAAGTATAGATACTGCAGTTTAAAAACACTGGTAAAAGTTGAAGTAACAACTAAAAGTAAAAGTGAAAAAGTATGTGCTCTAAAAACTACTTAAAGTATAAAAGTATAAGTAACCTTTAATAAAAACAACCAGATGCCACTATATGAACTGAAAGCTTAATTTTTCTACTATTTCTAAAAATACTTTGAGATAGGGCCAAGGATGAGGGAGGTCTTGTTGGTCTCCATCTCCCGATACGCTCTCGCCTGTGTCCGACCTTTCA
>NW_015150563.1:1060517-1062094 GCF_000732505.1 Cyprinodon variegatus
TATGACTCATCCAATTACACTAGTTTTCACTCGACGTGGATGGCGCCAATGATCTGCATTGGATGGCGCACTGAGCCTCGGATCTCTGCAGCTCCTCCGTAGTTAGCTGCTCTCCTTTTCTAGCTATTTCCATGCCCCTCAGGGGATTTTTCAGTTAGGTTGTTTGTTTTGACTGATGGTTATTTTGCTCCTCTGCAGAAACTGTTGCCGTGGCGAGCAGCTGTCAGCGCATCCACTAAGGCTCCTTACCTGGGGGGTTTCCCTCCCTCCCTCTTTACCGTACAGAAGGTGGGTTTCATGCTGACTCAGCCGCAGTTTTTCCATCTGATCAGTAATGCAGCAATAAAAGTTCCTTACCAGCTCAGAGGTGGAGCTTCCCATCAGAATCTGTGTTTTCTAGAGTGTCTTTGAACGTGTCTCTGTGGGTCTCCTCAGGATCACTTCAGCAAGCCACCATGGTGCTGGCCGACCTGGGACGGAAGATCACCTCGGCGCTGAGGTCACTCAGCAATGCCACCATCATCAATGAAGAGGTAGGCTACAGCGGCAGCACCAAGGATTGTATAGAAGGTGTAGCGGCTCCTAGAGATGGAGCTGTAGTTTCTGCTCAGGTTGATAGTAGTCCTGTTGCTGACAGGGTGAGGAGAATCTTCCTGGTGTTTTGACGATCCGCCTTGAGGTGTTGAATTTAAGCTTCCCACAGATCCTTAAGTCTTGAAAGGCATTGAATCCTCGAGTCCTTAACTGTAAAATGTCTTTCATAGGTCTTAAAATTGTTATCATGTCATAAACAGGATTTATTTGTGTAATCTACATCAAACATTAAAATCATTGATAATAATTTATTTCCATTTGCGAACGGCTCGCTGGAAATTTTATTGGTTGATAGAAGAACCACTAAAAATGATGATGAAGGTGAACTTTGTGGCAATGCAGCGCTAAACGTGGGGAAGTATAAATTCAATGAACATTGTCCATCCAGCTAAGAGTTTTCTGCATGGCTAAAAACCAGGGACTGTAGGTGAGGCATGATGGGAATCAAGGCAGCAGAGTCACACATGCGAAGCGTCAAAAGTGAATAAGAAGCTGCAGGTATTTCTCGGTTCTGTTCCTCCCTTTTCTCTCCGACGCCGCCACAGCTTCTCCCACATCAACAACAGCAGCAGTAACATCTAACCTCTGGATAATGTTTGGAGGTTCGCCTTCAATGAAGGCAGAGCTACTGAAGACTTTTAAGTAGGAAACCAAACAAAGTTAATGAATTCAGTTCAGTAGTTGTTAGAAATAGATCTGTTACATGTGTGTTTTTAGCTTCTTCCTCTATGGAAAGTTTTTCAACATTTAAAACCTTTCTACTTGGCCAGAAAGTAACGGTTTATGTATTTGTGTATTCAAAAGTCGTAGCTGAGACCAGTAGCCTGACGTAGTCCGACTCAATTCTAGTCAGAATATGAGTCTGATACTGCTCCATAGAGCTGTGATTATGGGGCGTGTTTTGAACGAACCAGGAAAAAAAATGCCTCTGCACTCAATTGGATAGACCTACAACCAATAAGAGCAACGGAGTGCGTGACGTA
>NW_015150563.1:1062429-1065925 GCF_000732505.1 Cyprinodon variegatus
AGCAGAGCCAGACCGAACTTCCCCGAACTCAAACCTTGTGGGTGGGACTAAGTTCGGACTGGCACCCAGGCTATGAGACCAGTGGTAGTTTCAGAAATCAATCGGCCTGCATCTAGAGTCAGCGCGTTAATTTAATTTGCTACTGGTTGGTAGTAAACGATCTATTCCTCTCTGACTGAATTAAAATCTGTTGATCAAACACTGGAAATATCTAAAGCATCAATATCATTCAACAATCTCATCTGCACCCCCCCCCCCCCCCATAAAAAAACAAAAAAAAAACATACCAAGTATCAGGTGCCCCAATCAACTTCACTGCAGTAATCACATAATAGATCCATTGTTAATAAGGAATGTCTTCAAAAAATGAAAATTATTTCTAATTAAACAAATCTTTGGAAAAAAAAGCTTTGGCATTTTAAATTAAAAATGTTTGGGAGAAAATAAAAAAAAAATAAAACTCTCCATCCATGTTTATACAGATCTCAATAAGAGTATTTGATGTAAAACGTTTGTTTGTTGTGGAGTTTTTTTCTTAATTATTGCTGTACGTTAGTTGGTTTCATTTCTCTGGTTAACACTTCCATTACCAAATAATTTTGAATGAACGGCTTAGAGAGACAGAGAGAAGCTGGGCTTTAGGAGCTGCTGTATGTTTCCAGGTGTTGAACGCCATGCTGAAGGAGGTGTGTGCCGCTCTGCTGGAGGCAGACGTCAACATCAAATTGGTCAAACAGCTGCGAGAAAACGTCAAGTAAGTACGCTGCTGTCCCTCTGTCCTCAGCCCGTGCTGCCGGCTCGCTGCCAGGTTTAAGTCCCTCCTTGCTTCTCCTTGCAGGTCAGCCATAGACCTGGAGGAGATGGCCTCAGGGCTGAACAAGAGGAGGATGATCCAGCACGCCGTCTTCAAGGAGCTGGTGAAGGTGGGTTTAGCAGGCGGCCTCTGAACTCCTCTCTGCTGTGTCATGTTCATGTGTGTCACGTATGGCCTGTGTTCCAGCTGGTGGACCCCGGGGTGAAGGCCTGGACTCCAACCAAAGGAAAGAACAATGTCATCATGTTCGTTGGTCTGCAGGGCAGCGGCAAGACTACCACCTGCTCCAAGGTAAACGGACGCACCTCAGATCTTCTAGAGCTCCAACGAGAACGCTGTTCTACTCATTATAGATCCGTGTTTGTTATAATTGTTATCCTGGAACCATAGGCAGCTGATCAGACCCGGGGCCACATCTAACAAGCCAGAAACGGTCCGTACGGTCCATTACAGGCTCGGAACCAGGGTCCAAAATTAACACTCGCGAAACGAGATGAGTTAAAGCGAGAGTAGGGGTGTAAATAATAATCGTTTTGTATCGATGCATCAATCCAAAAGCCGACGATCTGATGCATCGACACGTCCGCAAGAGAATCGATTCATTTTTAATTTTTTTTCTCTGGTCTATTTTTATCCATTTGCTCCTGGGCGTAATTCTCCCTCCCGTGCTGCGGTGGCGCTAAACCTATTTTGCCCTCCTACCTCGCTTCCTGGTTATACTCTTACAGCAGTGTGTTGCAGTAAGCTTGATACAGACATTTTTGATTTATGCTCAATATTGAAGCGTGGTCTATGCTACACGCTGTGGGTCTAGATACGGCCGAGGCGGCGAGGAAGTGGGGGCAAATTTTGTCCGACGACGGAGGGACATGAGGGCCAAAAAGAGTGGAGATCCAGGTGGAAAAATGGTCCCTGCGTTCTCGCGCACCTCGCTCTTCTAGCGGGTCAAACTTCACGAGTTGTTTTCCGCAGTTTCGGTCATAAAAACAAAACAAGCCGGCCTCCTGTCTGCGGCACTGTTTGCAATCAGCTACAATTTGGGAGAGGTGCAGCGGAGCGTCTGTGGAGGGGGCGGGGACGTCTGGAGCCGAGGTATTTCATTGCATTGCAACTGATGATGCAGCAGCGCTGACACACAGAGATGTTGCTGCCCATGCCACTGGAAGAAAGGCCACTCTTTGATTTATGGACAGTAGGACAAATTAAAATAATCTGCAGTTTTTTACCTTTGACAGTAACTTTGTTTGCATCCAAATAATACAGTGTGGTACGAATGTACATGTGTATTTTTACACTTTTAAACATAAGATACAAAACACAACAACAGAGTGATTTCAAGAGTATGAGAGGTACAGGTTCCAGACTTTGAGAGTTGGGGGGGGGGTAAAAAAAAAATAATAATTGCATCATTAGTGGTATGACAGGTTTCCAACGTTTAGTGAAACTTTGTTTGCATTTTAACATAAAGTCTTAAAGAAATAATATGTTCTTTAAATATATATGAGTTAGTTTTTCTGTTGACTCGGCTGGTGAGTTAATTTCCACTGTTGGTTTCAGGAAGAACTCAGCTTTTGTTTGTGAAATGATGAGATGTTTGTTCCATTAGCTGTAGGACCCTAAATGTTCTGGGATTTGGGGCCCTCGGTGCTGATCACATGGTTCCTGAGGGCCTCCGACCCTAACAGGGGACCCCTGTCTGGTTCCGTTTTTCTTCTCTTCCTCCTGTGGTCCACTAACGTTGCCCATCTTCTGCTGCAGCTGGCTTACTATTACCAGAGGAAAGGCTGGAAGACCTGCCTGATCTGTGCAGACACCTTCAGAGCGGGTAGGCTAACCCCCCACCCCCTCACCCCCACCTTCTTCTGCTCTTGTGTTTAAACCGCCTCTCGTCTCCAGGTGCCTTCGATCAGCTCAAACAAAATGCCACCAAAGCCAGGATCCCTTTCTACGGCAGGTTAGTATCGTTCCACCCCCCTCTCCCCCCTCAGGATCCCCCCCCTGATGGTTCCTGTGTTTTGGGCTCAGTTACACTGAGATGGACCCGGTGGTGATCGCCGCTGAAGGTGTGGAGAAGTTCAAAGGGGAGAACTTTGAGATCATCATCGTGGACACCAGTGGGAGACACAAGCAGGAGGACTCCCTGTTCGAGGAGATGCTGCAGGTGTCCAACGCCGTGGTGAGTTCCTGAGGGACGGACCACTTTACGGCGCTCTGTTCCACCCGCCTCTGAGCTCCTCCCTTCTGTTTCCACAGCAACCAGACAACATTGTGTACGTGATGGACGCGTCGATCGGTCAGGCCTGCGAGGCCCAGGCTAAAGCTTTTAAGGACAAGGTGGACGTAGCGTCGGTGATCGTCACCAAGCTGGACGGCCACGCCAAAGGAGGCGGAGCTCTGAGCGCGTAAGAACCTCTGCCGGGTCGCGCCGCACGGCCGCTGGGCCCCGTGGGCCGCTGCTTGATCTGGGTTCTGTTCTGTTGTCAGAGTGGCGGCCACCAGGAGTCCCATCATCTTCATCGGGACGGGCGAACACATCGACGACTTCGAGCCTTTTAAGACTCAGCCGTTCATCAGCAAGCTGCTGGGTAAACGCCGTCTCTGATCCGTCTTTTCTCACTGCAGTTCCATAATGATGAGATGAAACCAGCACAGACCGGAGAGATTCTGGAAAAAAACACAAAC
>NW_015150563.1:1066926-1081215 GCF_000732505.1 Cyprinodon variegatus
ATAAGCTAGACGCCACGACTGATGAGGAACCGACACTGAACGTCTGTCAACCATCAGATAACTGACCAGGAACTGATGGCCCACGGATGGCAGACGCTGGAATAAATTTTGAGATGTACTTGCTGTATGTTGACGTGCTTCAGCATACTTCATCGTGCCCATAACTTATCCAACATATGCCAGCGTTTTTGCCAGATTGTTCGTATGTCAGGCATACTCTGGTCTAAATCGTCAAGGTGTGACAGGAGCTTTAATGAACAGCTGTCTTCTTAATTGGGCATCAAACCTTCTTCTGCTCCAGGAATGGGAGACATCGAAGGACTGATCGACAGAGTGAACGAGCTGAAACTGGACGACAACGAGGAGTTGATAGACAAACTGAAACACGGTGAGGAAGCCGACCCACATCCCCATCCTTGCCGGTCTCAGACCAGCTGATTAACTCCGGTTGTGGACCTGCAGGTCAGTTCACCCTCAGGGACATGTACGAGCAGTTCCAGAACATCATGAAGATGGGACCGTTCGGCCAGATAATGGTAACCAACCATCTCAGGCTGTCTGTGGCGTTCTAGTCCAGGAAACCGCTCTGAATATGGGCTGCGTCTCTGAGGAGACGTGTCCTCACTCCGGATGTCTGTCTTCTCTGTTTAGGGTATGATTCCAGGGTTCGGCACAGATTTCATGAGTAAAGGGAACGAGCAGGAATCGATGGCCAGACTGAAGAAACTCATGACCATCATGGACAGCATGAATGACCAGGGTAACGTGCACCACACACATCCTGGAGCTGCAGGGTTAACCCTAACTGCAGAAAGACTTAATTTCTCACTTCTCCTCATATGGAGAATCTTTCCTGCCTAAAACCTGGGAGCAGGATTTCCTCTGAATGCCTTTAAAACTTTTAATCCTAACATCCAGAGCTTCTGCTTTCTTTTAAATCTATTCTCTCCATGTAGTGCTTCTTCCTCTGATATTTTCTCCTCTTTACTTCCTTCTTGCACATAAAGCAGTCTCTGGCCGTTTCTCACTTCACAGGAACGTGAGTACAGGCTTGTGTTCTCGCCAACAGATGTTCTAGAAAGGAACCCAGTAGAGGAAATCCAGCTCTCAGGTTGAAAATGTGTGCTCCTGGTTTTTGGCAGGAAAGATCCTCCATAACCTCCTAACTGCTATCTTTGCAGAACTGGACAGCAAAGACGGAGCAAAGCTGTTTAGCAAGCACCCCAACAGGATCCAGAGAGTGGCCCGCGGGTCAGGAGTGGCCACCAGAGATGTTCAGGAGCTGCTGACTCAGTACACCAAGTTTGCTCAGATGGTGAAGAAGATGGGAGGCATCAAAGGACTGTTTAAAGGTACCTGACAGCCACAGCCCAGGGCTGAGGGGCCCGGCCCAGCCGTGCCTCAGCAGCGCCTCAGCAGCTAGGGACTGCAGAGCTTCATGTGTCTCAGGGCTGATGTGTTTGCCGTTTCAGGAGGAGACATGTCCAAAAACGTGAACCCGTCTCAGATGGCCAAGCTGAACCAGCAGATGGCCAAAATGATGGACCCTCGGGTCCTGCACCACATGGGTAAGACCTGCTCTTCATCCAGCCGTCTTTCATTCAGAAACCGCTAAGCCTGATGGGATACGGCCTCAGAAACATCACAGGGCGTCTGACACGAGATGCACCACAGACCAGGACCCTAGTGTGGTTGATGCAGAGTGCAGGAGCCCCTGGAGCTGGGAGGCTCAGTCCGTTTCAGAAATGAAAAAAACAATAATTCAAGTATCGCTAATTAGCTTTTCTAAACAAACCAGTTTCATTAAATTAGAGCCAAACCATCCATTAGGTCACTAATATCATTTCAGACTTTTTTTTTTTCACTTGTTTTTTTATTGTTTTTAAAAGGAACAAATATCAAACAGAACAGTTTACAAAGAACAAACGGACAGAATGAGGCTTCCATCACCTGTTGATGAAGATCATCAGTTAGACCAGCATCATCATCGGGGTGCTGATGATGAAGGAAAACATCTTTTAAACTTCATGATCTTTAAGGCTTGAAGAAAAAAAACAGACATCAGAACTAATTGCACAAAAGGACAGTTTAATATGAATTAGGGCTGCTAAATGATTGATTATTTTTTTTCGATTAATAATCGAACAGCCAAAGGTTCCTTATAGAAGACTTTTTATGAAATGAAATCAGGTGAAACTAAAACTTTTCCAGTTGAGGAGTTCTGGATAGAGCAGATTATTTTTTTTATCCTAAATGCAAACTGTTTATATATTTAACAATTCTTATATAATTCCTGCTCTAAGTGGGTTTCTCTGTCAGCTTTACAGTCTCTATACCCCAGTTAATGATTAATCGATTACTTAAGTAGTTGATGATTATTTCAATAATCGATTAATCTGATTAATTGTTTCAGGCCTAATATGGACCTTAGAAACTCTGAGCCTTCATGTTTCCTTCAGCTGTTCGATGATCTGGATTTAGGACCTTATAGGACTAAAAGAACTCCTCTTGTCGTGTTAATTGTATTGAAACCTGAGCTGCTAATAAATCTGACGGGTTTTAATTGGAAAACCAATTCTGGAACGATCTGCAGGTCAGATGATCGCTGAACTTTGAACCCCTGTCTGTGTTTCAGGAGGCATGGCTGGTCTTCAGTCTATGATGCGTCAGTTTCAGCAGGGCGCTGCCGGCAACATGAAAGGCATGATGGGATTTAACAACATGTGACCGATGCGCCAACAGAAGAAGAAAGGCATCCCCTCCTGCATCTGGCGGAGGAGCGACTCATCTCTTGCTGCTTTGCACCAAATTAATGAATAAAGTTTGTTCTTTATGAAACCCTTAAAGGTAAATTGTGAGTTTAAAGGAGTAGCTGAGTTTCCAGAAAATGTTTTTGTTCTTGGAAAAGTGTGAGATGCTCCTGGTTCTTGTGGACGTTGAGCTGATGTTTCACGGTTCTCCTGGCCTTCGTCTCAGTTTCCATGTAAAATTAAGTTGAGACGAGAGAAACATTACAGGACAAAATGCTTCAGGATCTAAACGAGGAGGAAATCTAGTAGTGATGCTATTTTCTCATATAATAAACATTTTTATTACATCATTTTAAACCTGCTGTGTATTTATTTAATAGATTATTCAGAACAAAACACACAATTATTTCTCTGTTTAAAGATAAATGTCTCCTGGCTTCTCCTCTGGTTTACCATAACTTTTTAACTGCTGAACAAAGAAAAATGGCCTTTAGTAAGTTAAATAGTACAATAAAATAAACTAAAAACCATTAAATCACAGAACTGCCTCCTTTACAGTTTGATAAGTTTAACTTTTTCCTTTAATGATACCACAATTCAACTTTGAAATCAATTCTTATTAAAAAGGAGGGTTTATTACCACCTCCTGCTATTAAACTAAAAAACACTAGGGGGCCACACTTTGGAGCAGCTGTGTTTATGCGTTTTCTTTTTAAGTGAAAAGTTCTTTCTAAATTCAGAGGTTTTTATAGATGTACTGTAATATGAGTGTGAGCCTTGATGGCTTTCTAAGCATGTTAGAAAACACGCTATGAACATAAATGTAACATGAAAATCTGCTGAGGCCGACTGGGGATCAAGGAGACAGAAACAGACATAGAAAAAGAAGAATAGATACAAAAGGTAACTCAACCAGCTCCACAGGCGGCCCTGTCCAGGAAACACACAGCCAGGCAGATGAGCTCCGAGCCAGCTCCCATGTCAGAGGATGAAGAGAGCACATCCAGTTAGTCACAGTCAGAGAAACAGGACCACACTGGAAAACAGGCCAAGCTCCAACATCTATAAACAAAGGTGTTGATGGCAGCAGAACAGCTGATATTTCTCTCCAGGATGGAGTCACAGCCAAACAGGAACAGACCAGATGAAGCTACTATGAGAAAAAGCAGAGAGAGCAGAACGTTAGAGATTGAACTCATAGATTCTGCAGAGTGGGAGAATAGAGATAGAATGAAGCGGGATGATGAAATAGGGGTCCCTATGTCCTCCAGCAGTCTAAGCCTATAGCAGCATAACTATAGAGATAGTTCAGGATAACCTGAGCCACTCTATAAGCTTTTTCAAAAAGGAAAGTTTTATTCCTACCCTTAAAAGTAGACAGGGTGTCTGAAATCAAGAGGAAAAAAAGATGAAAGTGGAAGAGTTTAAAGATGTAAAGGATTAGCAGAACAAAGGAGGTTTCAATAAACTGTTACTGTTATATTATTAGTGAAATTTGCTTCCTTTTATTTCAGCTTGCAAAAGAAATAAACAACTTTAAAAGGACGATTAGCCTGACAGAGGGAGACATTCCTATCAGATGAGACCAGTTCTTCACCAGCAACAAGACGTAATCCGTGCATATCTACCAACTGTTTTCTAGACGAATACAAGGCAATGAAGTTCTTTGCAGTTTAATTCAAAGGGTTTTATACGTGTCTGACATACGGTTTAACCTGATTCTTTGTAATCATTTCAGTCTGAGGTACAGCTGCTCCATTTAGTCCTGTGGGACATTTAATTCCACATTAAATTAACACTTTTTATTCACTTATCCAGCTTATTTACATTTAAAGCTGAATTTAAACTTATTTATATTACTTTGAAATGTTCATTTCTTTAGGACCTAAAGCCTTTATTCAGCATCTCAACATAAAGCTGTTCTAACATCAGTTCATCTCTGTCTTGGGGTGAAAAAATGTGAAACGGATGTGTGAGAAGATGCTATTTTGCTGTTATTTATTTTTTGTGTCACTTCCAGGGAGGCAGAGGACCCATGAAAGACATTGATAGGACATGTAAATTCTCAGCTCTGTGAGCTTTCTGGCTGTTTGTCGTCAGTGTTATTTACAGACACACAATAGGCTCATTAAATGCTGGATTAATCCTGGTTTAATTGTTCTTGGGAAAATAGAAACCAAACAAAATAAGCAATCATGTTCCGTTTCAGACAGCACCCAGCTAGTCTGCATAATTGACGATGTGATTCCTCTCGTAATAGTTACACCAAGCAGAATGCTAACTTATTTTACTCTACAGGTTAATGATCTGTGGTTAATGTGAACTATTCAGGTAAAGCTTGGAAAATTTTAGTCTAGGAAACTGGATGTGAAGTTTTCCAGAAGACGTCTCTGCTTAGTTCCTCGTCTCTGCTTAGTTCCAAAGCAAATTCCTTTTACATTATGCAAAACTACTTGGAAACAAAGCTTTTTTTTCTGACCCTGATTCGCCCAGGGCCTCATTCTGCTGGAACCGCCCCTGGTCACAAGAGTTCTGGATTTTCACTCAGAGTGATACCTCCTGTTTCATGTAAAGTTCTCATTGGCTTCTTGTTTACTTGACTGTTTAGTAGTTAACATGAAATGACCGCTGGGCGGTACGTCTGATCTCTTCAAGTGTTTTTCACTGTCACATCTGTGATGTTTTTGTAGTGGTGCGGGAATGTGGCTTCTGCCTATCGCTCAGAGTGAGACCTCTGCCTGTTTATCACTCAGAGTGAGACCTCTGCCCCTGCTCACTCTCTCTGTCTTGACGTGGCAACGTCGCCGCCATATTGTTTTGCTTGGTTGTCGGAGGAGAGGAGCGGATCGGTAAGTTCTGACTTTATTCTGCTTCACTTTCTGAGCCACACCCGCGAGACCTTCTGCTTCACCTGGGACACCTTCTGCTCCTGCGTGGGCTCCTGCTGGCTCCGTGGGGCCTCCGTGGAGCTGCCACGGAGCTGCCACCCAGCAGGAGATGAAGGATTTGTTTGGCATCTCAGGGAGTCCATCAGCTGTTTATGTGAAGAAGAAGCAGCAGATCATGAAGTTTAAAAAGGCAGCCTGGTTGATGACGTGGTGTGATTAATTTGGTCTAAAGTAAAATAAATGAACAGATATATCAAAGTATAGCTGAGCATCCTGTGGGTTAGTTAGTTGGTTAGTGTTAATCCTAATAAACATGCAGAGGCTGATTTCTGAGCTGAAGAAACAAAGACTGCATATATCTGATGGCTGCTGGTTCTGCAAACATCTGCAGCAGATGTTCTCCAGCCTGAAGCCATTGATTGGTTTGATCAGAGTCCAGATGTTAAACCTCCTCTGTCTGCAGCTGAGAGGCTGGTTTGGTTTAAACGGCTCCACCCACCAGGCAGCTTGGTTCTAATCTGGTTAGTGTCTGACCAGGTTAGGATGACCGGGTTGGGATGGTGACCAGGTTAGGATTCTGAACGGGTTAGGATGGTGACTGGGTTAGGGGATGGTGACCGGGTAAGGATAATCAGGTTAGGATTCTGAACGGGTTAGGATAACCAGGTTAGGATTCTGAACGGGTTAGGATGGTGACCAGTTTAGGATGGTGACTGAGTTAGGATGGTGACCGGGTTAGGATGAACGGGTTAGGATAACCAGGTTAGGATGGTGACCAGTTTAGGATGGTGACTGCGTCAGGATGGTGAACGGGTTAGGATGAACGGGTTAGGATAACCAGGTTAGGATGGTAACTGGTTTAGGATAACCAGGTTAGGATGGTGACTGGGCTAGGATGAATGGGTTAGGATAACCAGGTTAGGATGGGGACTGGGTTAGGATGAACGGGTTAAGATGGTGACCGGATTAGGATGACCAGGTTAGGATGGTGCCCAGGTTAGGATGACCAGGTTAGGATGGTGCCCAGGTTAGGATAACCAGGTTAGGATGGTGAACGGGTTAGGATAACCAGGTTAGGAGGATGACTGGGATAGGATAAACGGGTTAGGATGGTGTCCAGGTTAGGATAACTGGGTTATGGTGATGTCTAGGTTAGTTGGTGACCGGGTTAGGATGGTGCCCAGGTTAGGGTCTGATCACCACCAGTAGAACGTCCTGAATAAATGCTGCTGCTAGTTTCTGTGTCTTCCTGCTTTTTGTTCCAGTAACTCTTGATTAATATTTATTGTTTTATTTCTGATTATTGTGCTGATCTTTACGGGCGGCTGTGGTTTTCTTATGGGGTCTGGCTGTGGTCCCTCCAGAACCTCCCCAGAACAGCTTTGAACCGTTTTGTGCTTCTAGCAGAAATTTTTCACTCAGCAAACTTTATCAGTCAGAAACGATAAATACTTTGATGATGATCTGAGGGAGATGTTTGACGTTGGTCCTGCCTCTCTGCACAGCATCAGACCTGCTGGTTGCTGTTCTCTGAACCTGCGGACCCCCCCCCCCCAGCTGAGACACCTGCGTCCTGCTTCATCATGGCAACCTTTCCAGAGTACATCGCCCAGAATGAGGAGCGCGATGGCGTCCGCTTCAGCTGGAACGTCTGGCCGTCCAGCCGCCTGGAGGCCACCCGGATGGTGGTGCCGGTGGCAGCGCTGTTCACCCCCCTCAGGGAGAGAACCGACCTGCCCCCCATCCAGTACGAGCCGGTGCTGTGCAGCCGTGCCACCTGCCGGGCAGTCCTCAACCCTCTATGGTACGCCCACCCTTCAGCCCTTCGCCTGCTGCGCTGCAGCTGCTCCTCCCGTCTGACTCCACCTGTTCTTGTGTTTCAGCCAGGTGGACTACAGAGCCAAGCTGTGGGCCTGCAACTTCTGCTACCAGAGGAACCAGGTGAGTGCGTTATGTCCTGCTCAGGGCGGCAGAACGCCACCCCGCAGACCCTGACCCATCAGCCTCTCTCCTCAGTTCCCCCCGTCCTACGCTGGGATCTCTGAGGTCAACCAGCCTGCTGAACTGCTGCCTCATTTCTCTACCATCGAGTACGTGGTGCAGGTGAGTGTCGCTCTGAGAGCCCCACAGCGGCTACGCGTGGCATCTGGTGTTTGACACGCTTTGTTTGCCGCCTGCAGCGGGGCCCTCAGATGCCGCTGGTCTTCCTGTACGTTGTGGACACCTGCATGGAGGACGAGGACCTGCAGGCTCTGAAAGAGTCTCTCCAGATGTCCCTGTCCCTGCTGCCCCCAACCGCTCTGGTGGGACTCATCACCTTCGGACGCATGGTTCAGGTCCATGAGCTGGGCTGTGAAGGAATTGCCAAGAGCTACGTCTTCCGGGGAACCAAGGACCTGAACGCTAAGCAGCTGCAGGTAGAATCGATCCTGTCTCTGTTCAGCAGTCCGACTCTGATCGGAGGAGAAGGCTTAATGACGTGATGCTTGTTGCAGGACATGCTCGGTCTCACCAAACCCTCTGCAGCTCAGGGCCGCGGCCCTCAGGCCTCCCAGCAGCAGCCTCTGTCCAACAGGTAGGAGCTCCGAAATGCTGATCCGTCTGTTTTCTCTAACCTGAGGCTCTAATCTGCTTGGACCGGTTCCAGAAGGTCCAACGTTCTCCTTTATGAACGTCACAGTGTTAGATCAAGGTGACGCTCTAAAAAAAGGATTTAAAGGAGAAGTCCGGTCAGCAGGAATAATTAATGGATCATTATTTATACCTAAAACTAATATGTTCGCAGTGATTTAATGAATTTAGCATTAATCAGTAAAAAAATAAAATCAATAACTTTCATCATGATCACGGAGTCTGGGAGCGGCCATTTTTGCCCAAATATAGTAACACCTCAAAATCAATGGGAACTAATAGACACACCTGCAGATTTCCAGAGGACTTCACCATTGAAATTCACCAGAGCTATAGTGAAACTGACAATTCCCACGTGCATGGCAGTTGGATGTTGGAATACATCGGGTAAAAGTGAAAAACGAAGAGTTATTTCACCTTTCTGATTCCTGATCCGCCACTGAGGGGTTTGTCGTTGGATTGCCAACTTGAAGAGGGAGGATTTGCCATCGAACGTCTGGCTAAAGAAAAAACACGTAATATGTAGCCAACAATTCAAGATGACTTGGATAATAGCGCGTTGTACCAAACACCAGATACAGCACTGGGACTTGATCAACAGCCGATACCGCACCGTGACGTCACAAACCAGTAGGTGGCAGTAGTGTTCTTTGACAAACATGGATGCCTCCAGTAAAGTACATTCAAATGAAAATCACTCTGAATTAAAAACACTCATCCTTTATTGAACAGTATGTAATAATTTCAGATTTAAAGAACTTTCAGAAGTTTGAATTCTGAATGTGACCGGACTTTTCCTTTAACCTTAATTAGCTCAGAGGTAGCAACTTCTAGCTACAATTCAGAAACTCTGCATTAACCTCAGAGGAAGGTCTGAGCTTTAAGGGATAATGTGTGAGATTTACCCCCATCTGGTGGTTCACTGCAGGATTTACAAACCACAGACTGGCGCCTTCCTGTCAAGCTAAAGTGGGGCATCCACTGTTCGGGTTTCCCTTTTCGGGTCCATTCTACATTCGTGCAAGAATTTTTTGGAACAGGCAGAGTTTCAACCTCATGGTGCGTCTTGTAGTTTCCAGGAGTAACAAGGGGCAATCAGCCTCTCTCGACCACCTCCTGATCAGGGTTTCAGTTTTAAATTGCGTCTTGCTAAATTTTGACGATATTGCCAAAGCAATGAATATCTCTGGTTTGTGTCCCTCCTTAGAAACCTTCTGCCCATCCTCTTGTTTCTCTCCAGGTTCCTGCAGCCTGTACAGAAGATTGACATGAACCTGACAGATCTTCTGGGGGAGTTGCAGAGGGACCCCTGGCCTGTCACTCAGGGGAAGAGGCCCCTGCGCTCGCTGGGTGTGGCTATGTCTATTGCTGTGGGGCTTCTGGAGGTAAAGGGTCGCTTTTGGTTTCCATGATGATGCAGAACCGCCTCTGACCAGCTCTCCTGTCTGCAGTGCACCTTTCCTAACACCGGAGCCCGCATCATGACATTCATTGGGGGCCCAGCCACGCAGGGACCCGGTATGGTGGTGGGAGATGAGCTGAAGACCCCCATCAGGTCCTGGCACGACATTGAGAAGGACAATGCCAAGTTCATGAAGAAAGCCACCAAAGTGAGTCAGACAAGGATGAAAAGTTCCTCAGTGAGCTTCAGAAGACAGTAGAACCAGCAACCAGCACCAGAACATTTAGAAGAAGCTGTTCTAATAGATTAACATGAACTAAAATTAAGTCAGAGATTAAAGCCACAGAATTGGATCCGTTTTCTCTGCTTTGGTGTTGGACCTCCAAACCGTGCAGGTTCTGTTTAGGGCTGACCCTGAACAAGCCTGGTTGGGATAAGAGAGACCAGGGTGGCTCCAGCTCCCAGTGTGCCTCCCGTCCACGGCTCCTATCTGATTTGGTGTTAAATACTGACAGGGTCCTCTTAGTGGGGGATTTTAACCTCCATACTGACATTGAAGGTGATAGCTTAAGAGCAGCCTTTAATGGAATCTTAGTAGTTATTGGTTTCATTCAAAATGTTAGTTGTCCCACACATTCTCATCTTCATACTTTGGATCCTGAGCTGACATATGGCATAGAATGTGAAGAAATAACAGTATTTCCTCACAACCCTGTCCTCTCTGACCACTTTATAATAATCTTCAAGATTATTTAACAGAGTTCTCCTCCCCCAAAAAAGAAGGTTTCACTTTGGCAGATCATTATCAGATAGTGCAGTTATACATTTTAAAGAATCGGTTTCACTTTTTCTCTCCTCTGTGTTACTGAGCGGTGCTGCAGAGTGCAAAAGCTTAATTTATTCCCCTTCGCAGGTTGATGATGGGGTTGCTAGTTCTCTGCATACTGCCTTAGACAAGGCAGTTCCTTTAAAAAAAAGAAAAGAACCGTGGTTCTTTATTGTGTCTCCAAGGGGAACAGGGAGAGCAAAGCTCCAAGCTAGCGTTTAGGTGAGCTGAAGGTTCCCTCAAAGCGGCTCCATCAGAGACCACCCCCAGGAAAAATGGTTGACTGGGATCCCCTCCGCACCTGCTGTGTTGGTGTAGAAGCTAGCTTGCTAACCTTCTGCTACACCTACATTCAGTCAGATTCAGTCAGAGTAAATGAACAGGCTGTCCAGAGGTAGGAGGTGTTTGCTTGATTGGTCATTCTTAATCATTCAGGCATTCTGTTGATAATGAAACGTTAGATGATGTGACCAGATTAACGCTCCTCCTTGGGAGCAGGTCAGGTAGTCTGCAGAGGTCCTGCACTTTGAAACGTTAGAAACAGGAGGAGGCATCTGTGCTCCATCAGGATGTCTGTAGGACCAACATGGAGATGCATGGAGCAGGTGGATGCCTCCAGCAGATGGCTGATGTGGTCCAGCTGGGAGGAACTGCTGCCTGCTTTGTAGGGCTGTGAGCCTCCGAGTTATGATCTGAACGCAAGCCAGCATGATGCCAATTATATCAAATCTAACATTGATGTCAATCCATGAAAACTGCCCAGTTCTCATTGTGACCCAGTGGGAGTGGAGCTAACCCACTCTAGACACAATGATGTGCTTCGGTCTAATGAAACCATTAACTAATTGAATCGACCTGCTGCTCTGTGGATCTGAAGATGCCTGCGTCAGCAGAGCACAGATCCTTAGCTCGCCTCGTTCCTCCCCGTCTAAACTGTCTTCATCTGTGTGTTGCAGCATTTTGAGGCTCTGGGCAACAGAGCTTCCACTAATGGTCACATCATCGACATCTATGCCTGCGCCCTGGATCAGACGGGTCTGCTGGAGATGAGATGCTGCCCCAACCACACAGGGTAAATAACGCTCTACAGGAAACCAGTCTGACCACAGCACTGGAGGAGGATTAGGGGATTGAAATGATTCGCTATCAGACACATTGATACTTCAGAGGCTTTGTCCACATCAGATGACGTTGCAAATAGGGCTACAGCTAACGATTATTTTAATAATCGATTAATAACATAAGCAAAGGTTCCTTAAAGAACAATTTTACAGAATTAAACCAAGTGAAACTAAAACTTTTACACTTGAGAAGTTATGGATAGAGTAGATTGTGGACGAAATTTTTTTATTTTATTTTATTTTTTTACCTTAAATGTAAAATATTTATATATTGTTTTTACAATGTTGATATAATTCCTGCTCTAAGTGTGTTCCTCTGTCAGCTAAAGGCATGTTTTACAGTCTCTATACGATGAATCGATTACTAAATTAGTTGACGATTATTTCAATAATCGATTAATTTGATAATTTCAGCCCTAGTTACAACAGAAGTAGGGTTAGACTTGACTGTGGATTTAAAGAAAGCCTGTGTTTACCAGAAGCATCGTAGCTTAAGGTACAGATGCTCCGGTTGATTTCTGCTGCTGCTGTACGATGAGGAAACGGGTGCACATATCGGCTAATTCAGAAACAAGAAGAAAAACAGCAGATTCCTCCAAAAAAGAATCCAGTAGAATTGATCAAGGGATGTGATTGAAGATGGGAACCCATTTCATACACATCCCTGGAATACCAGCTGACTCCATGGTAACCATTAGTAATGGTTAATGAGGCATCTTGAAGCCAAACTGTATTGATGCTGCGTTGATGCTGCGTCACAGAATACTGACACCTGCTGGACATTTAAAGACACTACAGGCAGCTGATTGGACAGAGTAAACTGAATTGATTTGATGACGTAGAACAATGATATCATTGAAGTTATTGGAGGTTAATATAAAATATCTTTCATATTTTTAGATACAACCAGTAAATAATGTAAACATTTATTATAACGTGAACATTTAGGGGAAAACGTGAATGAGGATGCTTGTGAACTAGGATTTTAAAACATAATTTTAAAACGATAAGTGCGGTAAAAACAGAAAATAAACTAAGAGTCAATTTGAGTGATAACTGAGAAGAAAAGGATGACACAACGAGAAAATGAAAATAAAAACGGTTGAAATGTTCCTATTCCTTAGGCTCCAAAATTCTGGATCATTTTAATGATAAACTGCAAAAGATGAGACTTTTATTTAATCAGATACATCATGTTGACAAATACGTTTGAGTTGAGTTTTAGTTCATTTTCCACCAGTTCAGTAAAAATCAGCTAATTTTTAGCATTTAACTTCCTAACTTCTGTTTTAAGTTCACACATCCTTCTCCATTTGAATTGTTTTGCATCCAAAAGAGAGAAAAAAAGCAGAGAAACTAGACCTTTCAGTCGTGTTTGTCGTGTTTTTTTTGTCAGAGGATACATGGTGATGGCCGACTCCTTCAACACGTCTCTGTTCAAGCAAACCTTCCAGAGGGTTTTCACCAAAGACGTTCAGGGATCCTTCAAGATGGCGTTTTCTGCCACGGTGGAGGTGAAGGTAGGAACCGGGGGGTGGAGAAGCTCTTCCTGACCTCCTCTGTGCCGCGGCTTCATCCACGCTGCTCTTCTCTCTTCTAGACATCCAGAGAGATCAAAGTGTGCGGAGCCATCGGCCCCTGTGTGTCTCTGCACGCCAAAGGACCCTGCGTGTCTGAGAATGTAAGAGAACCACGCTGCCCCCACAGGCACAGACCTGAACTGCACAGCTGCCCTCAGTGGCCAAACTGAGCCAGTTTCAGGTTTATTCCAGGTTCTGTTGGTCTGGGGATGGATTGTCCCTTGGCAGGTCAAAGGTCTTATTTTATAGCATTTATCGCAGAGGACATAAAACTGTGTCTGGGATTTAGCTGAGTTAAAGATGCTTGGTGATGATTTATCTTTGATAACTGAGTTTACATTAAAGATGGACCTGGAGATGCTTCCTGTCCAGCATAACCGGAATCAGTCATCTCCTTTATGAGTCCAACAGGAAGTTTAGCGTTTATCCCTGCTCCAAACCGATAGACGAAATGTGACGAGTAACAGAAGGTCGTCTCTACCTGTACGCTCTTATGATGAGGACCTGCAGGGCAGCTGAATGTCTGCAGTGGTGACAGGATCTCTGCAGATCTCCAGGATTCCTGCAGAGCCCCAGGATTCCTTCGGATCACCAGGATGTCTGAAGATCACAAGGATCCCTGCAGCTAACAAAGATCCCTGAAAATCGCCAGGATTCCTGCACATTCCCAGGATCTTTGCATATCCCCAGGATGTCTGCAGATCACCAAGATCTCTGCAGATCACCAGGATTTCTGCAGATCACCAGGATTTCTGCAGATCATCAAGATCTCTGCAGATCACCAGGATGTCTGCAGATCACCAAGTTGTCTGCAGATCACCAGGGTGTCTGCAGATCACCAGGATTTCTGCAGATCACCAAGATCTCTGCAGATCACCAGGGTGTCTGCAGATCACCAGGTTGTCTCGCATATCACCAGGTTGTCTGCAGATCAACCGGGGTGTCTGCAGATCAACCGGGGTGTCTGCAGATCACCAGGATTCCTGCAGATCACCAAGATCTCTGCAGATCACCAGGTTGTCTGCAGATCACCAGGTTGTCTGCAGATCACCAGGTTGTCTGCAGATCACCAGGGTGTCTGCAGATCACCA
>NW_015150563.1:1081618-1084957 GCF_000732505.1 Cyprinodon variegatus
TCTGCAGATCACCAGGTTGTCTGCAGATCACCAGGTTGTCTGCAGATCACCAGGTTGTCTGCAGATCACCAGGGTGTCTGCAGATCACCAGGTTGTCTGCAGATCACCAGGATGTCTATAGATCACTAGGATGTCAGCAGATCACCAGGATGTCTGCAGATCACCAGGATGTCTATAGATCACCAGGATCAGCAGGATTTCTGCAGGTGCCCAGGATGTCTGAGGATCAGATGTTTATCCTACCTGCAGGATGCTGCCTTTCCTTTTCATGTTTCAGCTGAGGGATACAGAGCTGGTGATTCTACAGCTGGTGATGAAACATTGAAGCTGAACATTTAGAAACGGACGGTTCCTCTGCTTTAGTCCGTATTTGAATGAGATTCTGAACCGTGCTTTAGTCGCGCAGCCTTTACTGGTCCATCTCTCCAGCAGCCATGCTAGTCTGCTAACGCTGATAGCACCCTGTTGTTTTTCAGGAGATCGGGACGGGAGGAACGTGTCAGTGGAAGATCTGCGGACTGGATGCCAGCACCACCATGGCTCTTTACTTCGAGGTTGTGAACCAGGTAAGGGGGTCCTCTAAAGAACCATGGGACTCAAAGGAAGATGTGAACCAGATAGTTCCATCCCAGTCCACCCAGCATCAAGACAAACTCCTATAGAAGCTCCAGAGCTTCACTATTGGCCTGAACAGCTTCAGATGTTCTACTGATGAAGGACAAACCTGAGTTTAGATTGACTTTGGGTTTAACCTGTTAGAGACGTTGATAAAAGTTTATTTCCCTTTTAGGAAGTTTAGTTTTTATTTCCCTTCATTGGTTTGAGCATCTTTCCGTCACAGACCAAAGAGGAAGACCAAAGACAAAGTTCATGGTTGTCATTTACCAAACATGCTGCTCCATACATCAAGTTACCTCCAGCACAGCAGGGAGGCTGTTGGAGCTGAAGCAACAATGGCAGAGTAGGCGATCCGCAAGCATCTATTTATTTTGCATGAACAGGCCAGTTGAGGTGGACCTTCGCTGTAGGGCAGAGTTAATGTATTAGAGGTCTGCGGACTGGATCCGGACCCAACCTGATTTAAAACATGTATAAATTACTGCATGTCATTCTCCTGTTAATACGGTAAAGCCCACCACAGCATCTGGCTCCAGGCTGCACGTGATCCAAATTAGCCAATCAGTCTGGGTTGCTGCTGCTGCTACTTTTAGACACAGCAGGCAAACCTGTGGCAAGCCGGGCGATGGGAAAGAAGGAGAAGATGATGAGAAAAAGAGAGCAAAGAAAGTGTGGACTGCTGGAAGAACTGCGATGAACTGGTAAAAGAAATGTTTGGCTGAACCTGCTGCAGTGAAGCAGGATTCTCCACCATGAACAGAATCAAAAATAAATATGGATCCAGGCTCAAAATGAGCACCTTGATATGTGCTTGATAATGGCTTAGTCTCCATTCAAACCAGGTTTAAAGCCTTGCAGGGCAGCATAAAGCCCACTGCGAACATTAACACAGAAAAAAAGAAAAATAACAAACGCTCAGTTCAGCTGTTTTATAAAATTTGTGAATCAGGAAATTGTCTATAAACCAAACAGGCGATTGTTGTTCTCTACTTAAAAAACAATTTAGATTTAAAAATGGAAAAAACATTGTATTTTTTTTTTTATATTTATATTTTTTTTTATTTAAAAAGTCAATATATAACATGGATGCATAAATACCTCATTTTATTTCAGTGTTAAATTCTATTTAAAGTAACGGATTATAATTAAAATCTCTCCGGACCTTTACTGGTTGATGATTTTTTGTATTTGGACCCTGCTGGTTATTAATTGGTTACCACTGGTCTAGAGGATGGTGGCATCTGATGTTGTGTAAACTTGACTGTAGTTGATCAACATATTTGATAAAGTATCAGACTTGTTTCATGATGATTTGCTGATAGTTTAACATCACACATATCTCAAGTTTTTCATCTTGATCAAACTGCATAGAAATATGAGTAATTAGATGTTTCCTGGATTATATGTATTTTCCCCTGATTTAGGCAGATAAGAAAATTTTCAGCCAATAGAATCAGATAATTTATGCTTAAGTTAAAAAGTCAGATGAGATGCTCCAGTGCTCTGCTCTATAAGAAATAAAATAACTCCATTATATTATTGCTAGAGTAGAATTCATAATGATCTTATTCATGGGCAGAAATCCCCGTTCCATTAGAAGATCATCTCCTTCTTTGGTCAAAAATCTACTGATTCTAGTTCCGATAAGCAGCAGCGGGTGCGAAATGTTCTGATCCTCTGAATGGACCTAGTTACTGATCACCCCCCACCCAAACCCCACCCCCAATCGTCCGTCCGTCCATCCTGTGATTCTTCAGTCCGTCTGACCTTTCACCCAGATGATGTCCTCTAGCTAACAGGACAGCCTGATTAGCTGTGCTGATTCCACTGTTCTGATCCAGCTGGGGGGGAGGGGCTTACTGCGGTCCAGGCGTAGGTGACGGAGCCGTTTCTGTAGCAGATGTTGGTGCAGAACGGTGGAGCCGAGGAACCATCCCAGAGCAGCTCTGGTAGAACCTGCTTAGCCTCTGATGCACTGCTGAGCGGTACCTGCTGGACTCAGAGAGAGGTGGATCATTAGAAGCACTGGGATGGCCACCGCCTTCCCTCCGTTCTAGTTTCTAAATTATCTAATATGATATCCATCATAAGCCTGATTCCTTTCAGCTTGAAAATGACAAGAAATGGGATGTAGTTCATATTGAACACCAGTGTAGGGTTAGGGTTGGGAAACTCAGGTCTCTGCAGGTCTTCTGGTTTGGTGTGTTTAAAGCCTCCTGAAAGCTCCCAGATTTCTGTGGGTTAGCGTGCTGTCAGAGCTGTGACGTCCAGCTTACCTCTGAGTCATGCAGATGATCCAGGGGTTGATGGCGGCGCTGGTCAGAGCCAGCCAGGTGGACAGAGCCGCAGCAGCCTCTGGGCTCTGCTGTCCGCTGAACGTCTCATACAGACAGACTGAGATGAAGGGCAGCCAGCAGACCAGCAGACACGCTGCACACAGACAGGACAGAGTTAGGGAGGGGGGGCCTGACACGCTTCTCTGGTTTAACCTTCATCATTAAGCTGAATCATTCAGCGTTTCTCTGAAGATAACAAGAAGCTGAAGATCTGATCGTTGTTTAGAAGAACTGCTTTGATTCTGGCCTAAATGAAGCTTCTGATCCTTTAGCTTCCTGGAAAACAGGGAAAGTTCATGGAATGGGGTTGGAGGAGAATCCATCCATCCATCCATCCATCCATCCATCCATCCATCCATCCATCCATCCATCCATCCATCCATCC
>NW_015150563.1:1086369-1092416 GCF_000732505.1 Cyprinodon variegatus
CATCCATCCATCCATCCATCCATCCGTCCATCCATCCATCCATCATTCCAGTCTTTTTGTCTCCATAGTAACGTAGTAACCCTGTTTGTATTCATTCTATAAATGGAATGGAACCTTAACGTAGAAAAGTATTTATAGAATGTTCTGAGCTGTGGTTCAGATCTATTTCCTCAGTTGAAGCTGCATCAGATGCTAAACATCTAAAAGCTGAAGCAGACTTAGAAGATTAGCCAGGGGAGAAGATGGTGGCCAATCAGAGGCCATGGAGTGACCCTACCTGAGGTGGCGGCCATCACCGCGGAGCTCCTCAGGTAGGTGTTTGCTGGGACGTGGAAGCAGTGCAGCTCATTGCACACAAAGGTGCCTTTCCTGGCCTGTTTCCTGGCGATGTGGACCATGTAGGCGTAGAGAGAGCAGATGGTGAGGACGGGCCCCGCTACGCTGACCACCACCCACAGAACCACAAAGCTCCGGTTTTCAGGAGTGAACTCTACACAGCAGAGGAATCGAGACTTGCTGTAAGCATAGCTGCCGAAGCCCAGCAGGGGCAGAGTGGCGTTCAGCAGGCAGAAGAACCAGACCAGGACCAGCAGGACCCAGCTCCTCCTGCTGGTCCACATGCTGCGGTAACTCAGGGCAAAGCAGAGGGCAGAGAACCTGTCCACCGTGGCCCAGGTGAGGGACTGGAGAGAGGAGGCCTGCAAGAGGAGGAGGATGAAGCCGCTGCCCTGACAGAACACCCCCTGGCTGGGGTACACAGCAGGCCAGGACAGGCTGTTGTAGGCTCCAAAGGGAATGACGGAGAGCCCGGTCGCCAGGTCGCTGAGGCTGAAGCTCAGGGTGAGGCACAGAGTGTCTGACTGAAGCTCTTTGTTGAGCAGCAGCACCGTCAGGATGAAGAGGTTTCCACAGACGGCTGCTGAAGCCGACAGGACCATGAGCGCAGCGTACAGCGTCCTCAGAGCAGCCTCCATCTTCAGATGGTGGCGCCGAAGCTTCTGCTGCTCTGTGAGCTCGGCAGGTCCAGCCCGCCTCCTTGTTGCTCCCTCCTCAGAGCAGCAGGGCGTAGATAAGGTCTGATGAGTCACAGCATGAAGCTGGAGCAGGCTTCAAACCAGGCGGCTCCTATCGTCCTTCCCCTGATTTCAGAATAATCTGGGTGTTCTCCTTCGGTACGGTTCTGATCTTCAGAAGAAGTCAGCAGCCGATCCCAGGTTTTCTTCCTCGCTGTTCAGGTTTAGTGGTGCAGGACTGAAGGTCCAGAGACATTCCCGACCTCCACCGCTGCTCTGCTGAACATAGACTCTATGAGCTGTCTCCGTCTGCAATTATGTCTCCATGGAGACGGTCACCATGGTCTGCATGTCCATCGCCTGCTGGGATGATGATGATGACATGCATAGAAACAAACAGCAAGTTATCTGGTAGCAGCAAAGTCAACAGTGGCTGGAGGTTTAATATCCTGTGTGTGTTTGAGGGGGAGGATGGAGGGTTAAACTACCTCTCTGAGGAAAGCCGATCAGTCTCACCAAATGGGTTCAGGGTCCACAGCAGGTCGGTCTTTCTCTTTGATCAGGTAATGTCCTCACAAACATAGCAGATGCTGCTGTGTGTGTGCGATCAGCTGAGTCTGGTAATAACAGGTGTGTGATCATCATCATCATCACGTTGCTGGACCTCAGACCTCTGACTGCCCACGGCGGGTTCTGTTTGTCTGCCATGACTTCATGGCTGCGTCATCAGATCCAGCGATCGGAGCAGCTGACCATGAGGAGCAGACACCTCTGACCTGCTGGTTCCTGAGGACACGTCCTTATTTCAGCCGCTTTCATTCTTTGGCTCACATTCATTAAAGCTCTGGTAGCTTTGTTTATTCTTACAGGTTCACATTAAACCCGACTAGAACTCTGAAGCCCGTTCTGTTAGCCAGCACAGGGTCAAAGGTGAACACAGGAGGTCACAAATTAATACACCTTAACTGATAACGGACACAGTGCAGAAATTGTTCTTGAATAAGGTATTTACTCTTGTTTGAGTCGGTCAGTCAGATATTGGCTAAAGGAATAAAATTGTTCAGTTTAAAATAATAATATAAAACAATCCACTGGACTTTGTTTCCAAGTTTGAAGACGTTTCTCTTCAATCCAGGAAGCTTTTTCAATTCTAAATGTCAGAAATAGTGTTGAGTTCCAGGTTTTATACAGTAGCCCAACAAAGCCTTGTTTTAGTTTAGAAAACATGCAAATAGAAACGGATGAACAGGTCCACCCCTTTGGAATGGGGGTCGTCTGTCTTCTTTGTTAGCCTGCAATCCCCCATACCTGTCTATGTCTCTCTATGTCGTTAGAGGGAATTGTCTGCCTAGCTGAAAAGGTGAGGTCGTCTGTTCTCCTGTAAAGGGGTGGGGGCTGCGATCAACTCAATCGCTACACCTCAGAGGACGTAGACTCAGATTTCTGAAGTGTATTAATAACTTTCTCATCTGAGAAAGTTATTAATACACTTCGGTTATTTTGGGTCTGAATAATAACTTAATAAATTCCGTAAAAACATATACAGTGAAGAAGAAAATGGGGAATAAGCGTGAGGAAGAGCAGCGGGATAAAGCTCAACGATCAGCAGCCGTTAGTCATTTGGAGCAGTTAGTGTGACATTCATTTGTTTGTCATGTCAACCCCTAAAAAGGATTCTGATAGCTTCCTAACTGAACAGGACAGAAACATAATGGATCATTCTTCCCGTTGAAGGGTGGGTTCTGTAGTGAAGGGTGTAAAATGATCTTGATTTTCCTCATGCACTCGTATTCTTCCTGCTGCAAGTTGTTGATCTTCCGGTTTCTCTGTTTTCCCGCAGCATAACGCTCCAATCCCTCAAGGCGGCCGCGGAGCGATCCAGTTTGTCACTCAGTACCAGCACTCCTCCGGACAAAGACGCATCCGAGTCACCACCACTGCACGCAAGTAAGGCGGCCGGCTGCTCTCATTACTCAGACTCTGAGTAATTCATAGAGGGAGTTAAAAGTTAGAGAGTTAAAACTGAGGCAGATTGCATCATCATTTCTCCCACATTTAATTTCACTTCTTAGTATTGAGAAGTAGGGGTGTAGGAAAAAAATCAGTTTGGCAATATATCGTGATTTTTGGCATTCCAACATAATATTGCTCCTTAAGTTTCTAATATCGATTTGATTTTGTATTTTTTTTAAATACATTTTTCCCTAAAACAATGGGGGAATATGCACTGCTTCCACACCCCCGCTCCGGTAGATGGGGCCTTGGAGCCCTTTTGCTGTGCATGTAGTAGAGGCAATCACAGTAGCAGATGCTGAGTGACATAATCCCCAAACAACATGGATACCAAAAAAACAAAATAACTGAATAATGAATATCTTCTACTGAATATACAGCACTTTTTTTTTTTTTCTTGTTTTTGCCCTGGTAACCATCAACAACTTTGAGCAGCTGGCTAATTTAAACACCCACTGACCTTCATGCTTCGATTGAGAATGGGACCTGTACAATGCCCTGGCCACCCCACTCGCCAGTGTAAATTGTAGCAGCATCAGTTTAGCATTTCATCCCATTCTGCACAGCCAGCGACGTAACATTAAAAATCCCACAATAAACCAAGATCTGAGCAGGTGTTTACTGAAGTCTTTATGATTTCTACAGGCAGGTTTACCACAATAGTAGATTCAAAGCCTGAAATGATGGCTTTTAGCTTCAGTGGCCACCCCAAGACTTTTAGTGGCCCCATCTGGCCCCCCCTAGGAAACATTTCTGGACGCGCCACTGGCTCCAACCCTCTGTGGGTGGCGATGTTGCAGGTGTTTCTCCACATTTACAGCTGGCGATGTGTGTTTCAGCTGGGCCGATGCTCAGACTCAGATCCAGAGCATAGCAGCGTCGTTCGATCAGGAGGCGGCGGCCATCTTGATGGCCAGGCTGGCGGTTTACCGAGCAGAAACGGAGGAGGGACCTGACGTACTCCGCTGGTTGGACAGACAGCTGATTAGGCTGGTAGGAGACACCGTCTGCTGGGTCCAAACACCATGTGGTGGGTTCTAACAGAACCTGGAGCCTGAGTCAGTTTGCTCTCATGTTTTGTTTGCAGTGTCAGAAGTTTGGAGATTACCATAAGGATGACCCGAACTCCTTCAGGTTCTCAGAGACCTTCTCCCTCTACCCTCAGGTGATGTTCTGCTAATGACCTTGTGTCCAGATGTCTGGGCTTTCTTCTCCAACATGTTCTGTCCTTTTCTCTGCAGTTCATGTTCCACCTGCGGCGCTCCCCGTTTCTTCAGGTCTTTAACAACAGTCCTGATGAAAGCTCCTACTACCGACACCACTTCAACAGGCAGGACCTGACCCAGGCCCTCATCATGATCCAGCCTGTGCTTTACGCCTACTCCTTCAACGGACCTCCTGAGGTCTGGAAACACCCTCTGCGCTTTTAACCATCACAGAAGAACAGGCCACTTCCTTTTTGTCCCTTAGAGGCCTCTGTAGTCAGAAGCTTCCAGATGACGGTCAATAGTCAGTACACAAACAGCTCCTTCACTGCCCTCTAGCTGTAGACTGACGCCATGATGGTGAAGCTGAAGATAAAGGAACCGTATTAAATGAACAGTCAGAACTTTGTAGAACCACCTGCTGTTCCAGATGGTTCTCTACCAGCGTTAAACTTTTACAGACTGAAATATTTGCTTTATAAATCAGCTCAAACTGACTAGACAGATTGGAGAACGTTCCATGTTGGCTTCAGGCTTGGATGGGAAGCCCGGTTCTTTACGGTTTTCCCAATTTTTTATGGGAAGCCCGGTTCTTAACAGGGAACCCTGGTTCTTTGCAGGTAGCCCGGTTCATTGCTGTTAGCCCGGTTTATTGCTGTTAGCCCGGTTCATTGCTGTTTGCCCGGTTCTTTGCGTTGAGCCCGGTTTGTTACTGTTAGTTCAGTTCATGGTTGTTAACCTGGTTTTTTGTTGTTAGCCCGGTTCGTTGCTTTTAGCCTGGTTCATTGCTGTTAGCCCGGTTCTTTTTGGTAAGCCTGGTTCGTTGCTGTTAGCTCAGTAATGGCTGTTAGCCCAGTTCATGGTTGTTAGCCCGGTTCTTTGCGGTGAACCCGGTTTTTTGCAGTGACATCGGCTCTTTCCTTTTAGCCCGGTGAGCCTGGTTTGTTGCTCTTAGCATGGTTCGTTGCGGCAAGCCTTTTTTTTTTACATTGACCCTTGATTTTACGTAATTACATCATGTTCTACTCACCCATATGAGTTTTGTGTCATTTGGAGCCGTTCTGAAGATATTCCGTTAGGTTATATCCAGGCAACATCTTCCTATAGGCAACGACTTGAAGGCACAAACTAAACTGTTCATAATTTATCATTTATGGTACGCCAGCATTCATAACATGTAGGCGAATCACTGTCCCCCAGACATCCGCGGTTATACTTTTTAAATTTACATTTTTTTAAAACAAAGCGTGTATACACACACAAAGGAGTGTGTATGACGTCATCCACGCACGCCGGCTAGCATTCATTCATCCTGTCCGCTGAACTGCTGCTAGTTTTACTTACATGCCTGGAAGATGTCTAGTGTTGCTACCACAGATGATGGTAGATTATCACGTCTCCTTCTGCAAACTTGCTGCATGCACTTAACTAGCGTATCTGCCTGTGGCCCGGGCTGCCTGTCACAACTCCAGTCCGGCGCACGGATGACGTCATAAACACTCTGCTTTGTTTAAAAAAAATATAAATATAAAAAATATAACCGCGGATGTCTGGGGGACAGTGATTCGCCTACATGTTATGAATGCTGGCGTACCATAAAGAATAAATTATGAACAGTTTAGTTTGTGCCTTCAAGTCGTTGCCTATAGGAAGAAGTTGCTTGGATTACAAAACCGAATATCTTCAGAACAGCTCCAAATGACACAAAACCAATATGGGTGATTAGAACATGATGTAATAACGTAAAATCAAGCGCCCAATGTAAACAAAACGGCGTTCCCCTATAAGGCTTTGATCTGTTGTCTGATCAGATTGT
>NW_015150563.1:1093636-1105599 GCF_000732505.1 Cyprinodon variegatus
ATTAGAACATGATGTAATAACGTAAAATCAAGCGCCCAATGTAAACAAAACGGCGTTCCCCTATAAGGCTTTGATCTGTTGTCTGATCAGATTGTCTGTTTCTGTGTTTTCCAGCCGGTTCTGTTGGACAGTAGCAGCATCCTGCCAGACCGGATCCTGCTAATGGACACCTTCTTCCAGATCGTCATCTACCATGGAGAGGTACCAACTCATTCATGATGGGGTTCATCAGTCTGAATGTTCTCTGGATTAGACCTTCATCCATTTTCTGCTACCCCATCCATTTATCCTGATCAGATCATCCTGCTCCAAAGAAGCAGTTTCTCTGTTTCTGTAAGATGGCAGAAGAGGCCAGAGATTCTGAGTAGAAGTTTCAGGATCAGCTAAGCTCAGCTTCATGCTGAGATAGAGCAAACATGTTGGGTCTGGAGCCAGTCCAGTCTGAGCTGCCTTCTGTTTCAGACCGTGTCCCAGTGGAGGAAGGCCAGGTACCAGGACATGCCCGAGTACGAGAACTTCAAACACCTCCTCCAGGCGCCAGTGGACGACGCTCAGGAGCTGCTGCACACCCGCTTCCCCATGCCCAGATACATCGACACAGAGCATGGCGGCAGCCAGGTGAGGGCACTGTCACCTGGAGACGCATCAGGGGTAGACACTAACAGGGAGGTCCTCTCCATCAGGACCAAAGTCGTGGTCTGGAACGGACCTCGGCCTGTTTTCTCATCTGAATAGAACTTTCTGTCTGTTTCCAGGCTCGCTTCCTGCTCTCCAAAGTCAACCCTTCTCAGACCCACAACAACATGTACGCCTGGGGACAGGTAAGACCCCCAGTGACCTTTGACCTCAGCCTCAGCTGATCCAATGACACGGCCGCTTTCTCTGCAGGAGTCCGGGGCTCCAATCCTCACTGACGACGTCAGTCTGCAGGTCTTCATGGATCACCTGAAGAAGCTGGCTGTCTCCAGCGCCGCCTGATCGGGTTGTCGGTTCTGTTTGTGCTGTAGCTGCCTGAAGCAAACGACAAGCCTTGGTTCCGTTAGCGCCGCTCTCAGCAGCAGGTCCAGGACTCCGTTATACATCATCCCCTCTGGGTCTCCTCTCACCATCACCAACCTCCAGCTGGGGCATCAGAACCTCCAGCTGGGGCATCATTTGTGTTTACACTCTTGGTTTCTATTTATGAGTTCAGTTTTTTCTCCCTGACTGGTCTCTTTAGAGCGCCGGTTTTCATTTCAGAAACTCAACATGTTGTCATGGCAACCCCTAATGTTTGCAGTAAAGTTGTGTGTGGAAAGCCCACTGCTTCCTGTGTTTTCCTTCACCTTTAGCTCAGACCCAGAGACGAAGTGGTACCAGTTGAAAGCGTTGCAGTAAAAATGAAAGAAAAGCTGACATTTTGGAATAAAAAAAGCTGGAAATAATTGAAAAGTTTAATCTCTGATTGGAAAAGAAAATATAAATCAAATCATTTTTTCATTATTATGAAATATATTTAATTTTTCCTTTCAGTTTTTATTTAGTTGTGTACCATACCAAATGTATATATATATTTATTTTATTTATAATCTTTCAACACCAACCAACTGGACCACAATCAATCAGAAGATACAATCAATGATAAAAACAATAAAGTAGTGTAGAAAAGTAGTAATAAAAACCCCTAATAAAAGAAACAATACGACAAAGTCAACATCTGAGATTGTGTTACAAGCTAAGAAATAAAAAATTGGGTCTAAAGAAGAGAGACCTGTCTGACGGCCAAGGGAAGATCTCTGGTCAGCTGATCTAAGGTAGTGAGACGATGAAGGGATGAAGCAGCTCAGACAGGAAGGGGCGGGACAGGGGCATTAAAATGAATCCTAAAATTTAGGTAGATCTTTAGGTAGATCTTTATTTCATAATGACGGATTTTAATTTCATAAAGATGGGGGCAAAGCTTCGCCTCCAGCCCCCTGCTGGAGTCGATGGTTCAACCCAGAACCCTTGTTTAAGGATGTTCCTGGTTCCTGGGCTTCCAGTTCAGGTCATTTCTTCCTCCAGGCTGCTTAGAAAGGAGCATTTTTTGTCTGTTAATGAAAAACTGGACTCTGATTCTATGGAGCCAAACAATGACGGCAAGCATTAAGCTGAAATGGATGTTTGGCTTCAGAAACTGAAATAAAACAGGATGGAAACACAAACATGGCTGCTCCATCTTCTGCTCTTACATTTATTTCTTCTAAACTCTTCAAAGTTTTTGGTTTTAGTAAAACATGATCAAAGACTCCAGGAAATATTCGGCAGATTTCTAACTGCCCCCTCAAACATGGCGGACAGCTCCTGGTGCTGACGCTGTCCACCAGCTTCATTCCCGCTAACCATGAGAAAGCCCCCCCCCCCTCTAACCCATGACCGTCCTTCCTGCTATTGTTTGTGCTGCACCTCGTGGAAATGCCTAAGTTACCACTTGCACTATCAGCTTCCTGGTGCCTTTCCACTGTTTGTTCCAATGTGAGCTTCTTGAAAGAGAATGAAAGAATGCTGGTCAGACCCAGAGATCCTTCCCAGTGTTCACATTCAATACTTCCCAGCATCCATCAGTGAGCATGAAGCCCGCTCTGCTACTGGAAGCTAGCAGCACCAGCTCATCAGGATGGGTTTTTTTTACTGGTTCTGATTCAAAAAGTAAAGAAACTGGTTCTCTAAGTGGAACTTTTGGATCATTCATTATTAGACAGAAAGCATTATTAGACAGAAAGTTTAGAGAGTTAAGACGACCTGCACGTCTACTGAGGTCCAGTTCCCAGTCCTCTGCTGGTAATTGTTCTAATTAAACAAAGGCTGAATGGCAGACTGAGGTTTCAGTCTGAAAGTCTCAGAGCAGCTGAGCAGGAAGACATCTGAGCCTATCTAGACCCGACACGCTTCCTGTCCAGGAGGAGCTGCTGGCTGTGAAGACCGAGGCCAGAAATCTGCCAGCAGAGCTACTGGGAAGGAGAGAACGAGGAGAAGGTCCACAGGAATAGGTGGAAAGACCAGAAGATGTTTTAAAGACTGGAGGACACATCAACTACTGCTGAAAGGAGAGAAATTAGTGAATCAGAAGCTGAGCGATTCACGGTAAGAAACAAGAACCTAAGGTGTTTACCTTAAGAAAATGGAAATTTAAAGAGGGCTGCACAAAACAAATTTTCATTTCGTATACACTGTGTATAGAAAATGACAATAAAAGTTATCTAGGTCATTACTGAATTCATGATGATAAACTTTTTTTTTTCTAAAGCTGCTTCAAAGGATATTTGTTTCCCATTAATACAGGAACCAACATGAAAACTAAAACTAATGATTTAAGGTAACTTTTTTTATACTCTTAACATTTTTCATTACAATGAAACAAACAACACCCATAGAACTCGGGGCACTGATTTGCATTGAAATAGGAAGAAAAAAAAAAACATTACAAGATGTTACGCCTAGTTATGCTTCCTTGCTCTTGTATGTCAGCCATTTAGTCCAGCGTTTGTTGTAGGAATGTCCTTTTATACGAATAAGATATGTCAGTTTTTCCAAAGAGTGAATCTCCTCCACGGCTTCCTGCCAAAAGTCTAGCTGGGGAGGGAGTTTATTTTGCCAAGACAGTGTTATGGCTTGAATTGCTTGCAATTGATTGGATTGTAAAAAGATAGTCATCTTCTTTTTGAAACACTTCTCCAGATATCAGCCCCAGCAGAAAGTCCTGGGGTCTTTAGGGATGATATATCACAAAAATTTCCTGGTGGTCTGACAGATTTATCCCAGTAAGGTGCAAACTTTGGGCAGGACCAAAAACATGAAAGTGATTGATGTTCTGATGGCCACACCGTCTCCAACATTGCTGTTCTTCTTCTCTATGTCTGCTAGTAATTAGGGGTGTAATAAAGTATCTGATTAAGCACTTCCATCTGAATTCCTTCCATCTTTTAGAACTGGTAGATGTCTGTAGCGTTATGTGCACTGAAAGCCACACTGGAAAAACAATCTAGAAATAAGTAATTTTTCTTAAATTAAGTGTATATACCCTTATTTTGAGCAGGCAATTGAGATGATTTGCCAATGGAATGAGTATTTTTACTCTTAAAATAAGATTTTTAGACAAAATGCACTTAAAATAAGACAATTATTTCTTATTTTAAATGCAAATTGTCTTGTTCCTTTGGTAAAGTGTCTCTTTTACCTCCTCAATTCAAGAAAAAAAAAGCACTTATTTTAAGAAAAAATGACTTATCTAGATTTTGATTTTTTCCGGTGCAATCACGCTGTAAGTCTTACTCCCAATTCCCTTTCCCACTTAGACTTAATATTCAAGGTGTTATTTCCATTATGTTTCTGCAACCCTTTATATAGTTTGGAAACATTTTGCATGGGAGGCGAGTATGAGCATTTGCAAATATTTTTACAATAGTATTACCTTCTTGAGGAACAGCTTTTTTTATTTTGGTATTGTAAAAAATGTCTTACCTGAAAATATTTAAATAGAAGTCACTTTTAAAAGAACTTGTTTTCCAGCCCAAAGAACTTGGGCTCAGTCAGAGATAAAGTCCAGTCTGGAGGTGGATGTCCTGCTGAGAAGAGAAGAGGACCGTGGTGGTTCTCCATGTCAGTCCTGATATCAGATCAGCTGGACTAAAGATGAAAGAAAGCTTCTGCCAATAAACTGTTGGCATCATTCAAATGCAAACCTGTAAAGATTTTCATGCTTCTGCCACGAGCAAAAACCAGAGGGACAAGCAGGTTTCAGAGCCAATCTATGGGAAGTTTTCTGTCTGTGCCACATGCTGGGCTCCGAACTCGGTGTGCCTCCTCCAGATCGATCTGCTCGATTGGTTTGACTGGATACCGACTCATCACACTGATTTCTTTACAGGTTGTAGTCAGATCAATCAGATTATTCAAGCATTTCAGGCTTTCATACAAGGACAAAATATTCTGATAGCAAAAACCATGTATCAGTGAGCACAGAAAAGTATTCACACCCCTTTATCACAGCAAAATGATACATGATCTTTGAAGTTGAATTTTGAACTTTTACTCTGTTCTGCTGTAATAAAATCCAACATGGATCAGCGACAGTGGAGAGAAAGAAACCTCCAGCAGAACCAGAACCAGGCTAGGTGGGACCACCCTGTGACCAACTAGAGCAGAAGGAGCAGACTGGAAGCACTGATCTATAAACACTTTCTATGTTATTGAAAAGCAGAAGGTTAGCTGCAGCAATGGCTCCTGTAGAGGAACAGTAAACAGACGAGCTCTGAACCAGAATCCAGGTCTAGAAGCTGAAGGAGAGCCGATCCAGTTGGTACCAGTAAAGCTCGGCCAGTAGCTCTGTCTGGGAGAGGAGAGCGACAGAGGCAGGCAGCTACCATAGATCAGACACGGGTTCAGATAAAGTCATGCCAACCACAGTTAGAGAGGTCAGAGGTCAAAGAGAGAGGGATGTTTTAGCTGAACAAAGGGGACTGAGCTCTTCCCTCTGTGGGTAAAGGGGAGCAATGAGTCCTCTGCTATTTTCCAAGGGTCCACTGATCATGTGACTCTTTAGGTGTTTGTTCCTTATCCTGATGGCCATCCCTCCAGCTTCCTCTGACTAAAGCATTTTTGCTAGTACTGTCACTGTAAGCGCACAGCAGAATGCAGATAATCAGAAAAGTGGAGATTAGGAGACGAGACAAACACAAACAAAACCCTCTTTCCACTGGCCGCCAGGATCCAGGACATGAACCAAGAAAATAAACTGAACATACAGGCTAACAGAAAAACAGTTAATGATCTGGCACTGAATGCTCAGGCTGAACTGAATATAACCAAGAGGAAACAGGTGAGAGGAATAAATTCTAATTGAGGCAGGGAGGGAAAACGACAGGTGAAAGGAATTACTAATTAAGGGGGGCAAACAGGCCAGATCATGACAAGGATAGATGGATGGATGGATGGATGGATGGATGGATGGATGGATGGATGGATGGATGGATGGATGGATGGATGGATGGATGGATGGATGGATGGATGGATGGATGGATGGATGGATGGATGGATGGATGGATGAAATATGTGCAACCTTACTGTAAGGACGTGATGTGACCCCAGGAAATTAGTTCCATCATCAGAGATTATTTTGGTTCAATCTGTCAAATTCTACCTGAGTCCAAAATCACAAGCAGAACCAAAATCTTTGAAGACCATGTTTAATTCAGATTTGTCAGATATTGATATAGAGTTAAATTAAATAATTTATTCAATGACAGTGTCTCATAAAAATCATTTTGATTAAGTCCATGAGAACAAAATGGAGGGACAAATGGACTTGGTTCGTCCTGCGTCCCATCATCACAGGTCTAACCAGTAATATTGCCGATGTGTTTACTCGGGCAGTGACATCATCACCAGAGGGGGAGGAGCCTGTGGTAATGGAGTTCTGCAGCTGGTGGGGTTCCCTTTGGATGGCCGTCTTCCTGATGAACGATGCCTCCTGCGACTTGTCTTCACACCGTAGATACATCCTCAGCCAAAAGGAAGTGACCTTTGACCGGGCCATGACGGACTGCTCCCCTGGTTTTCTGCCCCAAATGGCCACCAAACATGAGGTCCAGGAAATCCTTCAGTTCCTCGACCAGTCAGTGGTTAACATGACGGTGTGGATTGGGCTGAGAAAGCCCAAATCTGAATGCACTGTCGACTCAAAGCCCCTAAAAGGGTTTAAATGGGTAGAAACCGGCAGCCAGGAGTTGAGCTTCACCTACTGGCTGAAGGAGCCAAAGCTGACCTGTACAGAGGACCTCTGTGGAGCCCTGAGGAGACAGGTAGTCCAGTCACAGGTAACTTTGGGTTTAATTCCAGACAGCTGTAAAACTCCCTACCGCTTCATCTGCAAGCTAAGGGATGGACAACCCAGACCCTCTCTGGAAATCAGCCAGACCACCATGAGACCAGTTCCAGCAGACCCCCAACCCAAACCAACTACGGCCATAACTAGTCCTCCGACTGTAAGGTCCGACCCAACATCCCAGCCCAACAGCCTGACATTAGGGCCGGAGTCCTGTGAGAACCAGAACCCCAAACATCCCAGCATCCGTTCCCTGACTGCCGATCCCAGTAACAGCAGCATGGTTTTGGTGGAGTGTTGGTCCGAGGTGAAGGTGGAGGTGGTTTGTTCAGGTGTTCCTGCCGTTTGGCGAGTGTTGAACGGCTCCCTGGCTGATTTCAGCGTCCTCTGCCAGTGCGAGGCAGGCTTCCAGGAGGAGGACTCCGGGCTTTGTGTGGACATAGACGAGTGCAGCACTGGGAGCCCCTGCCAGCACACCTGCCTAAACACCCAGGGCTCCTACACGTGTGTCTGCGGGGCGGACCAGGACTCTCCGTGTGAGCAGGACGTTCCACCAGCCAATGGCAAGATGTCGTTATCACACGTCCTGATCCCAGTACTGGCAGTTGTTGCTGTGCTTCTGGTAATACTGGCAGTGGTTGTTGTGGTGAAATGCTGTTTAAAGAGGCGTGAGAAGAAGAAGAGGACCAAACCATGAACCAGATGGGATCATAGAAGGCCATCTGGAAGAACATTAACCTTCATTAACGCCATGTAATCCGCCAAGAAGACGTCTCACATGTCCTGGCGTCCCTATGAAATGTTTTTTAAATTCTTTTCCAGCTCCTCTGTACCTCTGTAACCTGCTCCACCCTGATTTTTCTCTTAGGACTCTGAGATCATCTGAGCAGCTTCTGTTGGTAAAAGCTACAAACCAGACAGGTTTGTCCTCTTGCTGGTTTAAAGTCTCTCTAAAGCCACAATCATTTCTGCTGTTTGCTGTTCGTTCTGGATTCTCTCTTATTTTACTGTAGTCTTCCTAGAAGCTTTTCTTCTGCTTTTATTGTTTTTACTGTTGACTTAGATTGATCTTAAATATGCTCAATAAATAAAGTGGATCTCGATTTGAGATCCCATGCTGTGAATAATCGTTATAATTAATAATTAATAATTGTTGTTTTTTACAGTAAGTAAAATAAGCAGCACTTGGATAAATTAATTTTTAATCCAGCATCAACTGATTATAATGGATTAAATAAGAATTTACCTGTTGTGCCTCAGATCTCCTCAGATTTCTGCCAATAGAGAACAGTTATATCTCAGGCATCCGGTGTTATGCTACGTTCAGGCCGCACACAGCAGGAGCAGCTAAAACGCCTTCCTTTTTTGATGCTTGTTCAAGTTTAATTCTGACGCACGGCTGAAGCATCTTTGCTGCTCTAGCTGCGCGGTGAAAAAAAGTGGGTCTGATGCATGTTGGGTGGAGCTACCCTATCCTTTCTTTGCCGTTAATGGCAGCTACATTTGCTGTGATCAGTGGGTAAAAAGTAGTTGGAATCTATTTTGAGGTGAGAATGTCCATCTGAAAACATGGTCTGTGCAGTTAGTTCATCCAGATTACCATCCCGGCTTCAAAGATTATTTCTCTGTGGGAGCCGCTCAGACCCCCACATACTGGCGGTGCGCTGTCACTGGGAATCCCCAGCAGCAGCTGCCTCAGGCCCGCTCGCCTCTTGGGGGTTTTCCCCTACTGTTGGTGGCGGCTGGAAGTAGGTGTTAGCTTTTTTTCAGGTATTTGCTACAAACTGCAGCCACCAGGATAATAAAAGCAAATATATTTTTCCATCAGGTTTCTACATTTTAAGTTAATTTAGGTGCTAATAAACTGTTTCAGAGGAGTGATCATAGCGCTCTGCATCAGCAGTGCTGTGTCTGACTCCCTGCCAGCTCCCAGATCAGCTTCTCTCATTGGTTGATGTGGTGCGTCCAGCAGCAAAAGTTCAGTTTTTCCAACTCCTGCAGCTGCTGCTTCAGCCGCTCAGACGTGCTGCTCCTGCAGGACCTTTTGCTGACCCTTGTTTTCCGTCAGCCATTGACTTTGCTGCTTCTGCTGCCTCTGCCGCTCGCGGTCTGTACGTAGCATTAAACATCCACAGCAACAAACACTGATTTGGCCTCAAATCTGCAGGAACATCAGCCAGCAATTAGAGTTCATCTTCATCTTTTCCCCAGTGTCTGACTTCTACAGCCAGGGGTGTTTAGAAAGTATTTCCTGTTTGAGTTCAGCAGTAACAGGACAGGAAATAGTTCCCCTCCTCAGATTGTCATGTGTCTGAAGCTTATCTAGAGTGTGTGGCCTTGTGTTGCTGCCACAACCTTTTTTCCCCACCAAGCTGAAGTTTCATCATTGTTTTCCACTAGCCATCAGCCTGGTACCTATTGCCAGACAGGGCACACACCTGGACAGTTGGCCACTCCTTCACAAGGCAACACACAGACATGCACCCAGGCACTAATACCTAAGGAAGATCAAAGACTCAGATCAACCTAACACCCATGTTTCCTGACTGTGGGAGGAAACCAGAGTACCCAGACTCCAGAAAGACACCTTCCTGATGCAAACCTGCCAGTGCGCAGCTTTCAGGGGAAACTAAAGAGCAGATTTTTCTGTTGTGCCCTAAATCACCTGAGACTGATGACAGTGAAGTTGGCATCTGAATAGTTGATTATTTGCTAAATGTAATGCTACGTTCACAGCTAAAGCAGAAGAGGCAGCAGAAGCAGCTGGTTTACAAGCAAAGTCAATGGTTGACAAGCATCAAGGCTTAGCAAAAGGTGCTGCAGCGCGTTTAGAGTAGCAGGTGCAGAGCGTCTGAGCAGCTGACGCGCAGAATGCGCTGCAACAGCAGCAGCTGCAGGAGTTGGAAAAATTAAACTTTAGCTGCTGGACGTGCCACATCAACATACTAGAGAAGCTGATCTGGGAGCTAGCAGGGAGACAGACACAGCACTGCAGATGCAGAGCACTATGATCACTCCTCTGAAACAGTTTATTAACACCTAAATTAACTTAAAATGCCAAAATCTGCTGGCAAAACATGTTAGATTTGATTATCCCCGTGCCTGCAGTTTGGATTACGTGTATGAAAATCGCTTTCCAGCCGCAAAGAGGTGACCGGGCCATAGACTGCTGCTGGGGATTCCCAGTGACAGCGCACCGCCGGTATGTGGGGGTCTGAGCGGCTCCCACAGAGAAATAATCTTTGAAAGCAGGATGGTAACCTGGATGAACTGACTGCACGGAGCATGTTTTTAGGAGGACGTTAACACTTCAAAATAGATTCAAACTACTTTTTATCCACTGATCACAGCAAATGTAGCTGCCATTGTTCCAGGCAAAAAAAAAAAAAGGATAGGGTAGCTCCACCCAACACGCATCAGACCCACTTTTCCACCAAACAGCTAGAGCAGCAGGCGCGTTTTAGCTGCTCCTGCTGCGCGCAGTCTGAACGTAGCATAAGAGCTTTCCTCGTTGATTAAGGAAGATTTGTTGATCTATAGTCCTTAGTGGTGGCCTGGTGGTTAGAGCAGTGCACTTGTGCTCTGAGAGGGTTGCAAGTACCAGGTTTGATCCCCACAGCCTGCACTCTTGATGATTATGCACAAAAATACGTTCACTGATCTGCTTTCTTAGCTATACATCCACTATGCCAATAAAGGACAGGCTACAAAAGCATTATTATGACCTGATATTTTAATTTTAATTCATTAAATCATTTATGCCCTTGTTTTGTCCTTGTTTTGTTCTCGGGAAGAAAAAACAGATAATGTTGGGTCTGCATAGTATTACAATATTCTAGAATTCTGCAGCTCCATAAACTTTGCAAGATTTGGTTCCTCTGTTTCTAGGTCAGAGTTTCTCTTTCTGATTGTTTTGCCTCTTTTGTTTGATGCTGTGCAGCTGAATAAATTCTTACAACCACAACAAGTTTATTTTTTACACCCAGCAGCAGCTCATCGACATCTTAAATAAAACTTTGAAAACAACCAGGGCTATGAAGATACTCTGCTGCCACCTAGTGGTCAGATCTGTACACAACCATATAAACAGTATTCTTAATGTAAACAACAACAAATACAAATACCTGAAACTACAATCAGGCAGTAATGTTGAAAAACAGATCGAAGTGATGAAAGTGATGATGTTTATTGGGCAACAACTACCTTAGATGGAGACAAAAAAAGAAAACTTTAATCTGGAGTTGCAGAAGCAGGGTTGAATGACTCTAATTACAGTCACTGAACAAAACCCTGTCCAGTTTGAACATTTTATTTGATAACCTGATATTTTATCTAGCTGAGGACCTTGTCAGTGGGAGGGACCCTCGTCAGAAAATGCTGCAACAACTTCTAAAGTCTTTTAAAGAGGGCAGCAATCTTGTTTACAGTGATAAAACTTTAAAGAGTCGCTGTGATTAAAAGGGTCATTGGTCATTGGATGTGAACCCTGGTTTAATTTAGAGCAGGCAGACTAAAAGAGCTGCTTCATTCTAAAAACTAATATCAAGTCTAATAATTTAGTAAGAAACTAGATCAGACAGCTGCAGCTGATCCAGATGCTGCTGCCTGCGTCCTCACTAGAACTATAGAAAGTAGATCAGACAGCTGCAGCTGATCCAGATGCTGCTGCCTGCATCCTCATTAGAACTATAGAAACTAGATCAGACAGCTGCAGCTGATCCAGACGCTGCTGCCTGCATCCTCACTAGAACTATAGAAACTAGATCAGACAGCTGATCCAGATGCTGCTGCTGCATCCTCACTAGAACTATAGAAACTAGATCAGACAGCTGCAGCTGATCCAGACGCTGCTGCTGCATCCTCACTAGAACTATAGAAACTAGATCAGACAGCTGCAGCTGATCCAGACGCTGTTGCCTGCGTCCTAACTAGAACTATAGAAAGTAGATCAAACAGCTGCAGCTGATCCAGATGCCGCTGCCTGCGTCCTCACTAGAACTATAGAAAGTAGATCAGACAGCTGCAGCTGATCCAGACGCTGCTGCCTGCGTCCTCACTAGAACTATAGAAAGTAGATCAGACAGCTGCAGCTGATCCAGATGCTGCTGCCTGCATCCTCACT
>NW_015150563.1:1107020-1109354 GCF_000732505.1 Cyprinodon variegatus
CACACACACACACACACACACACACACACACACGGTAACCTCTGACCTAGCCTGAACTAATACACAGTGTCATCCTCTGACAGAGACATGCTGTTCAGAGCCAAACCCAGACCTTGGCAGCACCAACAGTCCCAACAGAACAACTTTGTTTTAGTATTTATGGGTAGAACATGAAACAGGTTCTGCTCGGGGTCCAATACTCAGACAAATACAGGGCGGACAGAACCTGGAGGAGGCAAGAGAGCCCGGTTCCTGCTCCCTGCATGCCGGCGTCAGGACTGGAGTCTGGCAGTCTGAGCGCAGGCTGGGGCAAGGTGACAGCCAGGTGAGTCAGTCTCCACAGTAACACGATAATGAGCACTAAGAGGTCTTTCATTTGACAGGATGCACAATTTACACTCGTGTGAGTCACACCGAAACCCCAACAAGTTCCAGTGAAAGAACCGGGAGCCAGATCCACCTCCACACCGTGGTGTCGTCACTGCTTCCGGGTCGGGTCTTGACATTACAAACTGATGCCAGCGTTGAAATCAGGGCCACATGTGGGAGGACAGGTTTAATAATTTCATCTCTGTTTAGAAGAGATTAAAAAATCTGATTAAAATCATCAGGTTGATTGAAGCTGATCAAGTCAACAATCAGGCGGCTCTAATGTTGGACGTACAGCCTGAGGGCGTTTAAACGGAACAGGGACCCTACTTCTCCATCCAGCCTTTGTTCTCCTCTCCTGCTTGTCCTCTGTACCCCCCTCCTCCCCCTCTCTGTGTTTTGGTTCAAGCGTCCTCTAAGCCCCCAGCTCATCCAGTTAATCCAGTGAGATAATGGTGAACAGTGAGTGGTTGTTCTGCTCTGTAACTTCCTCACTAACAGCCTCTAAAATCACTGGACTGGAACCGACAGCAAGCGCAGCAGATCATCATTATCATCATCATCTCTGGACCCGTTCTCCCAGCAGAGAAAGCCGTGATTATTCGTACCATAGAAGCTGACAGAGACTCTGATCTACAAGGCCGACCCAAGGTTGTAAGAGGCCCCAACCAAGTGTGGTTCTGGGGGGTCCACCTGCAGTGAAGACACTGTTTACTTCAGGGTTCCTCACGTCTCAGTTTAAGCAAACTTTTTCCCTGTTGTGTGTTTAATCCATGTTTTAGTCCCCAGTGAACAGCCGTAAAGTCCTTTGATTAACCGCATGAGAAACTAAACTCTGAATCAGTTTGTCTCTGAGCCTTTTGGTCCGCCTGCTCAGTCAACAGAAGCTCAGCAAAGTTTTATTTTATCAGCAATCTTTAAAATGTCAGTTCATATAAACATATAAATATTCCTTTAAATGGGAACTTTTATCAAGTCCTCTAAGGGCCCCTGCTGGTGTGGGCCCCTGAGCCCACACCAATTATTTTCACTTTTTGATCAGGAACGAAATTCTCATTATTTATTTTTTCCACTTAATTTTTTAACTAAATGACCTTTTGACAGAAGAAAAGTCAGAGTTTTTAAATCTCAGATATTTCGATATGGATCCTGCTGAATGTTCAGGTTCTTCATCCAACCCCAAGAGGAGCCAGCCCCCACTATAAGCAAACCTTGCTCCTGTTCAGGGGCCCCTGCACATTAATATAAACCAACGATCCAGTAATAATCTTCACTTTAATAAATTTGCTCCCTTTGTCAAAGCTGGTGAAATGTCAGAACAGATCAGAAATGATCTCCATTATTTTTAGCCATATTTTAATCTAGTGATTATTTTTCCATTAATTGATTGATGTAACAAACAAATCCTGAGTTCAAATAAACAAATTTTTAATCTTGAAAGACATTTTCAGCGGTATAAAATGCAAAAACATGTAATTAAAAATATATTGAATTTTGGGAAAAGCAGGTCCGAAAGGTTTCTCATTTTAAATGCTTAACGATGTAAAATCTAAAGTTGTTTTATACAATTTAGGCTAAATTTCTGCTCTGAGTGGATCCTTATTTCAAAAATGGATGTTTTAGTCTCTATCCTCCACTTATTTATTTTAATACCTTATTTAATTTTTCATAAATTATTAGTCCATCAAATTTGCATCAAAGCAGATTCTTCACTACTTCAATCCTTGGACAGCATAAACAGAAGGACAGAGGGCCCCAGAGGATGGGCCCCGAATAATATTCTACTCCTTGGACCGGTTCTAAGCAGCAAACCACAGAAATCTTTAAGTATAAAAATTAAATCAATAACAAAGAAAAAAAAATACTAAATCAATCAGACAGCCGACTAGATCATTTAAATTCGTCAAACCACAGTTTTATTAACTTCTGCTTTATTTGTTCTATACATCCTTTACATATAAAGTC
>NW_015150563.1:1111156-1117656 GCF_000732505.1 Cyprinodon variegatus
GTTTATCTTTATTAACTGAAGTAATATTTTTGGTGAAATTAGAGCTCAAAACAGGTTATATTATTTATTTTCAGTGTTCAAAGAAAATGTAAGGTTCGTTGTAAAAAATAATAATAAATAAAAAATATATAGGCTATATATTCTAATCATAAATTGTAGATTTGATTCCTGGATAAAACGAAAAAATTCAGTATTTCTAATTTGTTGTTAAACAATTGTACAATTACTTTTAGAATTTCTAAATATCTCCAGACTCTTTAACAGGCCAATAATACATTTTTACTGATTAAGTCTTTGTTTTAAAAATAATTAAAAACAACTATTTAGCCTACTATAAAACTGTTTTTAAAAATTTGATTTGAGATAAACGTGTTTAATGAGTCACATTTTGAGCAATTATTTTATCTCTGACTTTACATTTAAATATATTTCTAACAGGAAACATGAATAATTTGAACAAATGTTTCCATTCATCAGATCAGATTAAGATCTGACAGAAAGGGAGGAAATAAAAAAAAATTGCTCCTAAAAACTGGAATATTTCTGCTTCCAAGCTACATGAATTTTAAATAACTAAGATCAGATTTCTTCTTAGAAATTTAATAAAACCGTCTGTCTTCTCCTCCACATTAAGTCCTGCTGTTCCTTCAGCCCGGTCCGGGTAACACCCGGGTCGGGGGGACCTTAGAGCTGACATGCATGCTTTGGGGGAGAAGCTGTGATCAGGTTTATGTTGGAGATGATTTTTATTGAGTTAATTTCTGTAAGTCTGACTGTCTTCTGCTCATTCAGGGTAAATTTGCAGAAATGGTTCTGGATAATCTGAGGCATGTTTCAAACTGAGCTGTTTGCAGTGATTCTACAGAGGAAGCAGGTCCGGTCCGGTTCTGTAGAACCCCTCCAGTCAAAGCTGACCTCCTCTGTGTCTGTGCCCCCTGCAGGTGTACTCTCCAATGCCAGGTACCGGGATGGGTTCTGGTCTGGGAATGACGTCCATGTCTGGCTACATGTCGAGCAGCGGGACTACATCGGGCTCCTTCAACATGTCCTACAGCGGTACGGGTCTCAGTCCCTCCCCTGTAGGAGGGATGGGGGGCTCTGCTCCGGCGCCCATGTCCGGCCTCGGAGGGGGGATGGCCTCCATGGGCGGGGCTCTGAGCCCGTCCAGCATGAACTCGGTTTCGGCCCAGCAGGCTTCTTTGGGTCTGAACCCATACGGGGGCATGAGTCCAAACCTGGGCTCCGGCATGGCGTACGGCGGCGGCGGACTGAACCGAAGCCGAGACAACAAGACGTTCAGACGGAGCTACCCGCACGCTAAGCCCCCCTACTCCTACATCTCACTCATCACCATGGCGATCCAGCAAGCGCCCAGTAAGATGCTGACGCTGAGTGAGATCTACCAGTGGATCATGGACCTGTTCCCGTACTACCGACAGAACCAGCAGCGCTGGCAGAACTCCATCCGCCACTCGCTGTCCTTCAATGACTGCTTCGTCAAGGTCTCCCGCTCGCCTGACAAACCGGGCAAAGGTTCCTACTGGACCCTGCACCCAGACTCTGGGAACATGTTTGAGAACGGCTGCTACCTGCGGCGCCAGAAGAGGTTTAAGTGTGAGAAGAAAAGTCCCGGGAAAGCGGATGGGAGGAAGGAGCACATGGGGGCAGGCGGGGGCCGGTGCACCTCTCCCGCTGAAAACTCCTCCAAAGCTGCCGGACTTCTGGACTCCTCTGGACCCTCCTCCAGCCAGACGGTCTCCCCCGCCGGCTTGGACCTGAGGGACGGAGTTGGTGGGGTGTCAGACCTGAAGGTCTCTGGTTCTCATTTACTGTCATCCCTGTCATTGCCCCCCCACTCCATGGGCCATGAAACTGCTCTGCATATCAAAGGAGACCCCCACTACTCCTTTAACCACCCGTTTTCCATCAACAACTTAATGTCATCCTCAGAGCAGCAGCACAAACTGGACCTGAAGGCCTACGAGGCGCTGCAGTACTCCTCCTACAATGGTGGGGGGGCCTCTGGTCTTGGAGGGAGGACCATGGAGCCTCTGGAGGCCTCGTACTACCAGGGGATGTATCCCAGACCGCTCCTGAACAGCTCCTCCTAGCTGCTGCATGTACCCCCCTGTGTGGAGTTTGGACCTTCTGCATGCAGCTGTGCTGGACCTCTGGTCTAAAGGGAGCTGAACTGAACTCCCTCACTGTGACCAAACACCCACGGCCCGGTTCAAACCGTCCCCAGCTCTGGCCTCCTTTGGTACTGAGCCAGAATCAGAAAAAACATCAATGCAGGATCTCGCCAGTCAGACTATCATCACCCCGTTAGATGTCAGCATTCTAATGTCTTGGTTGTAATTTGGGGAAAGCAAACCAAGGTGTTGATGTTTGATGGGGATCTCTAGATGAACGGAACTGTAGGTTTCTCCTTAGGAAAGGTTCTCTTTGTTTAACTCAAAGCCCCCCCCCATGATGAAACAGTGTATTGTTGATGGTGACAGATGCAGAACCTCTGTGCAGCGGAGAAAACACGATGTTAAAAACCCAGAGATCTTGTGGTTATAATCGCCGATCAAATTCCATCACTACACCAAATGCATAATATCCAAACATGGATTCCTGATTTTGTTTTAGCGTTTCTGAGTTTAGTTCCATCACATCCGGTCCCACAGGTTCTTCAACGGTTCTGTCTAACAGCCTAACATGCAGAAAGGTGGAAGCTCAGCTCCTGTTCAGCAGCATGCTGGTGGTGCGTCATCATGCAAAGCTCCTTTTTAAGAACCTAAAGGGGAAGCTGCTGAGAAGCATCTTTCTAAAGATGCTCAGAAATGTTTAGAGTCAGATCCCCGACACATCAGTGCTCCTCATCCAGCCTGAGGCCAGAGGTCACCTGCAGATGCTAATGTGTCTATTGTAGGGGTGTTTACACAGTGCACCCAAAACCAGGATCAGAAACCATATTTCTCTGTAGAGCATGATGAGGATTTATTTCTCCCACGCCCCCCTTTCCATCCCCATTGACCTCCTGAGGGGTCAAGACTCTCAGCCTGAGAAACACATGAATAGGGTTTTATTAAAGAGGTCAGTTTGTGTAAAAATAGAAAGTTTGAAGGATGAGGAGGAACAATCGGGAACTGGACAGTGAGAAATCCCGTCTTTGATCATCAGATTGAGGCGATAATTCGTTTCTTCATTAATCTCATTCCCATGAAAGAAACGGATCAGAACCGTTTATCCTGGGAAAACACAGACAGTGTAAATATCTCCCTTTAGCCAATGAAGGTCATCTCTAGTTAGACAGCAGCCATGTGTTTAATAGATGACAGGATGTTTGTGTTTTTCTGCTTCAACTCCTTCTCATTTATTCATCTCCATGCCGTCAGCGCAGAAGCAAAGTCTCTGCTTCCAGGTCGGTTTTTAATCAAAACATTTTTTTTTTTGTCTCTGACCCAAAACTGGGAGACTAATCCAACATGGCCGTCTGTGCTCACGCTGCATTTGTGGAGGCAGAACTTCCTCCCAGCCCATCAGGTCCACTCAGTGTTTGCTGGTCTGACTGGTTTTGTCTGGTCCACTCTGACACTGGACCACAGAGCAGAGCCACAACCGGGTCTCAGTTATCCTTCGGAGGCTTGATGTGAATGAAACTCCCATCAGAGGAGACCAGACAGCCCGGTTCTGAGGTTCTGCTGCAGAGCTTTTTATTTCAAACAGAACCGCCGCTCAGATCTGATGATACCTTTGATCCTGGGTCGATGTTTTCTGATTGCATCACTTCCTGTTTGAGCCTAAATGTTCCCATGTGCATGAGGGCCGTTCTCCTTTCCTTTAGGTTTGGTTTATGACCCCCCCTCCCAGTTGTGCTTTTGGTCTTTGTTGGGTTTTGGACTCTGCATGCTTGTTATTAACTTATTCAGTCATTTTCAAATAAAACAAACAAATACAAGAAACATTTGCTGTTGGCTGATGATTAAGGGTCTCTTTAAAGGTGTCAATAAACCTGATGTTGTGCCATTTAAAGCTGATTAATAAGCAAACTGATTCATTTAGTATAAATGACTTTTAAAAAGAAAACAGGAATACGAACGCTGCTAAATTCTTAGCTAATAAACTAACATCTTATCATTTTTATCCAGGTGGGTTCAGGGATTTAGCCAAAAAGCTTCTGTTCATATCCAGTTATTTTCCCTGGAAAACAACATTTTACGGTTCAGCTGGTTTTTAAGTTTTAAACCTTGTTGATTCTGAATTAATCGGACCTTTTTATCCACTAGAAGCTGTAAAGGATTTCTGTTATTACAAAATTTCAAAATAATCCAACCACAGAATCCAAAAAAATAAAAATTGTCCATATCAGTGGCAGGATTATAGAAAAGGGCTTCACTACAAAAAATTCTCATTAATCAATAATATTCAGGGCTTTAATAACAGAGGTCAAACTGGGATGTAGCTATTTATTAATTATTTGTGGAGTAAAGTGAACTTCATTTATTTTAATAGATGGACTTTATTTCATATTAATAAAATAAAGAGTTAAATTCCACCTAAATAAACTTCCTGTTTTGTTGCTCATATTTAAAAAGAGAAAAGAAGGGACTTTTGATCCTAAAATATGATGGAGGTGAGTCCGTTTCCTTGACAACAAGCAGGTAATGAGGCGAGCCTTCCTGCTGCCATCAGCGGCGGTTCCTAAGGTCCAAACTGGACGAACCGAACCTCTGCAGGAGAACAACATGACGCAGCGCTGAGGGATGGAGGACGCAGCCCTGGGAACCGGGCCACTGAAACCCAACTGGATCGGAACCGTTCATCTGTTTCTGTTCATGTTTCATCAACCATCAGAATTTACTGAACCAACAACTTTATGTTCTGCAAACAGAGGTGAAGCTTCAGCTTTATGAGGTTCCATAATGGAGCAGCTCCAGCAGAGGAAGGTGGAGGATTGATAATAAACAGCAGAGGAAGCAGCGGGGTGAAAGGTCAACATTTGGACGTTGGTCGAAAAACCGCTCTTTATTTATTTCAAATTAGTTTTTAGATTTTATTCGTTTATGTCGAATTGAAATATAACACGCCTGTTGTTGTTTTCTGTTGTTAAACAGAAAGTCTGTTATTCGTGGACAGATTTAGTGACTTGTCCCGCAGGCCGCGGCTTCCCGCCGGGCCTGCAGCCGGAGAACGAGGCGCTGCGCGCGGCTCGCTGTCGGCCTAACCTCCGCCGCTTCAGCTTTGATCCCAGGCTGTCCGTCACGCGCTCACCGCCCAGCAGCAGAAAGGACTCCAATCATCCAGGAATTATCCGCTAATTATCCCAACACTAAGCGCGCACCAACCGAGGCAGACACGTCGGGAGCGCGCAAACCGCGGGCCTGATGTCAGAGAAGAGGCTCCAAAAAAGATCAAATAATAAAAACAATAATTAGTAAAAATAATAAAATAAAAAACATATTAAAAATAGCAATAATGACAGTAATTAATATAATAACAATATAACTTCTAATATATCTGGTAATAAGGCACTAAAATAAAATTTGGACTTGGAGGAATTGGCGCATAGGACACAAAAATAAATGACAACAACAATACTACTACTAATAATAAGATAGTTTTTTAACAACTCTTTTTTTAAGCATCAAAATCGTGATTTCTTAGAGTAAAGTTCTGCAGACTTCATCAGGCATCTCAGTAAAATACAGAACAAAGCTTTACTGTCATGCAGGCGGTGTTGCAACACTTTGTGAAATAGTGTTTAAGTAGAAATAATAAAAGGTAAAGCCCTACACTGCAGACTGTTTGAGTTTCTGCATTCACTATTTATGGTGAGTAAACACTGATCCTCATCGGTCTCAGCACAGAATCTGTGATCTTATCTTTATGATTTAGTCAAATATTCCTTTCTTCTCAGGTTCATGTTTATAACTTAACATAAAATTTTTCTTTGTCATCAAATAATTCAATTCAGTTTCTTTATGGCTCCGATTCATCTCGAGGCTCTCTACAGAGAGTAATTATTCTAATTGAATTTTGATTATTTTAATTTCTTTTAAATTTCTCCACTTTGCAAAGGATAATTTAAAGCTTGGTTGTGAAAAATAGCCTTAAATAGGAAACTTTGATCCAATCTATCCAACATATTGGTCCTGAATGTTTCAGAGGAAAGGCCTGTCTGTAAATATGACTTTTTTACAAAATAAAAACAGACTTGGATCCAGTTTGCCTTTGGAGCATCCGTCTGAGTATTAGTGTGTTTGTCCCTGAGTGGATCAGGCTGGAAGAAGCACAACAATAAGTCTGAAGAGCTGAAGTCTAAACAGTGAACTGGTTTATGGTGAACTGGGTTCATCTCTGTGTGATCAGATAAAACTTCACAATTAAAGGAAGAGGGGGAAACGCTCTGAAGCTTCCAACATGACAAAGGTCTGCTTAGATTCAGAATGGAGCTTTTTCTTGCTTTGTTTTGTGTTTTTTCTAGAAACGGGCCTTTAAGGCCGGCCTGTGAC
>NW_015150563.1:1119022-1121872 GCF_000732505.1 Cyprinodon variegatus
ACTGAATCGCAGTAAGTTTTGAAATAAAAGAATTAGAAAAAAACAAAAAAGATTCAAACTTAGTCCAAACTAAGAAACGTTATAAAGACCCCAGACCTGCAGATCCATGACCTCTAGTGGCCCCCGACCCAACGTTGGCAGGCAGAGATCTAAAGAACCAATAGCTGAAGAAAAAGACACAAGTTTAGGACAGCATCAGTGGATCAAACATTAGGAAACACCTCATCCCTGCATTAAACTTGAGGCAGGGCCGGATTTAGGAAATTTGGGGACCAGGCAAAGACAGGCAGGGGGGCCTCTGAATTAAAAAGACAACAGATAAAAAGACCCATTATACAGATAGAGAAATGTCAATAGAAAATATTTCATTACTTGTTCTAGGGGTTGCTCGGTGGCACAGTGGGTAGCACTGCTGTCTGTGTTGCCCTGCGATGAACTGGCGACCTGTCCAGGGTGGACCCCGCCTCTAGCCCGTAGACAGCTGGAGATGGGCACCGGGACCCGACTTAGGATTAAGCATGCCAGAAAAAGGATCGATGGATATATTTGTTCTAGGTTTTGTCCCTTTTCTTGTTGTTTTCCTCTTCAGTGTTTTGTTTTCATTCCAGCCTTTCCTCCTTTACACTGATTTATAAATGCATGTTTCCGTCTGAAAGGAATGAGAGGAGGAGGAAGTTGTGCTGATCTGTTTCCTTCTCTAGCTTCAAACCTCCTCGGTCAGTCGATCCCATCCTGGACTTCAGGTGATGAAGAGATTCATGAAGTTCAGGAGAACTTTAGGTCGCCTACAGAAGGGCTGCTTTAATGAAGACATCGAGGAGACAGGATTTCCTTTAGCTGGGATCACCCCCCCCCCAACTACAGGCTGGTTGCCATGGCGACAACAGACCACTTGTCGACTTGGGTGTCCTGGTCTTAATCCTGCAGCCGTTAATCTGCTTGTTCATAAGAAAGACTCAGTTTGTTGGAGCTCCAACTTCTGATGCCACCTGGGAGTGTGTGTGTGTGTGTGTGTGTGTGGGGGGGGGGCACTCTGAAATGACATTCAGGAGAAACAAAGACCATGAGAACGTTGCAGTCCTGCCATCTTCAGCTCCTCTGCCTCCTCATGACCACCAGCTGGACGGTCAGCGGCCTCAGATTGGCGCTGAAGCGGGTCTAAATGAAGACGCCTCTTCAGAGCAAAGAAAGGTGCTCCAATTGGCCAAGTATAGCGCCTCCTACGGGCAGCAACGGGTGGAACTAAAGAGGCTAATGGGCTGAGATGGATCCTCCCATTATGGCCAAATATGGAGGCTTAAATTCATATTTTAGGATCCCTCCAGGTTCCATCACTGTTAGCTTTTACCAATTTATAATATTATGATGTTTAACAGAAAAATGGCTGACATTCTCCTCGCTAAAGGTCTACACATAATCTACAGACATAGCCAGCTGTACTTTATGGTGTGTATGTGGGGGGGGGCAGAGAGCCGCCTCCAGCTCTGCAGATAAAAGCTGTGATCATTGAGGTTGAAATTTGGACAAAAAAATGTCCAAGGAACCGATCAGTTATAGTTACTGTGCTGACGGGTGTCAACATAAGAAGGTTCTGAACAGGGGCCTGTGGCCCCCAGTGGCCCCTGTTCAGAACCACAGACTAAACATTTATCAGTTTCATTCAGTCATACTGACATTATTATTTTTATTATATTATTATTTCTAATGTTCATTAGTGATGATAACCCTAGGATGCTAAATCAGGTGGCCTACTTTAAACCCTGAGATGAAATTGTTGGGATCATTTCTATAGATGATGTGTGAGATGGATGTCTCCTCATCTGCTAACATCTATGATGTAATGATGTGTCGGACTGGAGGTTTCTTTAACTGTAATTCTGGGCCAACTTTATTGAGAGGTGAGCCCGGTTGGTAGAGCAACCTTTTGTAACTCTAAGCAACGTCTCTGATCTGAGTAGGATCACTGTTTTCACGTTTTCTGGTTATTTAGTGTGATTGCTCTGAGTGATCTCTGCTCTGGAGGGAGAAAGCTTCACCGTGGAAACAGAGCTTTGCTTAACCTAATGGATAACCTTTAAAGGGAAAGTCCGATCATGTTCAGAATTCAAACTTCTGAAAGTACTTTAAATCAGAAATTATTACATACTGTTCAATAAATTAGTGTTTTTAATTCACAGTAATTTTCATTTGAATGTGCTTTACTGGGGGCATCCATGTTTGTCAAAGAACACTACTGCCACCTACTGGTTTGTGACGTCACGGTGTGGTATCGGCTGTTGATCAAGTCCCAGTGCTGTATCTGGTGTCTGTCACAACGCGCTATTATCCAAGTCATCTTGAAAACATTCTTCCTCCAAACGTTGGCTACATATTACGTGTTTTTTCTCTGGCCAGAGGTTTGATCGCAAATCCTCCATCTTCAAGTTGGCAATCCAACGATGAACCCGTCAGTGGCGGATCAGGAATCGGAAAGGTGAAATAACTTTTTTTTTTTCAGTATTACCCGATGTATTCTAACATCCAACTGCCATGCACGTGGACATTGTCAGTTTCACTATAGCTCTGGTGAATTTCAATGGTGAAGTCCTCTGGAAATCTTCAATAATTGTTGCAGGGTCCCTACAGCATAAGGCAAGTTAAATTTTTTAAGACTTTTTAATGCCACTTGAAATAAAAATTTAAGACCAAATTCACAAGAAAAACCTGCTTGCGACAACTTAACCCAAAGGTTTATTTTAACATAAACCACTGCACTAATGTTTGAAATTTTGAAAAACTTCCCATACAGGAAGAAATAAAAAAAAAACACACAAATGACAGATATATTTGAACAATTATTTAAAGGTATAC
>NW_015150563.1:1122316-1124262 GCF_000732505.1 Cyprinodon variegatus
ATCTGAACAGTGGTAGACTTTTTTGAACTCTCTTTTTGCATTTTCGGGACCGCCTTGATGCGTCCTAATTCTAAAGGTGGCGGCGTCCCGCCTCTGGTCCTCGTGCCTCGGTTTGGGGCACGAGTGCGTTCTGGTGTTTTCTGTTCGGAGTCTCTGCTCTACTTCTATTTCACATTTATGCTGACCTGAAGAAACAAACAAACCTTCAATCGTTTTTATTTATAAGCACCAGAACAATCAGAACCTTTAAAGCACTAAATCAAATGAAATAAGAACAGCTTTAGCAATACAAACTGATTTCCCCCCCCATGGCGGTTGGTGCATTTTCTCCATAGAGGAAGACAGAAAGGACTTCCTGTATAGATGCTCAGTTTTCCATCTAATACTTCCGCATCCCAAAGACAAAAGTTGACGGGATGATGGATGCAGCAGCTGCTGCTGCAGGGTTCACAACGAAGAGGAAGATCTAAAAACCATCAGTCCATTTCCACAGATCTGAATGAAAAACATGGATCAGATGACGGCGCGCAGACTTCCTGCTCCAACCTTCTTCCTCAGCACTTCCACCAGGCGCTCCAACCTGAGGAGGAAGAAGAGGATTTCAGTCAGAAACATAAACTGAGGAGGACCAGAGGTGTCAAGTAACGAAGTAAAAATACTCCATTATTTTCTTCCTACTTCTGACTTCTACTCATTACATTTTCACACAAGTATCTGTACTTTCTATTTCTTTCATTTTTCAAACAAACGTTACTCGTTACTCTTGGCTTCGGTTTAATGCAGAGATCACGGATTAGTCCGGATCCGGACCCACCTGCTGGCTAATCTGGACCCAACCTGATTTAAAACATTTATAAATTACCACATGTTGTTTGACGACAGTGTCTAAACGTCACTTGCGCCACTTCTGTTACCCTGAAATCCCACATCCTCCGTCTCCTCCCCACAGCGCCCCGCAGCGCTCCAGACCTCCTGCTCAAAGCAACGCCTACAGCCTTCGCTGTTCGTCCCGTTTTGCTCCGCTCAGACTTATCTTCGGAGCTCGAGGAGAGCATGCGCCATATTATCATTAAATTCATAGGAGCAAAACATGCAAAAATTAACACTTAATTTAATATGACATATTAAAACAATCCCCATCAGCATCCAGCAGATGTGCAGTTTCTGATGGAGATGAGAAATCTGCTTCCTGGTCTGTTGAAGTACCAATAGCTTACATCCTTTTAAATAAACGGTTTTTTGAAATATATGATTTGCAGTTACCGATCTGTTGTTACTATATTTTAATTTCACAAACTGGATCTTCTCTCCGTTCTTTTTCCTGTTTGGTGCGATTGCAAAAGCAGATCTTGACCTGGCCGGACCGGAGCGGAGCCTGAACATTTAGAGGATGTTTGGCTCAACCTGCTGCTGTGAAGCAGGATTCTCCACCATGAACAGAATCAACAATAAATACGGATCCAGGCTCAAAATGAGCTCCTTGATATGTGCTTGAGAATGGCTTAGTCTCCATTAAACGCAAGTTTAAAGCCTGGCAGCGCAGCCTAAAGCCCACTGCTCTCATTAAGACAGAAGAAAAGAAAAAGAGTCTGTCAGTTCAGGTGTTTGATAAAATATGTGAATCAGGAAATTGTCTTGATACCAAACCTAACGATTGTTGTTCTCTATTCTCTACTTCAAGAACAATTTAGATTTTAAAATGGAAAAACATTTTATAAATATTTTTTATTTAAAAAGTCTATGTATAACATGGATGCATAAAAACCTCATTTTATTTCAGTGTTAAATTCTGTTTAAAGTAACAGATCATTAAAAATGTCTCTGGAGCTTTACTGGTTGATGATTTTCTTTATTCAGACCAGCTGATTTTTAATTGGTTACCCCTGGTTTAATATTTATAAATATTTATTTCAGGTCATGTGCTCCATCCAATGCAGATCATTGGC
>NW_015150563.1:1125172-1128541 GCF_000732505.1 Cyprinodon variegatus
CTTCGATGGCAGCGGTTTCCTTTTTCAATCCAAATCTGAAGGCTTATTTCTTCCTGATCATGGCGGCTGCAGGCTCCCAGTTTGCTGAATGGGAATCATGGCAGCCAAATCTCCTTAGTCCCACATGCTTAACCAGCCTTTGAACATCTCCAGAGCCTCTGAGGGAAACTGTTGCTGCGGCGACTGTGGTGGCGAGATGAGCTGCTCCGTCCTCAGAGACTGTCCCTGCTAAAGACACTGCTGGCAGTCTTGCCTTTAACATCACCTAACAACCAGTGGATCTCTGCATGGTTCCGCTAGAGCCGTGGGTCTCTGCAGCTCCCCTAGAGCCTCCATGATCCTCTCCTTCTTTGACCAATGCTCTCCTCCTGCCAGGCTATGTGGACCTCCATGTCGTGGTAGCCCAGCTCCAGGATAATATCTAGAACCAGAACCTCCTCTCTGATTGTCTGTCGGGTTCTTTGGTTCTGTAAAGGACCGGTTTGATCCAGTCAGGTGTTTTCTGTTTCCACCTGGTGGTACGGGGGACTCATTAAATGTAATGAAGTCCGTTAGGAACTCCCCAAAATTGTAGATGGCCGCAGACAGGAGGCCTCTGATTGGTCGAGTCTACATCCGCTCTACACTATGCGTATCTCCTGTTTGGTACCTAATGGCAGAAACTCTGGCTGTAGTGCCGTCCACGACGCCTGTCAGACCTCGGACACTATCACAGACACCGTGCAGGATGCTAGTTTGTAGCTCTGTACAACGATCTGTTGGTTTGCACGCAAAGCCAAAACACGCAGCGCCACGGCCAGTCTTTGGGGAACACTCACGGGTGAACTGTGTGTCGTCCGGCGTTGGATGAGGGGTTGCAGACGACGAACAAGCTCGTCAAACTGACACCCACAATCCTAGCTAGTTCCTGATTGTCCCTCTGGTGTAGTGGCGTGGAATAACATAGCACAGACCACGCTTCAAAATTGGGCATAAATCAAAAATATCTGCTTCATACCTGCGCCAAGCTAACTGCGAAGATTAGGCTGAGGCGGGCTCTGGTTCTGCTGGAAGCTTCCAGTTTTTCTGACCTGCTCATCCAAAAGGACTGACTTCTGCAGGTCAGGGACTCGGTGCAATCAGGTGGGCCTCCCAAAGTCACCCACATAGTCAGGCGTTCCTGGCGTCTGGGACATGGATACACATCTCGCTGATTAGGTATGGTGACTGTCGCTGCCCCGCTCTGTGCTGCAGACACTGGTGTGCAACGTGGATATACTGCAGTGCTGACTTTTTATTCTTCAATTCAAATCTATTCAGTTTGTTTCTATAGCGCCAATTCACAACACATCATCTCAGGTCACTTTACAGTTCACGAGATCATCCAGTCAGATTGATTCAAAGTTTTGTAAAGAAAACCAGCTGATTGCATCGACTCATTGACTCTTTAGCAATCCCTCATACTAAGCATGCTTGTAGCGACAGTGGAGAGGAAAAACTCCCTTTGACCAGGAAGAAACCTCCAGCAGAACCAGGCTCAGTGTGAGCGGCCATCTTCTAAACTACTACAGCCAGAAGGCAACCAGAGATCATAAGTTGAGCGTGGATCGGTTCAGACACCTTCAAACCAACCCATGATTTGACTTCCTGCGTATATACCGCCTGTATGGGAAGCTTTAGTCCAACTGTGTTGATGTTAGTTGGAATAGATCTGTCTGCAGGATTCAAACAAACCGACTTGTCTGTAAAATGCTGTAAAGTGATGTTTGTTCTGTTGATGGACGTCTTTCCAGGAACTAATTAGGCTGTTTTAGAAGCAGAAAATAAACTTTTTCAATTGGTAGTGAAGAAGTGAAGGAATTAGATATTGCTGGTTCCTCAGTTTAACAGAACTGATGCGGTCTGAAGGGCCAAGGAGCTGCAGACGGGGTGGGGGGTCTTTGCAGGTAAGGGCTGCACAACATATCTGGGTTAGTTTATTTGTTAGAAACAGGAACTGACCTGCGAACCCTCTCATCAGCTTCCCGTTCAGCCTCCTGGCTGCGCTGAAGCTCTGCCGCCGTGCTCTCCTTCTCTCTGGACAGCTGCTGCAGTTGGACCACCAGCGTCTGGACCTGAGAGGACAAGTCCTTCTGATCTGCAGAGACGTCAGCTGGAAGGGAATGCTGGGAGGACGTGATGCCGGCCTGAGAGCTGATAGAGGAGATGGTGGAGGATTAGACTCCTGGTTAAAATAATGTTCACTTAACTCCATTTGTTAAAATGCGCTGAGTCAGCTGGATCCAAACAGGTTGGATTTATTATCACAGCGGCTCAAGAATGTTTCCAAATTCAGTGTGAAAACACTTTTTCATTTTACAAACAAAAACTTCTGTGTTTTTAAGGATTTGTAGATTGTTCTAACTCCCACCTTTACTCTGGGAGGAACAGTTTCCATTCAAACCTGATCATTAACGAGCTATTTTTGATTTGCTGTGGCACCATTTTACTCGGTAAATATATTTCTAGAGGTGCTATTGACGTGACCTTTTCACCAGATGTTGGTAACAATCCATGCAATCCACACATACAAAGAAATCAAACCACAGATGTCCAGAAATGGAGTTATGTGTAATAACTTGGATTGAAAAAGGCATGGAAATCAGCAGCCCGAAATCTGTCAGGAATTAGAAAGCAATCCTGCCCCTTATCAGAGCAGATTAATATCCGCTGTTCCAGGCACACATTATGGTCTATAAAAAGGTGTCTCTGATATCACTAAAGAAACATATCACGATGTTTCTGAACATCAATGGGTTGGTTTCTTTGTCTGTGTGGATTTCATGGGTTATTACCAACATCTGACTGTTTAATGCTACATTCAGACCACAGGGGCTGGAAGCAGCAAAAACGCTTCTGCTGCTTATTTCTCTTTGGGAGCCGCTCGTACCCCTACATACTGGTGGTGCGCTGTCACTGGGAATCCCCAGCAGCAGCTGCCTCAGGCCCGGTCACCTCTTCAGGTTTTCCGCTACTGTTCCTGGCGGCTGGAAGTAGATGTTAGCATTTTTCACATACGTAAGCCAAACTGCAGGCACCAGGATAATAAAAGCAAACATATTCTGCTGGCAGGTTTCAAGTTTATTTAGGCGTTAATAAAGTATTTCAGGGAGTGATCATAGCACTCTGCATTAGCAGTGCTGTGTCTGTGTCCCTGCCAGCTCCCAGATCAGCCTCTCTGATTAGTTGATGTGGAGCGTCCAATTCCAGCATCTCCTATTTCTGTAGCATGTCAAAGGCTCAGAAGCTCATGAGCCACGTTAAATGAGGGTAGCCACGTTAAATGAGGGTAGCCACGTTAAATGAGGGTAGCCACGTTAAATGAGGGTAGCCACGTTAAATGAGGGTAGC
>NW_015150563.1:1129569-1133256 GCF_000732505.1 Cyprinodon variegatus
CACGTTAAATGAGGTACTAGCCACGTTAAATGAGGGTAGCTACGTTAAATGAGGGTAGCCTGGTTAAATGAGGGTAGCTACGTTAAATGAGGGTAGCCTGGTTAAATGAGGGTAGCCACGTTAAATGAGGGTAGCTACGTTAAATGAGGGTAGCCTGGTTAAATGAGGGCAGCCCGGTTAAATGAGGGTAGCCACGTTAAATTAGGGTAGCAACGTTAAGTTTGGTTAGAAATGTTTAATGAGGGCAGACGTATTAAATGAGGTTAGCCAAGTTTAATAAAGGCAGCCAATGTTTAGTGAGGGCAGCCATGTTTAATAAGGGCAACCATTTTTAATGAGGGCACTAATGGAACAAATCTTGTATAGATGAAAATCATAAAGAAGTTGTGAGCCTTTATTTTGTTTAAGTCAGCTGAAAGTGAAAACAACATGTCTCCCTCCTCTGCTGCTGCTTTCGGCTGCCTCTTCAGGTGTCTCTGCAGGAATTCAGAATCAATCCCAGTAATTTATGGAGGCTCACATTTTCATCAGAATAGATGGACTTGCCCCTCATCTTTATTCCATTTCACTTTGCTGCAGCTGTTTTACTCAGAACTGGACTCAGACCCCTCCAGGAAATCCTCGCACTGATCTTAAAGCCTAAATCACCCCTCTCTGGTGGTTCAAATCTGCCTCATAAGGTCTTATCTAATTACTGTTTACCACGCTCTGTTTACTCCTGTTATTATTCTACAGGTTGCCCAGACTCCTCTCTGATTACGGGACACCAGTCCAACATCTCTGGATGCATTTGGACAGAGATTAAGGAAAACCTTGGACTTGTCCCACAACATTTGAGCTGCTGTGTTGCCCTTTTTTAAATAGGATATTATTTACAGTGCTGAGATAAACTGTTTTCCTTCCTTTAACATTTTGTAAAAACAGATGAGTCTTTAAAATCACTCAGGAGGAATTTAATGAATTAGTTCATTTAGACACATTGGAGGGATTCTGAGCTTAAACAGCTGATTTAAAGTCATCAACCTGATTCTCAATCTGGACTTTGAATAGACCAGATATATTTATGTTGTTTAATCCTTTCAGATGCTTAGGATGATTCTCCTATTGCCAGATGAGCCTGAGCTTCAGGTCTCACACTGGAAGAGGGCTGATATTTTACCATCAACCAGTAAGCTATTCCAGTAAAGCATCACACCACCACTTCTTTGCATGGCTGAAGGTATGGAATGTTTCTTGTTTAAAATCTAATCTTTGTTTTCTGTCTAGATGTTGGAGCTTGGCCTGTTTTTTTTTTGTCCTGTTTTTCTGACTGTGACTAACGGGATGTGCTCTCTTCATCCTCTGACATGGGAGCTGGCTCGAAGCTCGTCTGCCTGCCTGTGTGTTTCCTGGACGGGGCCGCCTGTGGAGCTGGTTGGCAGTTGCCTTTTGTATCTATGCTTCTTTTTCTATGTTTGCTTCTGTCTCCTTGAACCCCAGTCGGCCTCAGCAGATGGCCGCTCACACTGAGCCTGGTTCTGCTGGAGGTTTCTTCCTGTTAAAAGGGAGTTTTCCTCTCCACTGTCACTACAAGCATTCTTAGTGTGAGGGATTGCTGAAGAGTCAATGACAAGCAAGCTTATCCAGTTGGAGCATGTATTTCAAATCATTGACTGGATGCATTCAACCAATTTGACTGTGTTGTTTCTGTAAAATCCCTTGAGATGGTGTGTTGTGAGTTTACTCTATATAAATTAACTGAAATTATTATTTTACTTTGCCAACAGATTATGACTTTTCTTTCAACGAGCTGGGACTTGAACAAGCAACCCTTTAGATTTGGACTAGATTTTAGATTAATAAGGTAGAATTCTGTAATTTTTTTTATATTAGATCGAGCACATCTGGGGCTGAGTGACAATCCAAATGAACCATCAGAACGATTTTAAAGTAGGTAAACTAACTGTCAAGAAAGGAAAGGAAAAATTCTACAAAAATAAAATGGAAAAACAAACAATTTTTTCCCCTAAATGATTAAAAACAAGCTTAGTCAGTTTAATGTTGCCCGCATACATGAAGTCATAGCAGAACTGCAGAGCCCATGCAGTGACAGACTGCTGCCCCCTTGGTGCACATAGGAGAGCTGCAAATCCTTCCCTCTTTCCAGCTGCTGTTAGATATTATTACATTCTATACTAGAAGCTGGAAGTTTTCTCTCTGTGAGCTATGAGAACAAGATGACGTCACTTCTCTCAGTCTCGGATTCTCGCTCGTTTTCGACACATACTACTGGGCAGAACTGTTTTCACAGTGTGTCCAAGAACAGCTTAGATAACTTTCCTCTCTTGTTTTTCGGTCCGACAATATAATAGGTACAGAAATCTGTTCAGTGATCTAAATTATAGAATTGCACTTCTATAGGTAGCTGCACGTTCAAGCAGCTCTGCTAGCTTGATTCTGATGTTCTTGCTTATTAGAACCTTTGTTTCTCTGTTTGTAGATTCGAGTTTCTTTTCTTTTTTTCTTTTGGTGTTGAATGCTATGAAACTGGAAGGATTTTTGTGGATATTTTTCCTTTTTGGATACTTGTTAGGATGTGTAACCATGGCAACCATAGCAAGTTGATTTTTACACCTTGGAGCAGCTCATGAACATCTCTAAAGCTAAAATACATAAACTACTTCCAGAAGTACCAGCGGATTTGAAAAGGATGCGCCGGGGATGCGGAGCAGAAGCAAAAATAAGAGAGAGGAAGAAATCTCTTCCATCAATCATCACGGGCAATGTGAGATTTTAGGGAACAATTTAGAAGAACTCCTGGCCCTAGCAAGGACCCATCCAGAATATCATTAATGCAGGATTATGTGTTTTACTGAAACGTGGCTGCAGGATCAAATCTCAGACTACAGCCTTTCTCTGCAAAGATTTCTGACCATAATGAGCAGACAGAGATTTAAAGAAGATGGGGAAATTTAAAGGAGGTGGATTGGCAGTGCTTGTGAACAACAGATGGTGTCATCCAGGACATATTACTGTGAAGATTCATCACTGCTGGCAGTTGGTTTTTGCCATATTGTTTACCCAAAGAGTTTACCAGTGTTGTCTTGGTAACTCTTTATATTCCACCTTCTGCTGTTGCCCACACTGGATTTGATGTAATCTATTCTGTTGTTACTAAAGCTGGGCATACACTGTACAATTTTTGACCAGTCGACCAGTCTCCCGTGGTGTGAGAATTTTCCGATCGGGCCAACTTTCAGTCTGATGGTGCGTTGTGTAGTATACTGGGGATAATGAGGGGCGATCAGCCTCTAATGACCAACTCCCCATCAGGAATCGAAAAAACTGCAGGATTGTATCATACACCTACAGCATAAGGCAAGTTAAATTTAAGACTTTTTAATGCCACTTGAAATAAAAATTTAAGAACAACAAGAAAAACCTGCTTGAGACAACTTTACCCAAAGGTTTATTTTAACATAAACCACTGCACTAATGTTTAAAATTTTGAAAAGCTTCCCATACAGGAAGAAAGCTAAAAACACACAAATGACAGATATATTTGAACAATTATTTAACTAAATTCACAAACTTTGTTTTAGCAGGGAACAAAACAAATCAGTTTTAAAGCCACAGCATAACCAGTACTAAATCTTTTTTGCAGCTATTTTTCTTTGTATTGTTTTCTTAGTATCTTTGATTTGGTGA
>NW_015150563.1:1135203-1141204 GCF_000732505.1 Cyprinodon variegatus
GCCTTAGTTTTATTTTGAAGAATTCAATGCCTTTTAAGACTTTTTAAGGACCCCCAGGAACCCTGCATACAGTGTGAGCTGTAGCTGCTTGCAACGACTGAAAGAAAGCTACAGTGTACCCCCGGCTTAAACTACAGGCAAAACAGCCGAATGCATTTGTGGCAAATTTTAATCCCACCTCACTCTCTGCTACGCTGGCACCAGAGAAAACAAAACTTTGGACTTGTTTTATGCAAATGTCAAGGACTCAAAATCTTTTTTTTTCCTCTGCTCAGGTTATAAGCCACTTTATAAGAAACAACATGCATTAAAAAGAACTGTAAGGAAGTGTTCACAGGAAGCTGAAGAAGCCCTGCAAGGTTGATCAGAGGCTGTGTAGATAAAACCATCCCTACCAGAACAGGGAAATGCTTCCCAAATAATAAACCATGGATCACAGGTGATCTGAAGGAACTGTTCAACAAGAAAAAAGAAGCCTTTAAGAGGAGAGGGAGACAGGCAACTAATGAGTATACAGAAGAAATTTAAAGTCAAGATCAGAGAAAGCAAGGAGGCATATGAAAAGGCTGAAAAACAAGCTCCAGTACAACAACGGAGGCTTCTCCAGATCCAGTGCAAGACAGGCCTCTACAGGAGATCCTTCAAGCCAACAGCATCCAGGCCGACAAAAACTCGATGAAAAAAAAAGAAAAAGGCCAACCCTGTTAGTTACTGCAACATTTAATTTCCCCTTTGGATTAATAAAGTACCTTTGAATTGAATTGCACTGAATTATGGGATGGATAGTCTGAGGACGGGTTGACAGAGGGGATAAAGGGAATGGAAAGGACTTTGCTCTCCTACTCAGTCCTAAAATTGTCCCTTGGGACGTCATACTGTTGTGTTTTCTTTTGCAGGTGTGAGATTAGCTACAGAAATGAGACAAATTCAGCGGCTGAATTTCTTGTCAAGTTTTAATAAACCAACTTTTTTCCTTTTCGTTTCTCCTCAACATGAACAAGAAGACATTTCTCACTTCCTTCAGGTTATGCAACAAGCTGCTCCCAGCTGTTAATGTTGGTAGCATAAAATGTAAGTTGAACCATTTATTTCTGTTCCATAAATGCAGTTATTTGCACTGCGTTTGTGTTTATTTTTAACTTTTCTGATTGCTGATCTTCATCTTCTGTTCTATTCTATTTCATTCTGTTATATTCCTTTCTATACTGTATGTAGAAATGTGGTTTCAAGGTCTAAAGATCGTTGGTTTCTGCCAACCCTTTATAAGCAGAGATGATACCTGGAGTAAAGGGATATTTTGCTGCTTTAATTAGTGTTTTAATTAGTTTGGGGATTTCTGTTGTTATGTGGAGGCATCAGGCTGATATTTAGAGACCTGAGAAGTTGAAGTTTAACTCTGAAGACACAGAGCAGATAGGAAATATGGAAGCAAAGAATCAGGAGCCGATGCACTCAGTGGAAACAGGGACAGATGGGTGGACTACCAGCCATTAGCTGTATTGTTTGGTCAGACACCCTCAGTTTGGTCTTGTTAGTCTATAGACTGAATTTTTGTTTGCATTTATATATAATTTGAGCAGATAGATCGATGAGAAGCAGACACAATCTGAGAAAAGCAGTTTCAGATGTTTCCTAAAGGTGGACTTGGTGATGGTGGCTAACCTGGGATCAGCTAGTAATGCTTGGATTTGGGCCTCAAGCTGACGTTGTTGGTCCAGAGCTTCATCTCTCTCCTTCTGCAGCCTCAGCAGCTCCTCCTAATTAAAAACACAAAAACACAACAGTCACCTCTGACAGGAGTCAGGTCTGGATGAGCAGCAGAAAGAACAAACAATAATCCTCAGCACCGGAGTTTAAACTGCTAATGCTTTAATTAAACGACGACTTTTCAGTACGATGAACTGAGTGAATAATACATAAAAATGTATGTCAGGGATTTAAGATGTAGAACAACACTTGACAGAGTGTGTGTTTGTGCTTGTAATATGGAGACCCAGCAGGCAGAATGGAGATCAGGTTCTGGATAACACTGGAACGGAGTGTTTAAATAAAGGCTTCATTAATTCACTAACAGCCTAATTAATGAACATAAATGTCAACACACCTTATGATGAGGATTTATTTTACATCAGCTCCAACGTTACTACAGGCCTGAACCAAAACTGAAGGTTTATTTAAGGACAAACTGGGAGGGGTTAATGGATGAACCTGTCATTTAAATCCCATATCAAAGAGGTTTCTAGAATTTCCTTCTTTCATCTGAGGAATATTGCAAAAATGAGAAATCTCTGTCCAGGGGTGATGCTGAGAAACTAGTCCATGCATTTGTTACTTCAAGGCTGGACTATTGTAATTCTTTACTATCAGGAAGTCCACAAACTGTAGTTAAAAGCCTTCAGCTGATCCAAAATGCTGCAGCCAGAGTTCTGATGAAAATGAAAAAGAGAGATCATATCTCTCCTATCCTGGCTTATCTTCATTGGCTTCCTGTTAAATCCAGAATAGAATTTAAAATCCTCCTTCTCACATATAAAGCCTTAAATGGCCAAGCTCTATCTGATATCAGAGATCTGATTGTTCCTTATGTTCCTAACAGAGCACTTTGATAAAGCTTATAGTTAGAGTGGCTCAGGTTATCCTGAGGTATCTCCATAGTTATGCTGCTATAGGCTTAGACTGCTGGAGGACATAGGGACCCCTTTTCATCATTCTGCTTCATTCTATCTCTATTCTCCCACTCTGCAGAATCTGTTAGTTCAATCTCTAACGTTCTGCCCTCTCTGCTTTTTCTCATAGTAGCTTCATCTGGTCTGTTCCTGTTTGGCTGTGACTCCATCCTGGAGAGAAATATCAGCTGTGCTGCTGCCATCAACACCTCAGTTTATGAATTGTTAAAACACTTCACAGTACAGTATTTTATTGTTTATCATTTAACCATTCACTATTATGTTATTATACATTTTTCTAAGGTCCACATTTGTGTGACATTTTTTTCTATAATCTTTTTTGCTTCTGACACTAGAAACTCTAGAATTTCTCAATTGAATAAAGGGATTTTCTTTTCTATTCTATTCTATTCTATTCTATTTTATTCTATTCTATTCTAAATGTTGGAGCTCAAGCCTCGACTGAAAACTGGCTCAAAGTTCGTCTGATTAACTGTTTGTTTCCCTGACAGACCCTCCTATGGAGCTAGTTTACTGTTAGCTTTTCTAACATAGAAAGTATTTATAGATCAGTGCTTCTATATTATATTTCTATGTCTGCTTCTGTCTCCTTGAACCCCAGTCAGCCTCAGCAGATGGCCGCTCACACTGAGCCTGGTTCTGCTGGAGGTTTCTTCCTGTTAAAAGGGAGTTTCTCCTCTCCACTGTCGCTACAAGCATGCTTAGTGTGAGGGATTGCTGAAGAGCCAATGAGTCGATGCAATCAGCTGGTTTTCCTTAGATAGAACCTTTGAACCTTTAATCTGATTGTGATGATCTGGTTGATCTAAAAAGTGACCTGAGATGATATGATGCTTAACAGAATCATGAATGCCAGATGTTACCAGCTTGATTTAACATATTTTTATTTTTATTTTTTATTTTATTTTTGAGTGAGCTGGAAACCAGAACAGATGGTGTTGTTGGGCAACTGTCCGGCACCAGAACCAGTACAGTCTGTTTACCATTACTGAATTCCTACAGGTTCCCCACACCGGCTGCCTCCTGCCTCTTCCAGGACCCCGTGTCTCACTGTCTTTGGTAAAACTCTGTTAAGGCTGACTCCAGCAGGGATTACAGGCCTGACCCTCGCCTCCTCCTCTGCCTCCTGCTCTATTCTAATTAAAGCCTCCAAGGTCTGAGAGTTTAAAGTGAGACATCAAAAGAGGAACCAAACCCAGAGAGTCAATATGTGTCTTTTCCAGCCGGGCCGGAGGACATGCTTCAAAAGGGCTGCCAGCCTTATTAATCAGAATAATTTCCAAATGAGGTGATCAGTAAGTAGGAGCGACACAGAGCTGACCTTTAGCATGAGGAGTTAAGGTCAACGACAGAAAGGAAGAGTGGTGGGAGGAGGTAATAAAACTACTGCGCTGGGACCTTTGACATGATGAGGGCAGATTATGGAGGCAGAGGAAAGATGGGGGAGGAGACTAAAACCAGAGGCTCTTTATTGGCCACGTTAGAGGCAGAGGAAGAGAGCAGGAGGCGAACTTAAAGAGGGAGGGAAGAAAGGGAACGTGCTCTGACCTTTAAAACAAACAGTGGAGGTGATCAGGAGCAGACATTAAAGGAGGAAGAGCTGATCCAGGAGGAGGAAATGAGGAGAGAATCAGCTTAATATCATAAGCCTTTTTTATACATAATCAGCTCCAGACGTTCTGCAGAGTCTGACTCTCTCCTCAAAGTGAGTTTCCGAGAGCTACAGGTGTTTGAATATGATGGCACCTCAGTTTTTTTACTTAATGCTGTGACCCTGGGAGCCCTCATATGATTGGCTCAGAAACCAGGAAGTAAATGCAGGCTAAAGATCTGCAGCGATGTAGTTCTGGATTGCACTTTCTAGGTTAGAGAGGAGAAGAACTGGACCAGGGCGTTGTTGATAGGGAGCCTTACCTCCATCTCAGGGAGAAATTAGATGATTCTGCTACATTTAACTATTACATTTCTAACTAATTGCTCTGTTAACTGCTTCTCCCTCCAGCTTTGTTTTTTCCTTTCAGAGCTCGCCACAGTGACTCATCTAACTGCATCTTCTTCTGTCACACTAACATCTCATCCAGTTCTCCTGCCTGGTAGCTCCAGCTGCTCCAGATGTTCTCCTCTGTCCACATCCTAACCCTCTCTGGCCTCTCCACCTCAGCCTCTTCATCTCTATTTGCTCTCTCACCTCACCTTATCCCCCGAAAAACCTGATATCTTTGTCCAACATGCTTGGAGTCACCTCTTTACATCATTTCCACACTTGCAGTTACACTGGACTGTTGACCCAAAGCACAGATCCTCTAACTATAATCAGAAATCATGATTCTGTGAAGCATATCAACTCATCACTGAGTTCAGTGGTCTCATCTGCATCAGGTACAAAGAGAAACTCCCTAAATCTGCTGAATCAGGTTAAAAAAAAGGCTGCAGACGACAGAATCTCTGTCCCTCTTCTCTGCTCCACCTCAGAGCATCGGCTAGGCTAGATTGTTCTAAAATTTATGAAATGTTTGATCATCATCAAACTGCCTTAGTGCGGTTTGATGACGATGATGATGTGGGGAGCTGGAAACCGTTCAGAATGGCACCCAGACCAGACCTCTTCCTGAGGGAGCAGAGGAGGAGTTAACTCCCTCCACCTCTGCTGAAACACATCAGATCGCTCTGATCTTTGCAGGCAGGCTGAGGTCAGCAGCTGCGTACAGAAACAGCTGCAGCAGGGCTGACCAGAGGATCATTCTCTCACCCGTCTTCTCCAACGGGGCCCAAACTTTCAGGACGACCCAGAACTCTCTGGTCGCCATAATGGAGCCAGACCACTGCTGCAGGAAGGAACTCACTGCTACGTCCAATCTGACGGCTGCACAACGCTCTGCAGTCACATGAAAACCAACAGAGATGCTTCCAGAACTCGCCTTCCTCTATCCTTTATGCTGACGCTACATCTATACTCAAAGGTTTAGATGTATTTTTTTCCGTTTTCCTCTACAGTCCTTCAGCCTGACCAGCGTCTGAATGCTGCTGCATTAAAGGAAAAGTCCGCTCATATTCAGAATTCAAACTTCTGAAAGTACTTTAAATCTGAAATTATTACATACTGTTCAATAAATATAATTGTTTTTAATTCAGAGTGATTTTCTTTTGAATGTGCTTTACTGGAGGCATCCATGTTTGTCAAAGAACACTACTGCCACCTACTGGTTTGTGACGTCACGGTGAGGTATCGGCTGTTGATCAAGTCCCAGTGTAACATTCTTCTTCCAAATGTTGGCTACATATTACGTATTTTTTCTCTGGCCAAAAGTTCAATG
>NW_015150563.1:1141239-1148387 GCF_000732505.1 Cyprinodon variegatus
GAAGATGGCAGGAGGGAGGGGTTACTATATTTAGAACAAAAATGGCCGCTCCGAGACTCTAACTCAAACGTATTATAAATAAGGATCCTTTGATTATTCATTGCTGACCGGACTTCTCCTTTAATAACCTCACTGTCATCTTTAAAAGACAAACTAATAAACCTTTGGTTTCATTTAAAGTCACCGTAGTCTGGAGGTGGTGGGATGCCTTCCCGACAGCCTGCTAGGGGCCACAAACTGGGGCCCTTTGGGGCCAATGTCCTACAACCTTTAGGTGATCTAAGCTTTATTCTTCTGCTGAAATGAGCCGGAATAAAAGTCATCTGATCGCTCCAGGGTCTGAGGAGGAGGATCATCATCATCATGTTGATGGTCTGTGGCTTCATCTTTCATAACAGGGAAGATTTATCCTTATGACTCTGAATTAAAGGAGACATTTTCCTGAATGTTTCCATAGATTGTGCTCCTGTGATTGATTTTTACAGTGTATATCATTTAAAGCATGCAGCAGAGCTCTGATGTCAGCATAGCTGCTGAAACTTTCATTACTTCATTAGCTGGAAAGTTTCGGTAAAAATCGGTTCAAAGGCCTGATTTAAACGTTCATCCAGAGACGCTGGTTTGTGATTCGGGTTGCAGGATTTTCAGCAGCTCACTGAGTGTCTGGCGCTAATTTGACGGCAGCTGCTGATGTTTCTGTGTGAAATTAAAATGCTCTCTCGGTTCTAATCCCCCCAGAGCCCAGCCTAATTAACAGGCTTGAGGGGGATACACAGAGCAGAGATACATTAATAACAAAATTTAATTTATTTCAGGAAAAAAAGGATGCAGGCAGAGATGCAAGAGAACATTTGTTAGCACAAAAAGATTCATTCTTCTCTTCTTGTCTGAGATTCCTTCTTCTTTACTGTGTTTTAGTCTTTGAGCTTTAAGCCTTAAGCAAAGAGACAGGTGCAGGGTTTTAGCAGGAAGCTAAACATGTTAGCCAGGATCATGCAGGCAGGTAGGAGATATCTGCACATAAAGGATCCATAAAACAGCCTGGATTCTCACTGTCTTTGGTAAAGTTTTTAGGACTGAAGATTTTATCTGGACAGAAATTAAAAATGTTTCTCTACGTCAGGGTTTCATCTGAGGACCCAGTCCTGCCTTTTAATTCATCTAATTATTTGGTGTGTGACCCATGTGCAGATGGTAACCAGAGACAAAGCAGTGCTTTAGGATTCCATCTGTTAAACCTTCCCAAAGTTCACACTCCAGTCATTATGCTGCTGCTATAGTTCTGCTGCTATAGGCTTAGACTGCTGGAGGACATAGGGACCCATTTTTCATCATTCTATCTCTATTCTCCCACTCTGCAGAATCTGTTAGTTCAATCTCTAACGTTCTGCTTTCTCTGCTTTTTCTCATAGTAGCTTCATCTGGCCATCAACACCTTTGTTTCTAGATGTTGGAGCTTGGCCTGTTTTTCAGTGTAGTCCTGTTTCTCTGACTGTGACTAACTGGATGTGCTCTCTTCATCCTCTGACATGGGAGCTGGCTCGGAGCCCGTCTGCCTGGCTGTGTGTTTCCTGTGGAGCTGGTTGACATTTGCCTTTTGTATCTATGCTTCTTTTTCTATGTCTGCTTCTGTCTCCTTGAACCCCAGTAGGCATCAACAGATGGCCGCTCACACTGAGCCTGGTTCTGCTGGAGGTTTCTTCCTGTTTAAAGGGAGTTTTTCCTCTCGTCTGTTTATACATTATAAACATGATAAACATAGACGACATGTTTCTAAATGAAAGATGGAAGCCGTAATCAGTGAAAGAAGAATGAGAGAAATGACAGAAGCAGGAGGAAAAACCGATGAATGATCGACAGGAACAACACAGCTTCATGTCCAGCAGGTTGAGTTAAAGTCATCAGGAAGTGTTTACCTGGCTGACTGATTGGTCCTTCTGCTGCAGCAGGTCCTCTTTCATCCATTTACACTGCAGACACACACAGAGAGAGGGGTCAGTCTTTCTCACACAATCAACAAGTGAATAAAATAAAGTGCTGCACCAGAACAGACCAGTTAGCATTGGACCAAATGTTTAGAAAATGTTCTGTTGGTTCATTCTCTCCACAGCGCTCACCCTTCCCTACTCCCTGTAGACTGAAGGCCTTAAAGTCTAAGTCTAGTTGTTCATCTTTGCTCCTTTCTGCTCCTCCTTTTGGTTCTCGTCTCTCCTGCTGTCTGATTGATCCTACAAAATCTGCACCTTTTCTTCATCTCACATTTTCTGCTGTTCTTCCTTCAGTTTCAGACCAATGATCCTCCTCCTCTCTTATTTACTGATATCATCTGGAAACATCTTCCTCTAGTTGGTTGGTCGAAGCCATTTCAATGACGTTGCTCCAGGGCTGTACAGGAATTGTTACCCGGATCAGGAAATAGGATGGATTGGTCAGTCACATAGCACAGTTAAAATCGAGCAGATCTTAGAATGGAAAAGGTGGAAATATTCAGTCTCACGGCTTTTTGCTCTGAGAGTTTTAAGTTCCTGGAATTAAGGAGGCTTCCAAAGGTTCTGGTAGGAGTTCTGTTGGCAGATTAAAGCTGCTTGTATTCCTCCACCTTTGTTCCGTCTCTTGCATGTAGATGCAACAAACGTCCTAATTTCATCTCTCATGTCTGCCAAATGTTTTTATTAAAACTTTAACTTGAGTTTTTCCTGCATGTCATTCTTTTTTAAACCTATTTGAAGTTTTTAATGAAGCTAAACATTAAACAAGAAGCTATTGAAAAACTTCACCTACTGGAGTTGATAAAAACTAAAAACTGCTTCATTCCCAGATGTTTTTTTAATCTAGCAGCTTCAGTAGGGAGGCCCAGACGTCCCTCTCCCCAACCACTTGGTCCAGCTCCTCCAGGGGAATCCCAAGGCGCTCCCAGGCCAGCCGAGAAACATAGTCCCTCCAGGGTGTCCTGGGTCTCCCCCTGGGCCTCCTCCTGGTGGGACGTGCCTGGAAAACCTCACCAGGGAGACGTCCAGGAGGCATCCTAACCAGATGCCCGAGCCACCTCAACTAGCTCCTCTCGATATGGAGGAGCAGCAGCTCTACTCTGAGTCCTCCCCGGATGACTGCTCCTGCTTGGCCTGGTCTCGTATAGAGCAGCCTCACTGGAACACCGACTGCAAAGTCCCGCTGGGAACCTAGCTCTTCTGCAGCAGCATCATTTTTTATTTTAAACCTTAAATATTTATTATTGTTAATTTATCATAAAAAAATAAAAATAAAAAATCTGATCTACAATCATTGTCAATAAATAAAAAAAACAAACAAAAAAAACCCAATCTGTTTAGCATTGAGTTGCGTTCAGAACAAAGGCTGTGGATTTATGTTTAATATCCCAAATCATACCGCAGCGGGAAGGGTGGGGGAGCGGCCAGCGGTGAAACCCGGACGGTGACGGCGGTTTGTGCTCCGACCTCACCTCAATAGGAATGAGGCTTCAAACAGCGGCACCACATAGACAGAGAAGTGACCGGTGAAGATAAAACAAGCTGAACTTCTCTGTAAAATCACGTCACAGCAGCCAATCAGGGACTGCTTAGGTTTAAAGAAATGCAGCCGAGACAAAGCTTTTTTAAGTTAAAATGGAACCCTTGCCTTTTTAATGCCCCCCTTGCAGCTCCATGGAGCTTTTTCAAAAATCTATGAAAATGGAAAAGATTATTTTCTTTCTTTCTTTGGTAAAAAAAGATTCATTATGTTCCCAATGCTGCAAAAAAGTATAATAAATAAATTTAAACAATAAATGAAAACATTTCTGTCAAGCCCTGCAGCAGGTTTCAGCGTGGGGAGGTGCCAGGCAGGTGGCTGTTGTAAACAAAGTGGTGGGTGTGTCTCAGACCATGGATCCAAAAGGGAAAAAAAGGAAGATAGCTGAAGAGAACAGAGGATTCAAAGAATGGAGCGAATCATTTTCTTTCATTATAAATGAGTAAGGATTGCTTGTATGTTTTCTTTTAATGAGAAGTTATCAAATTAGGAAAGGCCTTTCCAGGGAAGGCAAGCTACATATGCAGCCCACCACCAAGCTGGGAGGGAGAGAAAAAGTGCAATTGCAGAACTTCTGGATAAATTAGAGGAGAGCAAAGATGAATTTAAGGAGCGGGTTGCATCTCTAAACTCCACTACTGCTGCTAGTTTGGTTGCAAGCATAGAAAACCGTTCATAGATCCAACAGGTAGCACTCTGATGCAGGGATGGGAATCCTCAAAATAAAAATAACACCAAAAATCTGATTTCTTTATTGTGTTTTTATAATTTCATCAATGCAGCCAAACCTAATACATTAATATTGTAATGGAATTTAAACTTAAATCATCAAATATGGTAAAGCAGAGTCACTTTATGTGACATTTGCTCCTAGATAAACATTTAATCATGAATGCTTATTATAGATTTAAGCCCAGGTAGTCCTTTTTTAAAGTGAGCTAATAAACTTAGTGTCGCCATATGAGGCTTATAGAAGACTTTAACATTTTTGCGGCTAAAGACAGATTTGTTTTTCGTTTTTTTGGTCCAATATGGCTCTTTCAGCAGTTTGGGTTGCCAAACTTTGGACAAGAGGGACTGTTTGCTGCCCCCCCCTATCCAGAACAGACCCCCCTGTCACCGTCTTCCCCCAGCACTCAGGGGCAGATTTAGAAAATTTGGGGCCCTAGACAAAGACAGGCAGGGGGGCCTGTGAACTGAGAAGACAACACATAAAATAGACCCATTCTACAGATAGAGAAATGTTAATAGAATAGACATCCATTATTTGTTCTAGGTTTTGTCCCTCTCTTCTTGTTTTCCTCTCTATGTTTTGTTCTCAGCTGACTTTTCTCTAAAGGAATGAAAGATTTTTTTTCCAAGCACTAAGCTCACTTAGCTGATTGCTCCTTCCTGTGTTTCCAAAAAGGCAAAAGTAAATAACCCAGTCCTTCTTTTCACTGTAGACAAGCCATGATCTGCTTCTCTGTTCTCCATTTTTCATTTGGATGAAATAATAGCTGCATGAATCATGACAGCAGACAAGATAGAGGAGAGCAGGAGGCGGGGTTACCAATCTACTTGCTCTGGAGAGCAGAGTTCGCTGCTTTTAGATGTTGTCTCCAAAGTCTCCAGTAGCAGAAAAAAGTCGCTAGATTTTCCGCTAGGCGCTTTTTTAAACTAAAAGTGCTAGAGGGGTCTGAAAAGTCGCTAAATAAAGTGACTAGAGCTAAGTTGGGGCGGCTTTGGTGGCACAGTGGTTAGCGCACACCACCCATGTATGGAGGCCTTAGTCCTCGATGCGGGCGACCCGGGTTTGAATCTGGCTTGTGGTCCTTTCCCGCATGTCTCTCCCCCTCTCTCATACCCCCTTTTCTGTAGGCCTATTGTCCATTAAAAAGGCAACACAGCTCTTCACATCGTTTGTTTTCAAATGGTTTGCTGCTGCCTGTTTGGACCTTTCTGAACATGTGCAGCAAATGGACTGATCCAATATGGTGGACACTGAAGGGGGGGGGTACTGCTGGAGCCACTCTGAGCGTTCAGAACGCATCGCTGACCAACATCTCAGCTTCCTGCTCTGGAACAATCCGTGTTGATTTGGGGAATGACAGTTTAAAGAATCAGGGCACTGGATTATGTCCAAACTCTGTGTGGTAACTCAGCTTGTCTGCAGATCAACTGGTCCACAGTTAGGGTTGAGTTTCCTGATACTAACCGTCATGTCAGAACGACACAGAGCGCTCTGAGCCCTCCCAGCCCGCTCTGCACTGACAGCAGGAGTCAGAAATGAGGCTATAAGACCAAGATCAAACCTCAGCCACTGATCTCATTTAGAAACAAAAAGGAAAAGTTTTTCAGCTTAGAGGGGATTCATTATTAAAATCAGGGAGAACAAGAACAGCCTGCGGTTCCTACAAAGAGCCGCTCAGTTTTCATTCAAGTGCTCTTAATCAAATTCATACTTATTAAAGTTATACAAGTTATTGAAGTTGTAAAAAGCTAATTTATGGATTTATTCTGTATTGCTGCTGCTAAAAACTAATTAAAAGTGGAATAAAGAGCTCTAATGTCTCATGCACCTGTCAACAAGTGATTCCAGCTGTTTCCGTCCTCCTGGTCGCTCGGGGTAATTGTGTTTAAATCAACCTGTATGTCTGCTTCTGGGGCTCCTGTCAGGGAGTGAGGTGGTCAGCAGCTCCAGATGAGCTGTGATAACCTGTAATTACCTGATATCAATTCAGAAAGGAGCAGGAAGCTCCATCTGGCGTACGGGTTGGAGCGCTCAGGAATAACCCACCCCCTCTTTCTAATATTTCCCAGAACCCCCAGCTGCTGGGGGAGATAATCCCTGAGAGATGAAAGGAGGGAATGAGGAATCCGCGAGCAACAAGGGGTGGAGAGGATGGGGAGGGGAGGGATCCTCCAGCGTGGAGTGCTCTTTCTTCTTCTTCTCTGAGGATTATGGCAGCATTTGAAACATATTTCACTGCGGCGCAGAACTGGAATGAAGGCAGGATTAAGGTGTTACCATTGAGGGGTGGTGTTAACGTAATGGGGATGGTTGTTAAAAGACAGTGAAGCAGTGTTATTGGTGGGGGTCACTGGAAGTAAAGTTGATACGCTGGTGAGGCTGAAGGAGGCAGGAATCGGAGGGAGGTTAAAATGTGAGGCCACATGTGCGAATGAGGGGTGGGTCAGAGGTACAGCTCAGACAACAGCTGAAGTCTGTCCGTATGAAGCCGCTAGAGCTGCAGAGTTCAACATGAGGAGGCAGCAGCACACTCATCCCACAGAGACTACAGAAGGAATAAACTCTTAGTCCTGATACAGATTTTACATTTCAGTTCTATACACTGCTTCTTAACTTGATCTCATTTTGTCATTTCTTATTTTCTTTATGCAGCCAAGACTTGACAAGCTTGAAATCTCCTTAGAGCACAGAGCTTTAGTAAACCATGTTCTTATTTGTTACGTTTGGGCTAAAAGCTAGTTAACTATTCCTCTACATGTAGACGGTGCAGGCTTAACATTATGACTAGCTTCCTAAAAGGAGTGAAGGAGTTGGGTCAGTAGGTAGGCGGGTAGGTCAGTAGGTAGACGGGTAGGTCAGTAGGTAGGCGGGTAGGTCAGTAGGTTGG
>NW_015150563.1:1150118-1157106 GCF_000732505.1 Cyprinodon variegatus
GCGGGTAGATCAGTAGGTAGAAGGGTAGGCCAGTAGGTTGACAGGTAGGTCAGTAGGTACTTGGGTAGATCAGTAGGTAGATGGGTAGATCAGTAGGTAGGTAGGCGGGTAGATCAGTAGGTAGAAGGGTAGGCCAGTAGGTTGACAGGTAGGTCAGTAGGTACTTGGGTAGATCAGTAGGTAGATGGGTAGATCAGTAGGTAGGTAGGCGGGTAGATCAGTAGGTAGAAGGGTAGGCCAGTAGGTTGACAGGTAGGTCAGTAGGTACTTGGGTAGATCAGTAGGTAGATCGGTAGGTCAGTAGGTAGGTAGGTGGGTAGGTCAGTAGGTAGGTAGGTGGGTAGGTCAGTAGGTAGATGGGTAGGTCATTAGGTATGCGGGTAGGTCAGTAGGTAGGTAGATGGGTAGGTCGGTAGGTAGGAGGGTAGGTCAATAGGTAGATGGTAGGTCAGTAGGTAGACGAGTAGGTCAGTAGGTTTGTGTGTAGGTCAGTAGGTAGTCGGGTAGGTCAGTAGGTAGATGGGTAGGTAAGTTTACTCTAATCAAAACAGTGGGATTTAGAGTGGGTTGTTGCAGGCAGTATCAATCCTCTAGGTTATATGTATGTGAGAAAAACATAATGTGACTACTTTCCCCAAGTTGGACTGTCCAGATACCTAACGACAGCTGAGGGTTACGTTACCAAAACTCTTCTCCTAATAACATGCACTGAAATACTGGGTCTTAATCCTTGATAGCAGCTCATGAACAGTCCTGCAAACCTCAGTATAACATACTAACTAGAAATATATACAGGAGACTGGAAAGTGACAGAACCTCAATCAATGCTCTCTCTAATTTTCCATGTGTCTGGCCATTAACACAAACCCGCTGAGTTCACTGAGGACCACTGTGAGGAACAGATGTTAACACTGATGCTAAACATATATCCATCCATCCATCCATCCATCCATCCATCCATCCATCCATCCATCCATCCATCCATCCATCCATCCATCCATCCATCCATCCATCCATAATAAAGTAAGCATTGTGGCAAGTTATAATGCTTCTTAAAAAAGTTGATTCTTAGTTCTTATTAGTAGGAAAGAGTTTACTCTTTTAATTTAAGAGTTTACTTCCTACAGGAGTTTACTTTTAATTTAAGTGATTTTTACTTCTTAAAATGAAGATGACAAATAAAAAACTTGTTCATGCGACATGTAGGATGTTATTATGTAAGAGTCCTAGTTTGACCAGAGTGCTGCTCTGAAAATCATGAGATGTTCGACCTTTCAGGACCAACTTTTTGTTCACATTAAAGCATTCACGTTTTGCACATTGAGATATGAGCTGGAGCTGTGATACAGTATATTTTTCTGTAACTCTCTTTTTTTTAAGTCTGGTGACAGAAAGGCACTGAGGACTGCAAGTGGGCTTAAATGGCCTAAACAACTTCTTGAGAAGGTTTGAGGCACTAAACAGCACCCCATCAGGGAGAGGATCATTTCTGATGCCATAGTTGAAGTGAGGAAAACTCTGAGGAGAGTCCCGCGGAAGGCCCCAGGCCCCCGATAACATACCTGGGCGGGTGTTCAAGGAGTATGCAGGTCAGCTGGCTGACACTTTTCATTGGATAACGTCAGATTTTACAGCAAACAGCCTGACAGAGCAGCATGTCTGCTGCGAGTACCAGTCTGCTCCATTCAGACTCATCCGCTGGGATTTCTGATGCCAGTTTAGAGTTTGATCAACTAACAAAGGAAGACTGGGACAAAAAAAATAACTCACATTTTATTGCAAACTGTTCCCACCGGGACTTAAAGGTATTGTGGAGGATTCCTGCAATTTTTTGAAAAGTACTCTCTACTAAAAAAGAAAAAAAAAAAGCACAACCCTGTACCCACTTCACAGAGAGAATGCCTATTAAATGCGTGCAAGAGTTTAAAAGTTGCTGTTTGAATCGTTCATACAAGCTAACTTTCCAAAAGAAGATTTGCTATTTTTCCACTAAGTCAGACTCATGTGAAAAAGTAGACGAGCACGTAGGACGGCCTGACGTAAACATATCACCAGAATGATGGACATTTAAGTGGACCACTTATTTAGATGATCCATCCGGAAAAACAACATCCTCCAGTATACCTTTAACAAACAAGCCCGTACGTCAGCCACGTCCACATTTAAAGCCACTCGTGGAGCTAAAGCATCCAAGCTATCTGTGGAAATATCTGCTACTGACTGAGGAATGGAAGAAATCATTTTGGATCTTTTCAGCAGAACCTGAATGTTCCTGAATGTTTCTGAGGTTCTGTGTCATTTGGCTAAATAAAGGCTTGACTGCACATCCAGAATACCTGGACTGCATCCAGTGTTTTCCATTTCTTTCTATATATCGTGGCTTAATTTACCAAATGAACTTGAACTGGTTCGTTTATAGGTTTGTTGAAGTGAACTGTGAAGGTGTTGGGCATGGAGACCCTGACCGTCCCTTATTCTGAGCAGCTCCCATCAGAACCAGCATGAACTTCTTCAGCCGTTTGGGTCAGAGCACATAGCGGGTCCATTCCTTGGACCACTATCGTAAAGCGAGCGCGCTGGACTCTGACTGTGGTCATAATGCTGCTCCTGGTGGGACTGTGGCTCTGCTGGTTAGCCAGCATATCTGAGCGTCTGCTCTGCAGAGCTGCAGATATAGCTGATGCTCCTCCACTCAGAAGGACTTTTACTGTTTGCAAACTTTCCCATTCCTTTCCTCTGCCCCTCCCATCGTCTTTTGAAGCCAGTTGCTTTGGTTACCACTGCTGTTTGACGATGCTGGAGCCGTTCAAGTAACCATGGTTACCGCACTCTGTCACTCACAGCAAGGAAACAGATGAAGGCTCCTGATCTGATGCTTTTTTTTCATCTGAGGAATATCAGAAGGAGGCGGGGCTTCTGAGCCCACCACCCGCCGCACGGCATGCTGGGAGCCCAACCAATCTCCACATTCAGCCAGCCGACTCTATTTCGCTCATATCCCACCAACAGCCAGGCTCGTCCTTTTTCATTTCTGCTGATTTCAACCCCACCCCCACAGAGAGCCGTATATAAATTGTGGGTAATAAATCCAACACTCCGCAGGTTTTGGTAATAAACTCTGAGAATTGAACTTTGATCATAATCAGCCTCCAGAGGAGAGAAGGGAAAAAGAAAATGAGGATTTTCTACTTTCAAGTGAAAAAGAAAATTGTAGCTTTGGGAAGTTTGAAATAAATAAGATGCCATAAACAGGAAACAGATCCGTCTCCAGGAAGATAATAAAGCAGAACGTATTAAGTTGTTTTTAGCTTTATTATTGTGGATTGAGGCAGATTTATTAAGGAGAACAGCTAAAAGACCAAAAGATAACCTTAGAAACACAGCAGCTGCTTCACTGTATCACTGTTTGACCTTTGAACCCAGAACATTTACTGAGCTGGAACAATTACGATTCATCAAAATTACGAAACATTATTTTACCAAGACATCCACATATTAAAGTCTATTTTTATCTCTGTGTAGGAGGGGGGTTTAACTGAACTTCACATAAATAGCATATTTGGCTAATTAATGAAAAGAGAAAAACATGAAAAAGACTGAGGTCGTCTAGGTAACCACAGTCTGAGGAGAGTTTGTTTAACTTTGAGCTATTTCAACTCACAGCATCACAATGAGATCCAAATGAGGGCTTTGACTAGGCCCAGACTTTCCTATTGTTTCCAGTCAGACCCTGGAGGATTTACTAGTCGGTTTATTGTGACGATCAAACTGCTGCCAACATCCCAACCACGGACAGCTTCCAGGGATTATTTTCATCTGAATCCAGTTAGGAAAGGTTCTGCATAGATCGCTTATTGTGTAAACAGGGGCTGGTTAGATGTGATTAAACTTCTTAGGTTAATCGTTTATTTGTATTTGCTTAATTCATTGGTCACTGACTCAATCTATGCATCAGTAAAGGTTTATTTGATAGGTTAAGTTTTCCAGCCTATGGTGGATATTACAGCTACAACATTCTGAAAAACATTCTGAAATAAGTGTATTCATTCCAAATTTCGGTTGGAAAATAAGACTATGGGCCAATAGAATGAACAATGCTCGCATTCAGGGTCTTTAACACACAGACATCATCAGTTCTCCGGTGAATATATGCACTACTAATTAAACTGCTCAGTTTAATCAGGCGGCTAGCACTCAGTGGGTAATACTGCTGCCTTGAAGCAAGAAGTTTGCAGGTCGATTCCCGGCCCGGGGTCTTTCTGCATGGAGTTCGCATGTTCTCCCTGATCATGCATGGTTTCTCTCCGGGTACTCTGACTTCCTCCCACAGTCCAAAAAGATGACAGGTTGACTGGCTTATCTACATCCTCCTTAGGTGTGAGTTTGTCTGTGAATGGTTGTTTGTCCTGTTTGTCTCTGTGTTGCCCTGTGATGGACTGGCAACCTGTCCAGGGTGGACCCCGCCTCTCGCCCATAGACAGCAGGAGATAGACACCAGCACCCCTCACCAATTCAGAAGGGATAAACATGATGGAAAATGAATGGTTGGATAATTTAACTTCACAATAGATTTAGTCAGCTGACGTGAACCTGAGTCACTGTGTTTATGTCAAAGGCAAACCACAAGTAAATAATTATACTATTGTGCTATTTAAACATTATTGAACAAATATTGATCAAAATAACACTCTAAATATTAAACTGCACAAATAGATATGAAGGTACAGGCAGGGCACCATGCCTGGTTACAGGTGTCCAAATGTTCAGGTGCGCTCTGAGGGTCGTGGAGATATAGTCCTTCGGGCAAGTGGCTTTCACATTTCATTTGCCCAGAAACAATTTTTACTTGCCCAGTATAATGTTTGATAAATATAGTTCCTAATATTCATTTTTGTATAATATATATATTAATGAAACATGTTTGTTTTTTTAAATGTTTTTTTTTAATTCAGTAAGTTTCCAGGTTCCTGGTGTGTTTATGCATGCGTCAGATAATGAACTCAAGCCTACATTACCGTGTTAACATGCTTTTCAATCCTTCCTGCACATTCTTTTCAAACTAAACTTTGCTTTAAACTGTTGTGTGCTTGAAAAATATAAATTGTAATGTTAAAAATCTAAAAAAAAAATTGACAGGTTAAAAACTTACACTACTACTACTCACCAATTTAACATGTTTAGCTCTATAACATTTAAATGCACCACTCCAATGTCCAAGAGAAAAAAATTTAATGAAAATTTTTTAATGTATGACCTGCATCACTGTACAGAAGACTGCCATATGATAGGAATATTTACACTGTGCGCATCCAATTATTATTTTCCTAATCCCTGACTGATCATTTTTAATCTAGCGTGTATTATAGTATAGATTAAATTCATCATCCAGCTGCTGCTCTGCAGAACTCTCTTCCCAAGAGCCGAATCACGCCATCTAGCGGAAAATCACGCGGCTTTTTCGAATCACGCGAGAATGTGTACAATACATCAAAAATGGCGCCGGAAACGCTTGTGGGTCGTTTTCAGCGAATGTCGGTGATTTTAAAGTAATTTTGAGTAATAAATATTTTTTTTTTTGCGATCGAAATTTGTACTCTCCCGACAATAAAAACTACTTGCCCCGGGCGATCGGGCGAAGGTTAACATCGAGCCCTGGACTATATAACTTTACTAGTCTGCTACCGCGTGTGGGATTCCACACACTAGCTTGTTTGACGTTACCATGACAACGTAACCTCCATGAACTTGTGTTGATTAGGCCTTAAAAAATAGTTAAATTAAAATCCAAATATGCGCAATAGTGAAATGAAAAAAAAATAATTTTCCAATTTTTAAACTGTGCAAAGTATTTTTAAATATCTTTTTTTTTTATCTCCCTCTTGCCATGCCATGCCATGCTTATTTTAAGAAACATTGACTTAGATTTATATTTTTTGGCGTCTCGTCTGGGGCTGCTTCCTACAGGGGGCGCCACAGCAGACTATCTTCCTCCATCGCTCCCCATCCCAAGCATCGCTGTGTGTTCTCTATCTGCCTCCTCAGTAGCTGATCCACCTTTGACCCCTGCTGTGAACAAGTCCCAAATATCTGGCTGTTCGCTCTCTCACCGTGGCTTCAAACATCCTCAGCTGTCCCTCTGATATTTTTATGGCTGATTCGATTCCCTCTGGCTCCTAAAACAAACCAAAAAATGCTCCGCCAACTGCAGCCCTTCCTGTTGATGCCACCATCTCCAAACACATCCAATCAGGACTCACCAGCTCCCTGATAATATTAACTTTCCTTCTTGGAGCTTTCTTTCACCTATCACTTCTGTCTCCAACCTGCCTGCTCCTTCTCTTCTAGCCTGCTGCTGTATGCCGCCCACAGGAACTGAATAATAAAACATACAATAATAATGAATGAAATTCACCACAATTGTTTCCATACATACTAAAGTATTAAGTGGGAACCTTTGTACTCGCCTTTTCTTGTCCATCCATGAATCTGAAGCACCAGCAGCAACTCAAGCTTCGGTCCACTGCAGGCATCTAGGAGTGACTCGTTTTGGGGCAGCTAACATTAATCTCAGCATCCAGCTGCAGCACTATTTCACCAGCATGCCCACATTGACCAGATGAAGGGCTTAGAGCTAACAATGTAAGTCTACATCTTCAAAGGGAAAACCAGGTGAAACAGGTTGGGACATGGATTGCTCGTCTTAGAAACCGTCTCCCATATTATGCTAAATTCACATTATAAACATTGTCTAACATTCATTTCCGTCCTGAAGCCTTTATACGAGGTTCACCTTTCACCTCTATCATTGGCTTTCACCTCACCAGTGCTCAAAATGCCCTGTTTGAAAGTCGTTCCCCTGATGATGTCATCAAGGGAAAAAAGAGATCCAAAACGGTTTGTAGCAGCCCAGCATTCAGGGCTTCATCTCATTAACATTTCATGCTTCTTGGTAGGGCTGGGCGATAATTCAATAACGATATATATCGTT
>NW_015150563.1:1157649-1164674 GCF_000732505.1 Cyprinodon variegatus
TATATATATATATATATATATATAATTTATTCAGTTCTGGGCTGTTTCCCACGTAGTTCTAACAATTGAGAGAAAAATGCTGAGGGGCCAACAACTTCAAAGTAATAACTCAGGTTAAAGCAGGAAACTAAGCTGAACCATAACAAGGTGCCAGTAGCACCTCTAGAAGAATAGTTTGAGTTTGCATGTTTCCAGGCGATACAAGGCTTTGTCTATATAAGACTCAAACTCACTGCGGATCCAGACATTTCAATTGAGCAAGCTTCCTGGAGAGGTGGCGAAACGTCTTTAAATCTTGGAAACCAAGTCCAGAGGATATTTTTTTTATTTTTACGGAATGACTATGACCTGGATGACTGAGAACCTTCAACAGCAGACTTTCAATCATGTTACATGATCCTAGAAACTCTTCCTGCAGCCTGTTTCAGGTTCCATGAAGGGATTATTTCCATATTTATCATTTATATACCCTCCTCCCAGGATTTTGAAAGTTTTGATGATCAGCGTACGTTCTGCACTTTAATAACAGCAACCAAGCTAAACTGATCACACCTGTTGTTCTGCTCTGGTTAGTAGATCAGTTTTGTGTGGGCGCTATTAAGTCTGCACGTTATACGTCCATGCAAACCTTTACTAGATTAGGCCCCAAGGCCCAGTCAAAGTCTGAGTTAAACCAACTAAGGATATGTTCACACAGCAGCCTGAAGTGACCCAAGTCTGATTTTTTTGCCGATATGCGACCTGGATCAGATCTTTTCATGACAGTCTGAACAACTCAGATGCAATTTTTTTCCAATGCGACCCAGGCCACTTGGCTTTGTGGTCCTGAATCTAATATGAATCTGATCTTTTTGAAATGTGACCTGTTTCTGAACAGCCAGGCCGCATTCATTTGACCTGAAAGCCATTAATACTCAACATAGGTCACTATTGTGCGTCTTGCTAAGCAGAAGCAGGAAAAAAAAACAACAACAATCCTGGTGGACGATGATGCGGAGAGCAGTAATTATATTTAACCATCTTAAAAAGATTGAGTTTTCAGGTAGGGAAAGATCGCTATATGCGCTCCAGCACTACCATCTATGTTTACTTGTTTAAACAGAGAGCACGCTGGCTTGTGACGTCATTATGTCCTCTACTGAGCATGCAGGACACTTAAGCTATATGAATGCAGTTCACACAGGAGATCACATGCAAGTGGCATATATTTGGATATGTGAACGGCAACACAAAAAAATTTGTTTCCCCAAAAAATCTGAATTGAGCATCAAGGCCTGCAGTGCGAACGTAGCCTTTGATTCCATTCAAACGAAACACAAACACTTCGACGCATCATCAGAGTGTTTTAAACTGAGAATTTAACAAATACTCATGAAGAAAAACCTAAAAAGAAATATCTGCATGTCTTTATGCCGAGTCTGTTGGTGAAAACTTTTTTCACATCAGGACTGTTTTCGTAGGAAAAGTGCTTCTTTGCTTTCACCTAATGTTTGTCTGGATAAAAACAAACATGCTGTGGAAAAGGATAGACTCACTTTGTCAACAGATTTGTCCCTCTCCTCCATCACAGCCGTCATCTCCTGGGCTGTGATATCATTTCTCCTTTGCTGAGCAAGCTGCAGATGTTGAACTAAAGCCGAGCCGAACTGACGCACTTCATGGACGGAGTCAGCCTCACAGACGCGCCGCAGGAGATCTTGAATGTCCTGAGAAACAGAGAGCACCGAGTCAGCTCGGGTCAGTTTTAACCAGAGTGGTGGTTTGTAAAGGTGCAGGGTGAGCTCACCATATCAGCTCCCTGCAGGCTGATATCATCTGACCTGAAAGTAGAGGAGCACATTATCAGTTCCTCTTTTTATCAACTCTGATAGAGGAATGAGCTTTCTACAGAAGAGCCTTCAGAGATCCTAAACACCTCTGGTCTTCTGTGGTTTCATCAAACAGGAATGACTAAACTTTTTAACAAAGGTAGACATTTTCCATCATAAACAGATGCTGAGACATGATTACTGGCAATAACCTCATCATTCAGTTAAAGCCACACATCCACTCTAGGAAAGGAAACAACATTTCAGGTCTAAACTCTTAATCTTCCTGTTTTAATAAAAAAAAAAAAAAAAAAAAAAAAAAACAATAGAAGAATATTATTACATTTAGGGATGCACGATATTGGGATTTTGGCCGATATCCGATATTTTAAAACTCATGTAGCCGATAACCGATATCGATACCGATGTTAAAGCTGGACAAAAATAAGTAGTCATTGAAAATAGCAGTTTTGTTATCCATTTCTGACACTTTGAAAAATAATATACTCAAATATATTTTCATATGCTGATATCAAATTGATTTTTAAAAACGCGGTATCGATCTATTTTACTTTTTAAAATCTTGTGAAATTTCATCGTTCTGTTATAAACTCTCGTGATATTTTTCAAATTCTTGTGAGATTTTGTTAGTAAAATAGATCGATACCGCGTCAATATATCAACATATAAAAATATGGCAAAATTTCGTGGATTTTCGGGGGATTTCGTAGCATAACGATGACATATAGCAATATTTCATTAGTAAAAGAGATTGATATGGTGTTTTTAAATGGCAATATATCAGCATATAAAGATATTGGGATATTTTAATGCATCAATATTTTTTCCCTCGTCTTTAGAAGTTTTTAAGAAGAAGTAGTATTTTTTTTATTTTAGACTTTAGAAACTCAGAAGCTGATCAAATATCGGGTTAAATATAGGTGGGGTGGCCAATGTCCGATATTCAGTTTTAAGGCCGATACCGATAGGGGGCAGGTTATATCGTGCATCCCTAATTACATTCATTACATTTAAACGACTTTTGCCTTTATAATGAGCTTTTTATAAGCCCAGATGTTGACATCATGGCTTTGTCAGCCTTCAATAGAATAATTCAATTCTATTCAGTTTATTTCTATAGCGTCAATTCATCTCAGGTCACTTTCCAATTCACCAGATCATCCAGTCAGATGATCCAACCAGTGGTTTTCTATCTTGGGAAAACCAGCTGATTGCATCGACTCAATGACTTTTCAGCAATCCCTCACATTAAGCATGCTTGTAGCGACAGTGGAGAGGAAAACCTCCCTTTGAACAGGAAGAAACCTCCAGCAGAACCAGGCTCAGTGTGAGCGGCCATCTGCTGAGGCCAGATTCACACCATTCAAGACATTCATTTAACAAACCCACAGATGCTTTAAAAGGAAACTTCTTAAACTCATCACTTCTTTATATATTTGGTTACACCCTGGAAAAATGATGAAATCAGCCAATATATCCAAGGAGAATTATGGATTTCCAAAAGCCAGATTAGCATCCAAACAACAAACACAACCGGGATTAAAGACTTTCAGGGTCGGTTGGGATTAAACGGAAGAGTTTGACCAGAATGACCACATTTCAAGCCTGTAAATAACATCCCAACTGACACAGAGGTGGCAGCATTATGCTCTGGGGTCTTTAACAGCAGGAGGGACTGATGACATCAGGAGGAAAGATCATTATTTAGAAATACTGAAACAAAACCTCAAGGCAACAATCAAGAAGCTAAAGTTGGAACACTTATCTGGCCCTCAGGAGCCAAAAAGGCCCATCAGCTGGTAAACGAAGGCATCTGTTCTTTTAACGCTTCTAATGTGAATAAAACTGCTAAATAAACTTGATAAAAGTTACAAACCAGAGCATCAATGAAGCGATGACATCAGATTCATCCTTAAAAAGGTTTTAGATCCTTTTAGAGGCCGAAGACGATGAAATGTTCTGGTATAAAAATCACACCCCTGTTCAAGAAACAGTGTAACCTTTGACCTATGGGCGGCTCTAGACAGGGGCCAGCGCCCCTCTATAACTGCTCCTTTCCAAATTTTAATAAAATAAATAACTTCAAGATAAATAAATTATAATTAAACTGTTGCAAAACTTCAACTGCTGCACCTTTAGCTTTGCAATATTATGATATGATGATGGTTTTTATCTGATATAAGGATTGCAGAGCAGAAAAATGCTCTTTTCTTCACATATTTTAGAAAAATGAACTATGACCCCTTTGTTCCTTTTTATTGGTGCTGCTGTTGTCAGATGAGCATACAGCATTCAGACCAGCAGACCCAATTTATCCCTTTAGTTTTGTACAAAAAAAAAGATTTTAAACTACCTCAACGGGCGTGTATCCCTTTAGTCATGCACAAAAAACTATTTAACTACTTACTTTTTGGTGTTTTAAAATGGATGGCGATCTGACCTTAAATTGTGTATTTTTTGGACAGGACTAAAGGGATATACGCTCATTGAGGTAGTTTGAAGTCAATTTTTTCATACAAAACTAAAGAGATAAATGCAAATCTGACGTCTTGCATGCATGCATATTGACTATGGGTATGCTGGTCTGATGGGGTATGCTGATCTGACAGAACACCGCCATAAGTAAAATTATTGCCCCCCCCAACTTAATCTGGTATAGAACTGGAACTTACACCCCAGCTTAATCTGATTTAGATTATTTTTCCTCTGCTGCTGCATAGCGATGCCTCTCTGTGACCTCAGGGGGTCGGTCCGTCTCAGTCATATGACCCAGAGCGCCGTTTCCCTTCCTGCTGAAGGCCGGATTGTAACATGTAGAAATGTTTAAGGTGTGAATACTTTCAGGAGACTCTGGAAGCCCTGTGTTTGTCTTCTCCTCCCGTATACGTGTTTAACCTACAGAACATGAATCATCCTCCGTGTTTGCTCTTCAGACTATTCAGCTTATTTAGAAGGTTCCTGCTAAAGCAATGCAAGTGATGCTAATATGTATGCAGTGAATAACAAATAAAAGGTTGGTGCCCTGCAGTCGACGACTATGATGGTCCTGGTCTGTGTGTTCCTGCCAATGACCGCAGCGACGGCCTCAGATTACCTGAGAGCCACACAGCAGCTGTGCAATAAATTTGTCCTGCCATCCCTGCAGTCCATGCTAAAATCTCTGTCATTTGGAATTCATTTCGAAGCTGAGAATGCTTCCCTTGAATGGACCCCTCCACTGTTCCTCCTCCAGACAGAAGCCGTGACGGTGGACGTGCAGCTAGTAACTACCTGATCTTCTGTCACTCCTCCTGGGAAGTTCTTTTCATTTAGTCTGCCGCTGTTTTGCTGTAATAAACTGTAATAAGGTGGTCGAGGCGGCTCCGCTCTGCAGGGAACAGCAGATAATGAAAGACCGGCCAACTCCAATAAAGCTCCACTAACACCCTGCTTATAGCCCCATCCAGCCTGGCTCAGCTCAGCTCGGCTTGGCTCGCTTCATTACCACTCCCACACACCTCCACTCAGGCAAGCCGCTAGCAGCCATTAGTGGAGCAGATGATCCACAGAAGAGAACCGGCAGTCTGGGTCGGCTGCTTTGACAAAGTTTGACAACTTAGAGGCTGTTCTGTGTCTGACTTTAGAGGAAGACTTCAGTTCAAAGAGCTGCTTTTAAAGCAGGAAGATGAGTCCACTCTGGTCACCTCCCTTCATCTCTGGGCTTTTTCCTTCTGGGAATCTGAGAACGTTTCTTCTGCCTTCTGCAGGTTAACCCCGTGTTGCCATTCAGTGAGTCTGTTCGTGTCAGATCCCAGCTCTGATCCCAAGGTTGGAGGTCAGAGATGTTTACAGCAGTTTGAAGAAGCATTGACCCAGTTCAGCAAACATTTCAATGTTTATAGAAGTAAACATCTGATGTGTGGCCACATGCATTCACGCCTTCTACTCTGATTCGCTAAACCAAAAGGAAATAGGAAGGAAATACGACTTTAAAGTCGTAGGGAAGTCATATGACTTAGACAGATTTATTTGGCATTTTGTTTACACAAGTGTAAAACAAAAAGAAACTTTGTTTCTGTGAGGTGAAACAATTAAACTTTTACTTTTTTGACTTAAAAAATATTTAAGTCATATTTAAATTTCAAATCATTCTGGCTTAAACATGTATGTAAAATGTACTCTTTATCAGACCACATTGTCCCTAAAGTTAGAATTTTTTTTAGATATATATATATATAAATAAAAAAAAAATTAAGTTCTTGAAATCTATATATTTTTATTGTTCTCTTATGCAGGCCAGTTAGTTATAACTCAGCCTGAACATCTATATTCGGCCAATCATATATCAACGATCATCTGTCAATCAAATGTTTTCGGTCATAGCATCTTGTTTCATGTCGCTGCTAATATACGAAACTGTTGAAATAGATGTAAGAATCATTTCCTTTCCCATCGAGTTCCGTCCCAGTGTTCACGGGGATGGACGTCTGTGTCTTCGGCAGGCGTACAGCTAACAGAACTGGCAGCGTTGCGAGGCAAGGGCTCAAACATGTACGCCTGGAAGCCTTCGACACCAAACCAAGTTTCTGCCGCCCTGGCGTCCTCTTCCACAACTTCATCCCGCTTTCCTCCTCTAAATAAAGAATGGATGACAGAGGAGACTCATCCACGATTTTCAACAATAAACTCTCCTCCTCTTGCATGTTTCCGCTGTCCATAGCGTTCTTTGACAGTGTCGTTTCTAAGTCACCAATTTAGTGCTACTTGGTCTCAATGGAATTTCCCATTAGGAACCTACTAGCACTAAGTTGCTAACTGGTTAGCAAGATGCTTCCAACAAACTGGCCACAATCAAACTTGCGTGCAAACCTTGTGCCACAGCAGTCCCGCCCCCTTGAGAAACAACCAATCACATTCACTTTATTCAATCATGTAAAGTCGGGCACCACTCAGAAGAATTCGGAAATGCAGCGGTTGCAACGGCCGCTTCCCTACGACTTTAACAGCAGCCAATTTAGATGTAGCTGTATTGAAGATGTAGGTGTTGGCTCCAGAACCATCCATCGTCCGACCACTGATGGTTCCAGAACCATCCATCGTCCGACCACTGATGGTTCCAGAACCATCCATCGTCTGACCACTGATGGTTCCAGAACCATCCATCGTCTGACCACTGATGGTTCCAGAACCATCCATCGTCTGACCACAGAGAGCAGA
>NW_015150563.1:1165598-1175807 GCF_000732505.1 Cyprinodon variegatus
ATCCATCGTCCGACCACTGATGGTTCCAGAACCATCCATCGTCTGACCACTGATGGTTCCAGAACCATCCATCGTCTGACCACTGATGGTTCCAGAACCATCCATCGTCTGACCACAGAGAGCAGATGGACTCCTTGCAGACCCACAAACATGGCATTTAAAGCCATACGTTCTAATGGCCTAGTCAAAGTTTAGACCTAAATCCTGCTGAATATTTACATTTTAATTACTTGAAAGGAAAAATTGGCCATAATTTCCATCACCAGATGTTTCCTTTATAGACATGAAGCTTTAGCCTCAAATTCAAAAAAATATTAAAACATGAGTTGCTTAGTGTTAATTTATCTAATAAAACTGATCTTTGGTAAAGTTTATAGGTGTTATGTGACTGGATTGAATAATCTGAAAAAAACCATTCATCTCTGGCTAAGTTAGAGGCAGCTGAAACCTTTATCTGATCTTTGAGCGTCATGTTGCCTCCATCACTCAATCAGGTCACTCGTTAAACATCAGGAAACTACCTAAGACTCTGAATAATAAACCAAACACGTCCATAAAAAGCAGCTGTTAAAAAAACTGGGAAAGTTCTTCATGTAGAATTTTCTCAGTGCCTTTAAGGTTTATCAACCTCCTCCTCAGAACCTTGAGTTTCTATCCTTCTGTAAAAAAAGAGCAATAAATTGGCTCGGATTGACTGACTGGGCTGGTCGTCCAGGGCCACACATTTCTTAAATCCGCCCCTGCCCGTAGACAGCGGAAGATAGGCACCAGCACCCTTTGCAACACCAGCAGGGATAAGTGTGACAGAAACTGGATGGATAGATTCTAAGATTATTCTGAAAACAAATATTTTGTTTTATTATAGTTTAATCAAAACCTCTAGATTGATTTTATTAATTTCTTTTTGTCAAAGTTTTGTCAAAGAGGTGACCTAATTTGTTAGCCTGAATTTTACCTGAACACCGACTCTGTTTCATCGGCATCGACAGAGCGTTTTCACAGAGGCACGTGCCCCATTGTGGATCTGCTTTCCTGGGGCACTTATTTTTTTTAATTATTTAATTTTCCGCTTTTACAGCTCCACCCTCACAGCGGGGGGAGAGGAGAACTCTCCAAAATAAGCCAGTCACAACTAATCGAAAGCTTCACAAAAATGAAGCTGAGACCATTGGCGGCTGGCCAATGGAGGGCGCTAGGGCGCCGACCCACACCCAATGACTGATTTAGACATACAAACATTTTCTTTTTTATAATTTAATTTTAAATTAAAATGTAAAATATTTCGAAATATATCTCATATCATATCTCTACATATTTTTTAGATGATAAAGAAGATAAATATTTAATCTTTAATGATGAGTAAAGCATCATTCAATTTTCCGTCAGATTGATGACGTATTTCTGCCCTGGCGCGCAAAAATCTTTCCTAATTGAATCTCGTTAAAAGTTGTCCATGTGCAGCCGCTGCTCTGCAATACAAAGGTATAGGAGAGCTTAGGGCGCAGATCTGGTGGCAGCTGACAGGAAGTGCGTTTGCTCACCACCTCCCGCCACAGCGCAGGTTTTACGGGTGATTGACAGGTCGAGTCGCGGGGGATGGAGGAGCATTTGAAAGAGAGAGAGGGAGAGAAATGGCACAAGAAACCTCTTTTTCTAAGCCCTGGTTTAACTCCAAGGCTAAGCTAACTGCATGCAGCGAGGCTAAGGCTTTATCCTGCTTTCCCTGCCTCCTTTTTCAAAGGTCAGGATCTGACCCAGCATGGATAAAGACAGCTAGGACTGATTTAAAGCAGTGCATAGAAAAGGCAAAGAAGAATGAACAATTTTGGATTCACCTGGAAAAAAATAGAACATAGTCTACTTTTTCTAGATGTTTGTTAATCTGCATAGTTGCTCATAAATAAACACATTGTCAAAAAAAATAGTTTTTATACATTAAAAACTGACCAATAACCTCTCGATTATTAAACAGCTCCATTTTTTTTAGGTTTGTGAGACAATATTGGACCATGCAAAACACAGATTTTACTTCACAAAGCCCCAGAAGGGCAAGCTTTATGGACAACATGTAAAGCTGTTCATGAAATTATGTTTGTTTTGATGTTTTTTGTTGTTGGCATTCATATAAATATACTGGTGTGATAACTTAGTGTATGTTTGACTGGATTTTGGTATACGTCTATTTAGAATTTATAGCCCCCCCTGGAGAAAAACTCCACCAGCCGCCACTGGCCGAGACGCTACCGTTTACTGTTAAAAAAATGAACATCCACCTCTCCCATCTTTCTGGCCATGATATACACACACCTCATAGGATAATCACCATCACACCATCATAGGATAGGCCAGAATAGAAATGATAAACACAGACATGTATGTATGTAGTAGGGATGGAACGGTTTATGAAAAGGCGGCGGTACTGCGACCAAAGCCAACCACCAGTAGTAAACAAGAAGAAGAAGCCAAGCAGCTTAGCAGAAAAAAATCAATTGTTGTGGAGAATTGTGTGGGTATGGCGAGTGGGAAAGAACAGGATTTGGAAGACGCGCCAGCAGCACTTTATAGGTCTGCTGTATGGGACCACTTTGCATTTAGAGTTACCTACGATGACGGCGGGAAGAAAGTTGTGGATTAAAGTGCAACAGTGTGCAAGCATTGTGCAACATGTTTTGTTTATGGTAACAGCAACACGACCATAATAGATTTTCCAAACAATCAACATATACCGAACCGAAAACCGTGACCACGAAACCGTGAACCGAACCGAACCGTGGATTTTGTGAGCCATTCCACACCTAGTATGTAGAGGTGTTTTTTTGTTTTTCCTTTTAGTTGCCCATTTCAAGTTTTCAGTTTTCCAGTTCATGTTTGCTGATAGATTTTTAATAAAGATAAATTGTGCATTCATCAGTAGTGGATTAGAGATATACAGTTATGTTCACAAGTGGGCCAATTCAATCCAGTTTTGTTCAGGTAGATATTTAATGATGCAGAAAATAACAATCTGATTGTACAATTCATTTATGACGCTTTATAATAACAAATAAGTGCTATAAAATATTTGCTTGCATAGTTGCATTAATTAGCTGTGCCCATGCTTTATTAAAATAAATAATTGCCCAAAAATAGTTTTGCTCGCGCGCCTTGCATGCTCGCATTTTTTTGGGTGCCCTACTGTGCCCCTGTATAGTATTGGGTCAGCTGACGCCCCTGCTCTGTTCAGTCATTGATAGGAGAAAATCTGCTCTATTAGGGGAGAAGTGAAGCTAATGGGAGCAAAAAAAAAAAAAGCCAATTTCTGTATTTTCTGTTTCTCTGGACTCCAAACAGATGCTGTGAAATGTTAACTTGAAAACAGATTTCAGAGCAGAAACTAGTGCTTGCAGTGAGGAAAAGATGACGTCCCTTTAGGTGTCCATCATCAGAAATGAGTGGATGACGGCGTGGCGGGAACCTTCGCTTCCATGGAGTCAATTTATTTCTGATAATGGACGAATCCGAGGGCTTTATCCTCCTTATACCATCGTAACTTAGAAATATTAAATCGGTTATTGAAAGGTTCGGATTTCCTTTTATCACTGAAATCATAAGTTTTTCACCAGAAGCTCAGTGGAATTTTTAATATCTCTCTATATGATATAGATTGTTGCCAAGGTAACGGCTCCGGCATCAAAGCTGCAATTTAAAGTCATGTTAAGTGACACAAAGTATCAGACTAGAACTTTTCATAGATTACTTTTTTATTGGACACCCTGCAGCCAATCAGAATCAAGGATTTACCCAAACCATAAAGACCTGATCAACAGCTAATTCCCCTGAACTCTGATCAAGAACCACACGGCATTCTGGGAGATGTAGGCCGAGTAAAAGTATTCAGCCTCAGCCAATAATAGTGAAGCTCAGCTAGGGTGGTAGGGCGGACATACTTTAAAAGGTTAAAGGATGTTTTAAAGGGATTAGTGTTAAACTTTTAACCCTTTATAGGGCAGTTTAGCGTTTTTGTTCACTAGCATACCCCTTACAAATAGAGCATTTCTTATAGAAGCACTTTTGTTATTTTTCTTAATATATTCAGGCAAGTTGGAGTTTCTTGTTATTACATTGACATTAATTTATGCCATCAAATATCCATATTTTTTGAATGTTACAAAGGTAATAAGGTCTTGTCCTGGATTCCAATAATTCACCAAGTGTCCTATAAAGGGTTAATCCAGGGTTTTTTCTCCTGCTCCTGTTTTCAAAAAGGTAAATAAAAAAATAAAACAAAATCTGTTTATGGACGGATCTGGAAGGCCCAGCAGAAACGCCAGCTGCTACGGTCTGACACATTTAGTTACTCCAGAGAAGATTAATTTCTGTTTGACATCCCAGCATCCCCTGCTGTCCTGTGTCCTAATGCTGAGCTCCAGAGCCGGGGTCCTGCTCCTGCTCAGCAGGTCAGCAGGTTCTGCACAGGCCTGGTAAGAAACTGTTCATCTGACTCAGGAGCAGAGCGGTCAAAATATTCATGTTTATTACCCCAGTAGACGTATAAATCCGGCTGGTTTAATAACACTTTTATAGAAGTTAGAGGATCAACTTCAGCTTCCTACTCCAATGTAAAAGTACCATTTTTAAAATTGATTAAAGGATAAAAGTAACTAACTACACTGCACTACCCTATTAAAGGTGCATTTTTCTACAATTCTGGGTGATAACTTCCTGCATTCAGACCGCACGCTGCAGCAGCAGCTAAAACGTGCGTGCTGCTTCATTTTTGATACTTGTATAAAGTATCTGAAGCATCTTTGCATCTCTAGCTGCGCGGTGGAAAAGTGGGTCTGATGTGCGTTGGGCGGAGCTACCCTATCCTTTTCTTTGCCTGGAACAATAGCAGCTATATTTGCTGTGATGATCAGTGGGTAAAAAGTAGTTTGAACAGACCATGTTTTCAGGAGGACTTTCTCACTTCAAAATAGATTCAGTCAGTTCATCCAGATTACCATCCTGCCTTCAAAGATTATTTCTCTGTGGGAGCCGCTCAGACCCCCCACATAGCAGCGGTCACTGGGAATCCCCAGCAGCAGCTGCCTCAGGCCTGCTCGCCTCTTGGGGGTTTTCCCCTACTGTTGGTGGCAGCTGGAAGTAGATGTTAGCGTTTTTCAGGTATGTGCTACAAACTGCAGGCACCAGGATAATAAAAGCAAACATATTCTGCCGGCAGGTTTCTACATTTGAAGTTAATTTAGGCGTTAATAAACTGTTTCAGAGGAGTGATCACAGCGCTCTGCATCAGCAGTGCTGTGTCTGACTCCCTGCCAGCTACCAGATCAGCTTCTCTCATTGATTGATGTGGCGAATCCAGCAGCAAAAATAAAATGTTTCCAACTCCAGCAGCTGCTGTTTCCGAAGCGCAACACGCGCCTCACATGCTGAGAAGCTCATGAGGCGCTGCTTCTGCTGCTCTAGACATGCTGCAGGACTTTTTGCTGCTGCATGATGCGTGTCAACCATTGACTTCTGCTGCTTGCCGTCTGAACGCAGCAGACTTAATTTTCTTAGTTTTACTCTGCCGTTTTACTGTCATTACACTGTCACTAGAAGAGAGCAATGAAATTCAGTCTCTGCATTCAACCCATCCCCTTGGGGAGCAGTGGACAGCCATTGTGCAGCGCCCGGGAGCAGCATTGGGTTAAGGTTCTTGCAGACCTCCAACCCCACTGTGGGGCTTAAACTCAGAACCCAAGCGCTACGCCCCAACCACTAGCCCACCACCCCCCAGAGCAGGCATTAGCATGAAGGGTCTTGCTTAAGGACTAACACTGGCAGCTGACATACAAACCCAGGCTTCCTGTTTGCAGAACAGGTGACTTACCAATTAAGCTAGGCGGCCGCTAGACTAATTTATAAAACAATAACATTTTTTTACTTTTTTTATTTTAATTTTTAAAGTAAATTTGTAACTAATTTTATCAAATTTCATCCTAAAAAACTATTTTTGTATGTGGTGAGCAACAAGTTGGGGCAGCACCGAGTCCAGCCACAAAAAAATGAATAGTCTGGATGAAACTAATTATTTTGACGGTTTTTATTGCTTTTAGATACAAACAGGCCATAATGAAAAGGAGCTGAAATGAAACAAAACTAACGAGTCTATTTTTAAAATGTAAGGAGTAGAAGGAAAAAGTTGTCTAGAAAATAATTACTTCAGTAAAGTATAGATAGCCTACATTTTTACTTCAGTACAGTAATGAAGTATTTGTACTTAGTTACTTGACGCCTCTGACTCAGGAGGATCTAACCCAAGCGGGACCCTGACCTTCATGGCTGCAGCCGACCCCCTCTGGTCTTGGAGTTGTTGGGTCTTGAACACGGAGCGGAGCGGCCGGGAGACACGGAGTGGCTCATTATTAGAAAGACGAGCACCTTCTCAATCAGTAAAACACACTCATCGAGGTGAGCCCCATGGAAACACACACACACACACCCCAACAAAAACCAACACACACCCTGAGCCCTGACAGATGGAACATGCTCCTCCATATTCTGTCCTCATAAAACAGGACTGTGGCCTCCAATATCAATTACCCTCTCACTCTGGGTAGGGGGGGGGCAGAGGAAGAAGAACCAGGAAGAGGGGGTTTAATTCTAATTAGATTTTCTGGTCTATTTGGCTGCTGCTTGAAGAAGACAAGAGCTCATTTCACAGCCCTCAAAGCAGAGTGAGGAGGTGCATAATGAAGGGGGAGGAAGAGGAGAGCGGCAGCGGGCTGAGATCCTTCTTTAGCACAACGCTAAACATGCTGCATATGTAAATAAATGGCAGAGACGGATCTGCTGGTCCGCAGAGCGTCTGCAGGAAGCAAACTGCTGCTGCTGAGCTGGCCTCAGACAGGTTCTCCTCTTCCTCTATGGAGACACGTCATCACAGCTGCTTCACTGGCTCAGCTGATCAGGATCTGAGCAGAACCAAGAATTCACTTTATGCTTTAACTGTTAAACTGAACATTTCTGCCCCTGAATCAGAACTTCCACAAAAAACTTCTCCATCCTTTCAGCTTTTTGTAGGTTTTCTCTGATCATCAATTTTTAAATAATTTAATTTAGCTGTCAAACTACATTTAGGTGTAGCCCAGGAATCCTGAATGGACTCAAGGTCAGAGTTCTTCATGCAGCCTAAGCTTAGCAGGTCAAACACCCCATTTTTGATTTTATGGGAAATACAAAAGGATATTAGTTTTCTGTGGAGGTTTACAGACAAAATGAGCCCAGTAATGTCAGGATTGGAGGCGTGTTGGATGACAGAAGACTGAATTATTAGTTATTGGCGTTTGTAGAGGATGGTTGGCTTAGAATTCAGTTTTCTTAGGTACAACATGTTGAGTTTAGTTTAGAAATAAGCTTGATGTTTGATGGGGAAAGAAATGTGACGTAAAAACGACCCGGGGCCAGCGGGGGAAGCTCATTTTTTATTTCTGGAGCTATTTAGTTTAGTTGATTTCTACTAGCTTAGAGAGGGCTTTTAAACTGATTTAAGATTATTATTGTTGTTAATAAATTCTTGTTTTGAAGGGAAGTTGTTCATTTATTCCATATGTGTGCAGAGATAACTGGTCGATCTGAGCTTGAATCTCATATGTTATCCTAAAACACCTGTTCACAGGAAAGCACAGGACAGTCTGAAGGATATGTGATTAAATATTAAATCAGACTAAAGCTGCACAACAGGAGCAGACGTGAAATTATTTATGCATGAAGCTCAGATTGTGCAGGAGCGCGACAATGACGCCTGGATGCTAACTTCTGATAGTTGCTGTAAATAACTGTGCAGTCATTAACTTCTAGGAACATACTCAGCTGCCTGCTGCAGATGGCGGGCCCGGAGTAAAGCTTCGTCTCTCTCCTCATTGGCCAGCAGTAGACGTGACATCAGAGCCTGATCTCTGTCCTTCTGTGCTGCCAGCAACTCCTCCAACACCGCTGCAGAAACAATGAGATGGGGGGGGTCAAAATCTGTGGTTTTAGAAAAATAAATCTCATAAAGGTTTCACTTTGATAAAGGGGGGATTTAGTTAAAACAAGGGGAACCAGAATCCCTGAAGCTGACCGGCCAATCAGTGCAGACCTTATTGCTGCAGTGTGTCTCTGTTTCAGCAGTAATAACACAGAAATGACCACAGCTCATGTGAGGCTGGGAGCCTAGAGACTCTGCTGGTTATTGAAGGGTTCTGTGTGGGCCCCGGCCATACAGTTCCCTGCTCATACAGCTGCTAACATCTGAAGCAGGGACACATCCCCAGCTTAGATGCTCTGGTTTAGCAATAAGAGCTCAGAGTTCAGCTCCATCATTATCATCATCACATCTCTCTAGGTTAGCTAGAGGATCTGGCCAACACCCAGGAACTGGTTTTGGAGAGAAAAATCCAACTGCAATTGGACTGGGATGTCCTGCCAGGCTACCAGGAAGCCAGAGGAATCTAATCCAACCAGCTGTCTCCCATGACCTGGTCTCAATCTGTAGAAGGTCTATAGGGGTGGAACAGAAGGAGGGTTCCTCTGTGCAGAGCGGCTGGAGTCATGAAGGAAATGTCTGATGACACAGAAGCTCTAAAGCCTTAAGGGAATCCTCCTCGCCCTAACAGGTGAATCAGGATGTGAGACGATGGTCTGGAGGGGAGCTCCTCTGGTCTGAGCCCATCTCTGCACCCCCACAAACCACACTGCAAAGAATCATCCAAACTATGAATATTATCTTAAAATAAGTGTGTTATTAATTAAAGAAGGTAAATAATGTGATCTGCTAATGGAAGGACCATTTCTATTAAAATAAGATAATCTGATATTATACACTTGAAATAATTTAATGAGTTTTTCTTTACTTTAAATCATCTTACTGACAAAATGTCTTACTTACCAAAACAAGACAAAGACACAAATTTTAAGAAGAATCAACTTACTCATATTTAGATTTTTACAGTGAGTGTGCAGAGGATGATTAGCATGGCAAAGTATTTAGAGCTGCAGCAGCACAATGAGATAGTCGCTTCATAGAGAGCTGCAGGAAGATGAATGAGGCCAGGGCTGGCGGTCCTGATTTCAGACTACTGCATGCTCCCACCAATGTATCAAACCTTTACCTCAGGAACCAGACATGCTCAGATTAATCAGACATCATCTCTGCATGCTTAAAGAGCTCAGGACCCCTCAGGGCTAACATGAGGTCCTGGCCATGGTGGGGTACTGGCGAACAATGGGTCCTGGCTAACAGTGGGCTCCTGGCTAACAGTGGGCTCCTGGCCAACATGGGCTCCCGGCCAACAATGGGCTCCCAGCCAACAAGGGGTCCTGCCCAGAATGGATTCCTGGCTAACATGGGGTCCCGGCCAACATGGGGTCCCGGGCCAACATGGGGTTCTGGCTAAAATGTGCTCCTGGCCAACATGGGCTCCCGGCCAACATGAGGTTCTGGCTAAAACGTGCTCCTGGCCAACATGGACTCCTGGCCAACAAGGGGTTCTGGCTAAAATGGGGTTCTGGCCAACATGGGGTTCTGGCTAAAATGGGGTTCTGGCTAAAATGGGGTTCTGGCCAAAATGGGGTCCTGGCAAACATGACCTACTGGCAAACATGAGCTCCTGGCCAACATGAGTTCCTGGCTAACACGGAGTCCTGGCCAACATGTTGCCGTGGACAGGGTCTGAATGGATGCAGTGGTGGGAGTTAGTTGAAACATTGGGAGCTGAACGGTTCAGGAACATCTGAACTAATAATTATCCACATCCCCAAGGAAGAACTAGACCTTAGATGATCCAGTAGAACAGTCTAGACAAAACATGGAGTATTCCAGGTGGATCTTGGTGAGGAAGGGGAGTGTGACGTGAGCAAACCCCTCCCTCCTTACCTGTTGGTCTCTCCCAGTGTTTGGCTTCTCGATGCTGCTCGTTCAGCTCCTCATCCAACTCCCTCTTCAGCAGCTCCTTCTCCTTCTCTACCATCTGCTTTTGAAGCTGATGAACAGGTTGTGAGTTAGACACTGTGAGCTGAAGCTTAGCTTCTGATTAGGCAAAAAATGGCAGAAGGGGATGCTGCTTCCAGAGAGCAAGCAGCTGAGACTACTGGGTCTACAGGGTCTATAGGGCCTACTGGATCTACAGGGTCTACAAGGTCTACTGAGCCTACTGATTGTATTAGGTCTACAGGGTCCACAGGACCTATTGGGTCTTTTTGGTC
>NW_015150563.1:1176332-1178639 GCF_000732505.1 Cyprinodon variegatus
ACCTTCTTGTACTACTGGGTCTACAGGGTCTCCTTAGTCTTCTCTGTCTACAGGGTTTCTGTTATCCAACGAGCCATGAACTGGACTATTGTTAATATTGTATAATTTCTATATTAGATAATATTATGTGGTTAAGAAGTAAATCCATTTATCATTAATTTATTATTGCATTATATTCTCCTGAAAGTCTTGGGATTCTTCCACCAAAGGCATTTCTATGGAAGGCTGGTGGGTCCAGAGTTATGGGATATGCCTTAGAACCAAAGGAGACAAACAAATCCAGACCAAACTGACTGCAATCTTAGGGTCCTCCTGCTCCAACCACGGTCAGTGACACTTGTTTGGAGATGTTGCCACAAGATGACACCCATGTTAATGAAAAAAAACTTCTCTTCCTCGTCCTCATTCTCTGAAAGTCATGCAAAGGACTTTCAGAGAATGAGGAGGAGGAATGACATCAGAGGGATGAAAGAAGAGGGAAGATCCTTGGATCAGACATAGCTTTAATTAAGGAATGACAGAACTTACTGTGCTGTTGAGTTCCCTCAGAGCGTCCAGTTCCTTCAGCAAGAGTGAGATGTTTGGGCTCTGATGTGGGCTGGATGCAGGAATCTGAGGGGAGCTGTTCAAAACAAAACAGTTCATTTAATCCACGGAAACAGCACTGTGGACTTTATGAATAAGAGCCTAAAAATGTAGACAAACAACAGCAAAAAAAACAGCCCTTATAAAGTAGAACAGAATTAAACGAAAAACAAATATTCAAATATGAGGAGTTAAACAAATGGTATAAAGTGCATCATGTACATCTGGTTGAAAATTGTTGCTCCTACAAAAACTGAGCGAACGGTGTCAAAGGCAGAAGCAGAATTTGGCGCTGTCCTGGGTGCTGAAGGGGGAGCATGAAGGCAGCGTGTTCCATCAGTCTCAGAGTGGAATCAATGAAGCTGTGGTAGAACCATAAATGGTTCTTCCATCTTTTATGGTGAGTTTCTGCTCAAACAGCTTAAAACAAAGAAACTTGTGGTTTGATAAGATTTTAGAATTATTTATGCTTCAATGATGATCATCTGTGGATCATTGGATTATTTTGAATGATAATTTTAATTGGTTAGCTAAAATGAGGCTTCAGTGTTTGAAACAAATCCCATCCAACTTTTATTTTCATTAGTTTCATTTATTTCAGGTCAGAAAACATCAAAACACTTTAAAGGATTAACCACCTTATCACTCCTCTATCCTTTTAAACAATGGCAAACATGATGACGTCCAAATTTTAGCCCTCTTTTGGTTAAAGTGTAACCACTTTAAAACTAATCAATAAAAAAGCAGCATCTGGAATAAACATCATTTATCATTTCCAAATATGGAAGGACTGAATGAATTAAATGGGACGGCATGGCTTCACCTATTGTGTTCTCTAGTTTATGACAGAGAAATGCCTTTTTGGACCCTTATGGCTGAATAAATTGTTGCGGAGGACCGGATTCAGCCCACAGGCCTTGAGTTTGACAAAGGCTCTAGAAGCTCCTGAAACAAAACAACAAAAAAATCTGATTCAGAACAAAAGAAGCTGAAAAAAAGCCTCCAGGAATCCTGGAAGTCCAGTCCCTTTTTCTAAATTCTTCAATTATTGTTTTCAAATAACGTAGTATTTCCTCTCTAATGCAACTCTAGCAGGGATTCCCAAAGTGAGATGGTTTTCACAATCATTGCAATGTGATCCCGGAGTTAAAAAAAATCTAGCAAAAATGCTGGTTGGATAGGTTATGGGTCAGTTTTGTATAAGTTATGAGTTCAAAGAAACACGCTGAGGCACGCTAAAACACCCAGAGTTACGCCGAAACATCCCGAGGTTCAAAGAAACACGCTGAGGCACGCTAAAACACCCCGAGGCATGCCGAAACCCCCGAGGCACGCCAAAACACCCCGAGGTTCAAAGAAACACGCTGAGGCACGCAAAAATACCCCGAGGCACGCCGAAACACCCTGAGGCACGCCGAAACACCCCGAGGTTCAAAAAAACACGCTGAGGCATGCTGAAACACCCCGAGGTTCAAAGAAACACGCTGAGGCACGCAAAAATACCCCGAGGCACGCCGAAATACCCTGAGGCACGCCGAAACAACCCGAGTCACGCCAAAACAACCTGAGGCACGCCGAAACACCCCGAGGCACGCCGAAACAACCCGAGGCACGCCGAAACACCCCGAGGCACGCCACAACAACCAGAGGCACGCCGCTACAACCAGAGGCACGCCGCTACAACCAGAGGCATGCCAAAACACCCCGAGGCACGCCGAAACA
>NW_015150563.1:1178987-1182392 GCF_000732505.1 Cyprinodon variegatus
GCCGAAACAACCTGAGGCACGCCGAAACAACCTGAGGCACGCCGAAACAACCTGAGGCACGCCGAAACAACCTGAGGCACGCCGAAACAACCTGAGGCACGCCGAAACAACCCAAGGCACGCCGAAACAACCCGAGGCACGTTGACACAACCAGAGGCACGCCAAAACTACCCAAGGCACCTTAAAACACCCTCAGGCACCTTAAAACACCCTCAGGCACCTTAAAACACCCAGAGGCACCTTAAAACACCCAGAGGCACCTTGAAACACCCAGAGGCACCTTGAAACACCCTCGAAGCACCTTGAAACACCCTCGAGGCACGCCGAAACACCCTTAGGCAATTGCAAAAGTACATAGAAAGTTCAGTGTATGCCAGTGTTTTAGGAGATTATGGCACGTCAGGCAGGCGCTGGATAAATCAGCAAGATGTGACAGGGGCTCTATAGGAAGGGCCAAAATGTCAGGAAATATATAAATGCGAATGTGCAATGAAATAAGCAGTGGAAACATTTATTTACTTATTTATCCTGATTTAAAAAATTAAATATATAATTTAAATGTAAAATACCCGATTCAATAATGGAATATGCCATTAAATAAAGTAGACATTTAAAAAAATTCATTAAAATATGTAATAAAGAATTATGAATATAATTACTGAACTATGTATTAAAACAAATGTAGATTCTCTGTATGTTTAGGGGCCCTCCGGTCTGATGCAGTGCTATTCTTGGGGTCACAGACTGAAGTGTTTGGGAAGCTGTGAACGCTACCATAACCCGCTGCAGGGATTTCATCAAACACAGAGTTCCTACAATCCTGTCAAACACTCTCGCTAAAGAGCAAACGAGGTGACCAAAGCTGGTTGTTTTGAACAATTTCTCTAGAAGGGAGCAGTAACCAGCTCTGTTCCTGTAGCCGCGGGTACGAAGGCAGCGGCAGGTCAGTTAGTGTTCGCTCGGGTCTCCTGGGACATCACCTCAGTGTGTTTCATTAGTTTCCTCCTGTGTGTTGTTAGGTGTTTTAAAGCGAAGGTGCGCCCTCACATTATCGGCTCTGCAGCACAGCAGCGCAGGCAGCAGATTTAATAAGCAGCCACTGATGTTCGCCTGTAATTCTCCCTTATTACCTTAAAGGTCAGATTGCTTCTTAGTGTAATAAAGCAGGTAAATAAGACACTGAGATATGAGTGACACTGTATTTTGTAATTGACTGTTTCTGACTTTATTATAGCAGCTCTGTCTAATCAACTGCTCCCCCTCCTGCTGCTTTTACTACCTTCCTATTTCTATAAGGCCTTCAAGCACTCCAACTAATCAAATCAAATCTAAATTTAACAGCCAGCACCTCCAACTCTCCACACATTTATTTGAAAAAGAATCGAAAGAAGAGACATATTAACATGAATCACAGTATCTACAAGAAAAGATGAGGTTTCAATAAAAAGCAATAAACTTTTTAATAAATCTTTTTGTGAAGCGGCTCCACATATACAAAAATTAATCCTTAAAAATGAGCACAAATATCACGGAAATAGCAGCAATATTTTCATCTCATTAAGAAAGATGGGATCTACTTTTTGCTGTGAGGTCAGCTGTGAGGTCACTAGGGTCGGTCTGACATCCTTTAACCAAGGTGTGGTTGCTGCACAGGGATCAGCTGCCAAGAATAATCCAATATGGCCGACGAGGTTGCACTGGATCGTTTCAAACTGTTTATATGTAGAAATCACCTTTAACAGGTGCAGATAGCAGTCATATCTACCTGCACATTGATTTCAGTTCTGAAGAGAAACGTAAAATTCAGCTGAGCTCCCAGCGTGCGGAGGCTGCTCCGCTCGTCTATGCAATAAAAAAAAAAAAAAAAAAAAAAAAAATCAACAGTCCAGAGAGGGAAGTTTTCACCCTCCTCAGATTTCTTCCGTTTCTATTTTAAATGTGAACACCTTAAGCACCTTAAATCCTTGTGTTGATGTAATTATGTCTTTTATTTAACTTTCACAAGCGTTTAAAGATCACAGCTAAAACTCTTTCATCAAAACTATTCATTTTTCAAAAGTAGTAAATCCCCAAACATCTAGAGTGGCGCAGAATAAAAGTTTATTGGAAAAAAAAATAAATTAGCATATAAACCATCGCTCTATAGAGTTCAGTATGGAAGAAAAACTGTCTCGTGAGAATCTGCCTTTTTTGTAAACTTAATTTTTTTTACACATTGAATTCCTTTCACTGAATTTTTATCTGGTGAAAAATTCAGCTGCAAAAAATTCAGCCGCATCAAGGACTACGGCCTCCGTACATGGTTCATGCACGCTAACCACTGTGCCACCTACACACCCGGCAGGGGCGGATTTACCATTAGGCAGTTGCCTAGGGCCCCAGGTTCCTGGGGGCCTCATAAAACCCTAACTATTCCTTATTTGTGCACATTAATTATGTTTTTGATAAAAATCCTTTGGCTAAGATGCCATCAGAACGCTTAGAATATTAAGTGTGTCTCAGCCCCCCCCCTTCAGTGTCCACCATATTGGATCAGTCCATTTGCTGCACATGTTCAGAAAGGTCCAAACAGACAGCAGCAAACCATTTGAAAACAAACGATGCAAAGAAATCCTGAATCCAGATTAAATCGGAACAGGTTACCAGAAATAAAAAATAAAAATGAATACCTTAAGATGAGACCCTAAAAAATGCCTTCAGAAGAAAAACTTTCATTACAAAACTTTCCTCTGCTCTATAGCTACATATTTCACAAAAAGTGAAGGTTGTTTAATGATTTTTACTGCTTTTCTAAAAGTTTAAATAAACCTATAAATATGACGCTACTTTAACTGATCAGCCCTGATCTAGATATTTATAACATCAGCAGAGCTTCATTAGCACATGGTTGGCCAACACAGGGACCAAACCATTGGTTAGTTCCAGGCTTCCACCACTGGAAACCAGTTTCCTTAGTGAAAACTGTAATCCAGTATAACCAGTCATCTTATTATCAGAGCCTCTTACCTGCTGTGACCAGAGAGCAGGTTTCTTCCCATGGCAGGCAAATCTGGACCTCTGAATGCTGCTGCTGCTTCTATGCAGGGCTCAGAGCTCTCTGCCCAAGGAGAAGGATCGCTGCTCGGCACCACGTCTGCTTCCATCTCACCGGAACCTCCTGGAAAACCTGAAGATAGAAGAGCCAACGAGCTCCTGGTGGAGGAAGGGGACTGAGGAGAGGCTGTCCTCCAGACAGGAGATGGAGAACTGCTGATAGGATACAGGGCTTAGAGGGAGAGACAGGGGGACAAGTTAGGATGGATGGATGGAATGATGGATGGACGGAAAGATGCATGGATGGATGGATGGAATGATGGATGGACGGAAAGATGGATGGATGGATGGATGGATGGATGGATGGATGGA
>NW_015150563.1:1183853-1186070 GCF_000732505.1 Cyprinodon variegatus
TGGATGGAATGATGTATGGACGGATGGATGGATGGAATGATGTATGGACGGATGGATGGATGGAATGATGTATGGACGGATGGATGGATTTACCCTGAGGTGAGGTGTGGTCCAGGCTCAGGCTGCTTCCTGATCTGTAAACCAAATGAAGAAGAAATGAGAGGTGTTCTTCTGGCTGCAGGTGGAATCTGGTTTCTGTCCTTCAGGACGAGGAAGTTCAGACCTGAACTGAATTCTAGGAGGTTTTAGTATTTCAGGCTTTTATCAGCAGAGATCTTGTAGCATCTCTAGAGGTTCTGAGTGCAAAACAAATTAGCCTCCGTTCTAATGTCTGCAGCTTGTTCAGATTCAGTGCAGAATAAAGTTGATGACCCTGAACCTCCAAGGAGAGATGTGCTTCCTGTCCGTGTTCTGGTTGAAACTGCAACACCATGCTGACAGTAAAGAACCACCATAAGCAAAGAGGCAGATCTAACTCTCTGTGTGGAACAATGTTTGCCAAGTCCTTCATGAGGGTCTCGGAAAACAAGCAGTGGCTTTTTAGGTCCTTTTAGGACCAAGAACCTCAAAGAAAACCAAAAACCCAAGAACTTTTGGGTTAATTTAAAGTTCATTACAGAAGCTTAATGTTAAACCGATGAGACTGAGGTCTGTATTCCTGCACTTCAGGCTGTGGATTGTGAAGGAGGTGCACCAACCTGTGGGTGTTGCTAAGGTGCTGCCTGGAAGGTGAGGGAAGACGCTGCTGCAGCTCCTCGTTTACTCTGGGATTAACTAGAAGACAGAAGAAAAACTGAAACTAAAGAGTCCGCCCATCAAAAACTACAGCTTAGGCCTATATAGAACAGCAGGAGCAACCATTATCATGAAGACACAGCTTTGATAGATTGATGTATTTCACAGGGTGGCTGGTTGCTGGGGGCTTAAAGGTATTATGGAGGATTTTCACAAATTTTTCACAAAGAGACCAACCCTCTTCACCTTAATAAAAAATGCACATGCACAACCCTGTGGCCGCTCCCGAGAGGGAACGCCTATTAAATGCGTGCAAGGAGAAATGGGCTTGTGCACGCTCTGTTTAAAAGTTGCTGTTTGCATCGTTTATCCAAGCTTACTGTGTCCAACCGTCTGCCCTAACCCCTAAATCTAGTGAACTCAGTTAGCTGACCGTTCAGACAGATGATCACTGCTTTTTGCTCCGTTGGTCACATAACACCTCCTCCACCGTGCAGTGCCTGCGCCATCTTTGTTATTAGTCAGCTGCTGTGACAGCAAATCCCATAATGCTTTGCAAGGAGAGCTCTCTGTGCAAAGCATTGTGGGATATATCTGCCTCTTCTGAGGCCTTTCTTTTCGAATACTCTTCCGACCCTCGGCCATTTTCAAAGAACTGTGGTGAGAAAGGTGATCTTCAATGACTGCCTGAAACCGTAGCTCAGCACAGATATACGCCTGAAAGGGCGCAGAAAAAGACAGCTAACGGGACGAGCACGTAGGACGGCCTTACCTAAACGTATCACCAGAATGATTGACAGTTAGGAGGACCACTTATTTAGATGATCCATCCGGAAATAAAACATCCTCCAATATACGTTTAACTTAAAATGTAGAAACTTTCTGGTAAAATATGTTCGCTTTTATTATCCTGCTGCCTGCAGTTTGTAGCACATACCTGAGAAACGCTAACATCTACTTCCAGCCGCCACGAACAGCAGGGGGAAAACCCCTAAGAGGCGAGCGGGCCTGAGGCAGCTGCTGTTGGGGATTCCCAGTGACGGCGCACCGCCGGTATGTGGGGTCTGAGCGGCTCCCACAGAGAAAAAATCTTTGAAGGCAGGATGGTAATCTGGATGAACTGACTGAACAGACCATGTTTTCAAGAGGACTTTCTCACTTCAAAATAGATTCAAACTACTTTTTACCCACTGATCACAGCAAATATAGCAAAGCAACTCTCTGGCATTGAACACAGGAGCAGCAGAAGCATCAGAAGCATCTGGACACACTTTACTGGACGTTTGACCTTAATGTGGACGAGCAGCAGAAATGAAGCAGCAGGTTTTTTGCTGCTGAATTCGCAATTTGAACGTAGCATTAGGTGGAAAAAACCTGCTGCTTCATTTCTGCTGCTCGTCCACATTAAGGTCAAACGTCCAGTAAAGTGTGTCCAGATGCTTCTGATGCTTCTGCTGCTCCTGTGTTCAATGCCAGAGAGTT
>NW_015150563.1:1187872-1199997 GCF_000732505.1 Cyprinodon variegatus
AGATTTAAAGAACTTTCAGAAGTTTGAATTCTGAATATGAGCAGACTTTTCCTTTAATAACCTAAAGCTAACGAGGACCCCACCCGTTAAGGAATGACAGAAATCACAGCACTTCAGTCCGCTTTAGTCCTAAAGCTGCGGCTGACAAGCAGCAGAATTACAGTTAAAAAGACGTCTTTTCTTCTTCACTTTGAAACTTTTCTAATTTCCTGCCATCCTCTGCCTCCCCATGCCTCTGATCTTTTTGTGGACTCAGAGCTAATTGATCGCTGCAGCTCTCCTTATTATTCATGTACAATTACAGATGTGATAATGTGCTTAAATCCTTCTAAATGACCGTTCATGCCTCTCAGTTGCTTTGAAGTCTCATCCAAGTCCAAAAAATCTGCAGAAAAAAGGGAAAACACAAAGGCCAATCAGAGGAGCAATCTGCATAAACCAATCAGAGGAGAAGGGGGAAGACGAGGGGCGCTGCGTCCTCTGCCTCCGCCCTTTATTTTTATGGAATATCAACTAAAGTCCATTAATTTTTTAAGCTGTATTTAATACATTTTGTTCTGAAAGTTTGGAGCTGTGAGTGCCGGGTGTTCCAGCTGACTGCATGAATATTAATGATGGTGTTACGATGATTAAAGAGGCTTCGAGTCAAATCCAACACAATCCGCCTGTGATCCGGCCCGCCGTCGCCACACTGCCACCACGCCGCACATGAATTTAGATATGGACATTAAGCCAAGCAGAGACACCCCCCCCACAGTCCGCACTCCACATACATGTATATGAGGAGAGCAGCGAGTGTTCAGTAACTATGATGCACAACATAAATGGCACAGCTTCATGCCTCCGCTTCCTTCTCTTCATCAGATCAGCCAATGAGAAGAGAAGTAGACCAGGCAGCCATTTTCAGCTGCATATGAGCATTTAAAGCAATCCGTTTAAGGGTCGTGGTCTGATTCCAGCTTCTATGACACGGTGCTGATGGAGACGTCCCATTTAAAGCTCAGCGATAGCGATCTGGCTGCAGGTTGGCCATCATAACTAAAGGTGTGAGAAAAAGGATTCTTCATGGCAGTGGCGGATCTAGACCAAATGTACCCGGGGGCCAGGAGGGGGCCAGAGTGTTTTCATGGGGGCCCAGAAAAGCATGAAATAAAAAACAGGGCAAGGGATTCAAATATATTAAGAGAGCTGCATGAAGGGAAATTTCTATCCAATTAGGTTTAATTAAAATTCTATTTCTCATGAGGTCAATATATGTTTCTAATTAAGGTATTTTACATATTTTTGCCTGAATTTAAGTTAAAATTACCGTTTTCTATTAAATCTGAACTAGAACTCAAGAAAAACTGATAAATTCACCTGTTAAAATTAGAGCAATTTGTTTTTATTATTTAGCAGATGAAAACCGGGATCCTATCTCAATCCCACTGAAGCTATCACCTTATTTTTTTTAAATAATTGGTAAAACAGAACTTGTAAAAGAAAAAAATGAAATAGATTCAAAGAACCTATCAGTAACCATATCTATTCCAGCGCATCATCATTAGAATTTCTTTGAGTATTCTGTCTTCAGTTCAGGGGCCATAACAGGACATGATCTACAGGGGCATTGGCCCCCGTCTAGAACCGCCCATGCTTCATCGTGGTCCCTTCAAAAGCTATATTGGACATGAGGACGTCAGTTTTGGAGAGAGGTGGTGGGACAGGCAGGGAGGTCCTTTGGTCCAAGGCTCATGATGGCCGCAGCTCCAGTTGGACTGATGACCATGGAGGCGGAGCCTGGAAACGTAGGAACGTTCTTACAGCAGCTAACTGACTGTCCATGTCAGGAGCAGCTCGTTCACTGCAGCTTCCCTTTCTAATTAGACGAGCCCTGACCTGCAGTATGCTGGCAGCAGAGTTAAGGTCGGGCCCCATGGCGCCACTCGGCACAATTACAACATTTTAGCATTCGCACGCTATGGCCTTAATTATCCGCATTGCACATCCTGGAAAATGTTCAATCTCAGGCAGTTCTGTGTCTGAAAAAACGGTGAACCAGCGTCAATTCCTCCTGGGGATGGTTCAAATATAAACATGCAAACAGGGCTGGAAGTTGCTTCTGGATGGCAAGTTCTCCATTGAGTTTTTTTATTTTCCAGCCAGAAGAAACAGATTCTTCCAGAAGAAACTTTGAAGGTCAAATTTACTGGAAGGTTTTGTTTCTTTTGATGAATATTTTTCCCCCAATCAGGCCCAGATCCAGTACTAACCCGTAGGTGGGGTTAAATATTTATAAACCAGGGAGGTTTGGGGGCAGGAATAACAGAAGAAATGAAAGGAATAGAAAACCAGCTGGTGGAATCTGAGTTTTCCAACCATTTAAAGGCTATTAGTAAATTATCACTTCTGTATTAAGAATGTAATCCCCTGATGGGTTTTCTCTGCTGGGTTTTTGTGTCACTGTGTGTATTCTCATACAGAGTTCTCCTCGTGTAGCCTGGTGGATATAGTAAGTTGACTTTTCAATAGAACTATCAGAGTTCTTCAAAATATGATGTACTACCAGAATCACAAATGGCCAAGCTCCATCTGATATCAGAGATCTGATTGTTCCTTATGTTCCTAACAGAGCACTTCGCTCTCAATCTGCAGGTTTACTAGTGGTTCCTAGAATTTCTAAAAGTAGAATGGGAGGCAGATCTTTTAGTTATCAGACTCCTCTCCTGTGGAATCAACTACCAGTTTTAGTCAGTGAGGCAGACACCCGGTCTACTTTTAAGGCTAGGCTTAAAACTTTCCTTTTTGATAAAGCTTATAGTTAGAGTGGCTCAGGTTATCCTGAGCTATCTCTATAGTTATGCTGCTATAGGCTTAGACTGCTGGAGGACATAGGGACCCCTTTTTCATCATTCTGCTTCATTCTATCTCTCTGCAGTATCTGTTAGTTCAATCTCTAACGTTCTGCTCTCTCTGCTTTTTCTCATAGTAGCTTCATCGGGTCTGTTCCTGTTTGCCTGGAGAGAAATATCAGCTGTGCTGCTGCCATCAACACCTTTGTTTCTAGATGTTGGAGATCAGCCTGATTTCCAGTGTAGTTCTGTTTCTCTGACTGTGACTAACTGGATGTGCTCTCTTCATCCTCTGACATGGGAGCTGGCTCGGTGCTCGTCTGCCTGGCTGTGTGTTTCCTGGACGGGGCCGCCTGTGGAGCTGGTTGACAGTTGCCTTTTGTATCTATGCTTCTTTTTCTATGTCTGCTTCTGTCTCCTTGAACTCCAGTCGGCCTCAGCAGATGGCAGCTCACACTGAGCCTGGTTCTGCTGGAGGTTCCTGTTAAAAGGGAGTTTTTCTCTCCACTGTCGCTACAAGCATGCTTAGTGGGAGGGATTGCTGAAGAGTCAGTTAGTCAGCTGGTTTTTCTTAGATAGAAAACTTTGAATCAATCTGACTGCAGTGCATTGAGATGACATGATGTTTAATTGGTGCTATAGAAATAAACTGAATTGAATTGATAGATTTACATCTCAAACAAGAAGAAAACTAAATTTTCCTAAAAACTAACCTAAACAAATGAAGCTGAAGGAGGAAATGAATGATGACAACAAAAGAAAAAAGGCTAAAAATCCTCTTTTAGTTGATAAAAACCTTTCAGGAGGAAAAACAGACTGAAGTTTTTCTGTGCTTGTATTTTCAAATGTTAAATTAACGAGGGGGGAGAAGATGGTGGAACCCACTGGTCTTCAGCTCAAGGTCACATCATGGAGCTGAAACTTTTCTACTTCTTCAGTGAAGTTCTCAGATCCTGCAGTGACATGAAAACCTGAGTCCATCCTTTAGAATCAGTTTATTATTATCATCTAGTCCAACTTTGATCTTATCTAAATAAACATTATTTTGGTTACATAATAAGGTCACCATAAAACGTTTGAAGATTAATAAATATTAGCTATTAAAACAAACCCAAGTTAAATAACATCTATTACTATAAAAATCTAATGCTGTTGTTTATCGGGAAAAACTCTTTTCATGGAGATCAGGCCTGCATGTGGCCTCCATAAACACTAAGATCCCGTTTTTACTTCAGCTTTGAGAGCATCCCGGTTCCTGACGCTGTCGGGGGGGAAACTCTGCCGTGTTCAGAGTGGATGTTAAAGCTCAGCACTGCTCCAGAACAGGCCCATTCTCCGTTCCCGTTCAACGTGAAGGCTGAACCACAGACACCTCTGACACCTCTGCTGAGGACCGGACAGCAGCAGCAGTCCTTAAGGAAACCACAGAGCAGCTCTGAGCGGGACGGACCAGGGGTCAAGGTTCAACTTTGAGTTCTACAATGAATAGAAGTCAGGGAAACGCTCTGAAAAGGAGAGCGGGGGTGTTTGTATTTGTAGACCACCCACTTAGCAGATCAAAGACTGTTCGCACAATCGTCTCCTCCCTCTCCTCGTATTCACTCTCCTGCCTGCTTCGGTCAACACTTTAAATCCCCAACACTCTGTGTGTTGGTGTGTGTGGGGGGGGTGTAACCCTTGGATAAGTCAGAACTCATCAAAGGTCCGACACTTTTAAAGCCGACTTCAGATTATTAGACTTTATCGTGTCGGCTACTCTGACCGCCATCAGAACACTTAGGAGCAAGTCTTTCAAACCAACCGCATCCGCTACGAGTATCGGATCCCATAACGGGCCGCGTTCCTGGATACTGAAAATGTTATAGATGTATAGATATAGATATTACCCAGCCAGGATGGTTGAGGTTGGGTTCAGACGAAGCTTTTTAAGCCTGCAGAGCTCTGGGCCGGTCTACATCCGGTACCAGGAGCCGAACTGGAAGCCCAATTCATACCGGATTAAACCTCAGGCAGTGCTGCTGAATGCCTGAGGTAAAATCAAAGTTGGTGCTTGTTTTGTCATGGCACCGCGACTGTGATGCAGCAAAGACTTGTGGGTATTTAAATGAACACAACAGAAATATTGAGATACAGTCTATATTTTCACATCACTATATCTGATATAGAATTTTAACCTACTAATTTTACAAATAGATTAATCTGTTGATTATTATTTCAATTAATGGATTAATAATCAGATAGCCAAAGGGTCCTTAAAGATATTTTACTAAATTAAACCAGGTGAAACTAAAACTTTTTAGTCGATCTGAATAAAGCAGATGGACAGACTTAAATGCAAAATATAGATATATATATATTGTTAGTTTTCTTATAATTCCTGCTCTAAATGGGTCGCTCTGTCAGCAAAAGGCACGTTTTACAGTCTCTATACTACAGTTAAGGATTAATGGATCACTAAATTAGTTGGAGACTATTTCAATAATTAGATTAGATTAGATTAGATGAGCTTTATTGATCTCACAGCGGAGAAATTCACTGGTCACATGTTGGCATAGTAATTAAAGAAGGTGCAAACAAGGAGGAAAAAGGTGCATTAAGAATAAACAATATATATACAGTATATCAAGATAAATAATGGATGAATGCTGATAGTTTCAGCCCTAATCTAACGACATTTTAGAAATATTTGCTTTAAAAACTGAGCACATAAAACCCAGATTAGAATATTGATGTTTGGTGAAATGTTGAGACCTTTACTGAATGAAATCATTTATTGTTCACTATGATCCAAGCATCCTTCACCAGATTCTATCAATAAAAGGCGTCCATCTGCATCAGTGCACCAGCAGGTGTGTGCATTTCTAAAGGGAAACATTAAAAAAGCTGTGAAACAGAAACCTGGTTGTTTGAGAGGTGAAACAGTGTTTAAAGGCTGAAGTTAGCGCCCCCTAGTTCCTACCAAACACACAGCGAGCCCCTGGTTTACTCTCATCATCATATTTGGAAAAAAGCCTGGGCTTGGAGCCCTGAACTACCTGTGGCTGCAGTTAGAGCAGAACCAGCACGATAGAAAGGAGCACAGCGCCCCTTAATGGACAGACTATGATATTACCGCTCCACTGAAAAGGTGCTGGCCTTTACCTTTGTACATGTCCACCAGGGAGTCCCTGAGCTCCTTCTTGGAGGTCCATGGTGAAGGACTGGAGACTTTTTGATCCTCCAAACTCTTTTCTCTGGAAACAGAAAACACGCATCAGACGGGCTGTCCTTCACAGCTGGAACCTGTGAATCAAAGTTAAACTCCACGTCACATTTCAGCCCCGCAGGAAATAATCCGAGCGGCCCTTCAGAGCACCTGACTGAAGCTGAGATGGTCCGCCGCGGCCTCCTCTCTCCTGTTCAGCACAGAGTGAGTGATCCAGAGACAGAAAGCGGTTTGGGACAAACAGGTCAGACCAGTTCAGCTTCCAGTTAGACTGGTCACACTGGGGAGCCGTGCATGTAATCGGCGGCTCCTTACTGGCTGCTGACCCTGGACTAAAATCAATCCGTCCAGTTTTTCCAAAGGTTTCAGCATTCAGCTGGTCTCTGCGACCCGTTCAGAAGATCTGGATCTGATTTTATTGCTGTTATGACCGATCACTGATATTTACTGATATCAGTTTCCTGCCCTGAAAGGCTGCCCAGCCACATGAAACTGCTTCTGCCAGTTTCATGTGACAGCCAGTCACATGACCCCCCCCCTTTTGAAACTACAACAGTCTCTACATGGAAATAAACATCAGCTTTAAATATCGGACCAAAACCAAGACGCTTTTTGTTTTCTCCATCATCCAAAGCCAGCCAGGCAGCGGTTTAAAGGGTTTCTACTGATGGGTAAAAAGAAGGCAGACCTGCCCCTCCCCAACATATTGCTTCTTACTACTGGGCAGCCACTTTACCTTTGCTCGCATGAAAGAGGAACTCGGAAATATCGCTGGTTCAAAACCTGAAGAGCAATATGACAGAAACTGGGAGAGCGCCCCCTCAGGTCAGGTTGATTAGGCCGATTCATTTTCCAGGCGTTTAAGGCTACAAAGCCAAATGTCTTTCTGCACCAGAGAAACTCCTGCAGGATCTGTTCAGGGTTCCTGCTCTTATTCTTTTGTTTCAACCAGTTTGTGATATTTTTCTTCCTAGACCGGCTGAAAGGCGCCGTCTCGTTTCCACCCTCCTCTCCTAAGCAGTCATTGCTGACAGCAGCTCCACAGTCCGTTCCTGAACGTTTAGAAAGCATCACCGATATTTTGACCTTTCTGACGTCATATGTCAGTGAGTTCTATCCGTGGAGCGGCTGATGTTCAGTTAATTCATCATGCGGTCCTAGTTGGAAGGCCATTCAGGCAGCAGCAGTGAGGATGCAACCTGTAACGGTGCTGCTCTGTCTGATGAAGCAGCCATTTTAGAAGCTGCTTCGTTCACATTATGATTTACTTAAAATGAATATAAGTATTATTTAGAAATTCCCTGAACAAGGTTGTTAATAATTGCTGTGCGGCGCCGTTGGCTGTTGGGCAAATTTAAGGGATGTGCCTGAATTGATTACTGCAAAAATGATCGAGAAAAAAAAAGTACAAATTTCTTAAGTGTATTTACCTCAATTTGAGCAGATAAGATGATTTACCAATGGAATGAGTATTTTCAACTCTTAAAACAAGATTAGATAATATGCACTGGAAATAAGACAATGAAATGATTTTTTCAATAGTTTTTAATTCAAATGTAAACTGTCTTGTTCCATTGGCAACGGGTCTCACTTACCTCCTCAATTAAAAAAAAAAGGATTAAATTTCAAAGGAAAAAAATGATTTCCAATTTTTTTGCAGAGATGAAGGTAACGGTAGTTCTGGTTCTTAAAGGTGTTCAAATTTCTTTCTCCTCTCTAAACGCCACCAACCGGCTGCTTTGTTGGGGAGAAGATGACCTAAATATTCTCGGTGTTCATACCCATCAGAGGTGGTTTCTGTAATCAGAACCGAGCTGCTCACAGAACCACAGAACGGATCAGATCGCTTTCAGCTTCTTACTCCAGCTGCTGCTGCAGATCGCAGATCTTCCTCCTGGCCTTCTGCAGAGCCACCTGGACATCCACAGATCTGCTCCTGTGACCCACAGACGCCATTACACCCAACAGAGGTCTACATGGCAACCGCCCCCAAACATCCCAGAATACCACTTCCAGGTCACCCAGAGAAGCTGTGAGGGAGGGGGCTGAGTGCCGGCAGGAGGTTAAATATTAACGAGCCAATCTGACACTGAGGCAGAGCTGCTGCTGCTCACGGGTTCATTTCCTGTCCTGCTGCTGGCAGCATTCAGACCAAGCTCAGCCTTAGGTTCTGGTCTAACCTAAAACTGGGTCCACCGCACCCCCATGGGTCCTAATGTGCTGGTTTCTATGGTTACAGGTCAGACTAAAGCAGTTTTCTATCAAAACCAGCAGAGCTTCCGCAGCGTCTCGGATCAGAATGTCCAGTATTCGCAGGACCGTGTGTTCTAGGTTAGGTTCTAGAAACCGTAGGAACTAAGACAGCGCAGTATGTGCAGAAATATGCAAACCAGACGAGCAGCACAGCTGAACTTTACAGATGACAATGACAGCTGATGGAGCAGAGGCCTTTATTGAAGCTTCAACAGAGGAGATCTTCATCACAGGTTCTGCTTCTCCACATCCTGAAGCAGTTTGTCCAGCAGCGTGGCATCCACGCCGTGTTTCATCACAAACCGGCCGTTCAGGTGGAACACCGGGATGTCCCACTTGTACTTGTCCCACCACTGCCTGTTTTCTGGAAGACTGATGTCCACCTGCTGCAGGACGAACTGGAGAGAGACAGACGCCATGTCAGCACAAACCCAGAGAGGAGCTACAGAGGGTGGCGCTGAGTGACGGTGTCAGGTTTGTTAGGGTGGAGGATGCTACGCTACGCCCACCATGAAACCAGAAGGACCAGATGCATGCAGCCCGTTTACAGGCATTAACCCCGAGTCCTCGTAGATAATCACCGGGTTGCCCTGGTTACCACACACACAGGGATGGAGCTACAACCATGGCGGCCATGTTGGATTTAAAGGGAACATATTAAGAAAATATATAGCTTATTAATAATTTCAAATAGTTTATTTTGGTCTGCAGTCCAAGTCTCTGAATGTCTGGAAATGTCATAATCTTCGGTCTGTTCAGTTATTTTCCATTACGTCACCCATTCGCTATGAAACTGTTAAACTTCCTGTTTACATTCCAACAAATCCGCCATGTTTTTTCTCTCGAGGTGTTTCTGTAGTCCAAGCTGAAGGATGTCCAAGCAACAGCTGGATAAACCTCAACGTTCGCTTATAGTTCGGCCGTCACGCTGTCCCCCAGCATCAGAACCTCCCTTCAGTCCCTGGTTACATTTCCTGTTCATGGAAACGTACGAACGTCAGCGGGGAAAGACTTCTTGGTTCATGCTAAGCCTCCAGGGCTCTGGCTTCAGCAGCCTCAGCTGACCCTCTGCAGAACCAATGGACTCAGCAAAGCGGTGAACCAGCTGGCTGCAGTTCTGAAAGCTTTTAGTTCCCTGAGGAGTTGTTCCCGTGCTACCGTTAGCTAGCTCATTAACTATGTAGGGGTGTGATCAAGTCCTCTCACGCAGACCCTCTGCTAGGTCACTGGGTTGTAGGGATAAAACGGTTTATGAAAACCGTCCGAACCGTTCGGTTCGACTGTCTCAGTTCGGTTCGCGTGTGTTTCGTTCGGTTCATGCGCGCCTCCTTTTTCTCATAGGCGAAGTGTGTACACTCCAGAGCAGAAGGTGGCGGTACTGCGACCAAAGCCAACCACCAGTAGTAAACAATAGGAAGAAGAAGCGAAGCAGCGTAGCCGGGTGTAGCAGAAAAAAATCAGTTGTTGTGGAGAATTGTGTGGGTATGGCGAGTGGGAAAGAACAGGAGTTGGAAGACGCGCCAGCAGCACTTTATAGGTCTGCTGTATGGGACCACTTTGCATTTAGAGTGACCTACGATGACGGCGGAAAGAAAGTTGTGGATAAAACAGTGTGCAAGCATTGTGCAACACGTTTTGTTTATGCTAACAGCAACACGACCAACATGTTAGGCTAACAATCAACATATACCGAACCAAACCGAAAACCGTGACCACGAAACCGTGAACCGAACCGAACCGTGGATTTTGTGAACCGTTCCACCCCTACTGGGTTGGTTCGCTCTGTAGATTCCAGCTAAATGCATCAGATATACGGCCGACACATCACAACCGTAAAACACCTTACAAATTAGATTTGAAGGAAGAAGAAGCTGAAAGGGCACTGAAGTGTCTAAATCATGCTTATGCTTCTGAGTTCATTCAGCGAGTGACTGGAGCCGTAGGAAGGAAAGCAGAGGCAGTTTTGGTGCCGAGGTTCTGACTATCCCAACGATCCGCCCTACCCGCACGCACAGACTGATAGCACGTCTCGGGTAGCAGATGGATTATATGGACACACTACGGTAGGATTTCTGACACCAATATATGCGTTTTGGGTCGAGGGAGTTGGCAACGCTACCTGTTGTGCCTGTTCTTCGCTGATGTCCACAGTGTTGGAGTCCATCTGCTATAAGGAGTCTGACCTGGACATCGTACTGCGTTGCGAGTTGTGGAGAGCACGGACCTCCTAAGGATAATCTGACTGCCTGTTGTGGAAACGGGGGAATCAGGGTAACAAATAGACCATTTCTCTGGAAGTTAATTTCCTTCAGAAAACCCTGTGCTGCATAGATGTGTTCATCCAGATGGCTGCTGCTTACATTATAAGAAAGTGTGTTATTAAAAGCCTCTAATAGGGCTAAAGTCTGAGAACTAAGCTTCTACCGAGGGACATTTGTTTTGAAGTTAGGGGCATAGTTGATGACTTTCTACCTGCACACGTATCTTTAGCCGTCTCTGCTCTGCCTGCTTAGCGTGTTTTCATTTCCCGTCATTAAAGCTGATTGTTTCCTCTGAGCCGCTGTCAGAGACTGTTTGCCGGTTAGTAGAGCTCAGCTTACAGGCGGAGAAATTAAAAACACTCTGAGCAGCTTCAGGCTGTAGCCGTCTGTCCGATGACAGTTGATGTTCACCGGGGTAGAGAGGATAGTCAGAACCCTGGCTCCAAAACTACCTCTTCTCTCCTTTCTACGGTTCGAGTCACGCAGTGGATGGGCTCCAAACCAGAAGCAATGTGTTTAGACGCTTCAGTGTCCTTTCAGCTTCGTCTGCCATCAAACCAATTTCCTAAGTGTTTTACAGTTGTGAGATATCACTGGTATATCCAATGTGTACAACTGCTAGCTGAAGCATCAACCAATCCCACGGTGTCACAGCTTGGAGTATTTCAATTCCAGCCCAAAGTCCCTAATGTAAAAGTCCAGGTCAAGTGTCAGGTCTTAAAGTGCAGTCATGTGACTGGAGTCCCTCCTTTGGATCAGAGGTTCAGGGTTCCAATGAAAGCAGCTGTTGGTCCTTCATTTGGATGCAGATGCTGCATTCAGGGACCGGTCGGACCCCTATCTTTTGCTGCGACAAAGGCAAGGGTCACATTCAGTTGTTTCAAAATGCTCTAGCCGAGGCCGTCTCTAGTTGATGATGTATGGCTGATTTTGCGTCGTCTAGCTGAATTTGTCTCTAGTCAATTAAAGCACTTTTAATTGTCCATGTACTGAATTGTACAATACAAATAAAATTGCCTTGGCTTCTAATTGATGCTTTATCTAGTTGTAGCTGAATTCGTCTGTAGTTAATGTAGCTGATATTGTCTCTAGTTGATGTGATCTATATATCTGTTTGAAGCGTATGAACAGTTCTGTCATCATACTGGTGTTTGGTGAGAACTGGCAGATAGAATACAGATCAGACAAACGAAGGTGAAGAACCTCAGAAAGCAGGTAGAAGTTATGAAGGAGGGGTCAGCCTCACCCTGTGTTTGAAAGGTTGCAGCAGTTCTTTAGCTTCATCACACAGAGGACAAGGATCCTACAGAGAGACAAGTCAGCTCACATTTAGTTCTGCACACAGTCGTCTCTGAACAAAACTAGAACCTCCACCCAAGGTAACACCAGAGTTCAAATTAGGGGTGCACCAACTTTCTGATCTCAGCTTTATTCTGCTTTCACTCATTTTAGCGGATTTCTATGAATAGCAGCGTCCTACATTGGTTGTTGCTATCCCACACTTTAGAACAGCGTCTAAACTGGCCCTGCACTGGAAAACCCATCTAGAAATAAGTTAAAATTTCCTAAATGAAT
>NW_015150563.1:1202581-1204073 GCF_000732505.1 Cyprinodon variegatus
TGCATTTGAGATATCAAAAAAGTACTCCAGAGTGTTGTTCAGCATGGGGGTGAGTAGAAAATGAAGGCTAATCATGTTTTGGGTTTACTATTCCTTTAAGATCCCAACAGGACAGGAGGAAGGGGGCAGACCTGAGGAGCCCCGCCCAACTTCCTGTGAAGAAAGCAGACCTAGCTTTGCTTTGGTTATACCAGAACCAGCCAAGCTTTCTCCAACATTAGAACTTAAAGATCTAGACAGTCTCCTCCGGTCCTTCAGGGCTAAAGCTTTAAGATGTAACCCTCCTTGGCTCAGAACACCTCAATCAAACCCCTGAATTATGTTCTCCGTGTCAAAGTCAGAAATGCTTTATGGCTAAGTACCGTTTGACACGTATGAGGAATTTATTTTGGAGATGAGGTGCTTCAGATAGACAAGCAAACACTTTAACATAAATAAATAAGGGAATAGAAAATTTTAGAATGAACAAATGCAAGTTGTTTCTGAAGAGTACGTGGGTGTCTAGTAAAGGGCGCAGGGTGCTCTAGTCTGCCCTTCTCTGGTATGTGCGACCATTCCCATGTTTGCCCTCCTTGTGTCCCTGTGATCTGGGGGTCCTCTGGATTTCTGGGGCCAGGAATGCCTCTTTGTCTATTCAGGGCCCTGTAGGATGAGTTTGGGGCCACCCACACCTGCTATTGAACATATTTTCCTTCTGAGGAAGCTGTAAATAGTTTATACATGAGCATACCCACACATGGATACCACAGGTGTTTTGTTCCCAGTGTTCACACTGATACTAAACACTAACCTGCAGCTACAGATATAAACCAGCCTTAATAATACGGTGGAACCGCCACAGGCTCTGACTGCGACACACATGGGATACCTGCTGCTCTGGAGGCTTTTGATCTTTGCTTTGGTAGCCTGTTGTCTTCCTTTTGCTGTCATGTTCTCTGTCCCTCTCATCTCATCCAGGTGTGGACGAAGATTTCGAGGAGTTACTCTAGATCTTCTGTTTCTATTTTTGCTGTGTTATTTTCTCTCTTTTCAGGAACTCTTTCCTGTCTCCATCTCTTTCTCTCTCCCCTTAGTTATTTTCCCAATTTCTTTATCACCTCTCTTTCCATTTCCATTCTATACAATGTTATTTCCTAAATAATCTACCAATCAGAGCCTTATGGTAACTGTCCTAATGGTCTGTTTATGAAAGCAAAACTGGGCTATCAGCTATCTGTGGGCAAAGACAGGCAGGGGGGGCTCTGAATGGAATAAAACAGACCCGTTATACAGATAGAGAAATGTTAATAGAATAGACATCCATTATCTCTTCTAGGTTGTGTCCCTCTCTTCTTGTCCCTTTTCTTGTTTTGCTCTCTATGTTTTGTACTCAGCTGACTTTTCATGCTGTCTCTAAAGGAATGAAAGATTTTTTCCAAGCTCTAAGCTCACTTAGCTGATTGCTCCTTCCTGTGTTTCCAAAAAGGCCAAAGTAAATAACCCAGTCCTTCTT
>NW_015150563.1:1205839-1207087 GCF_000732505.1 Cyprinodon variegatus
GTTCTGATGGCATTTTAGGGAAAGTATAATAATGTGCACAAATAAGGAATAGTTATATTAACCATACATGGAAACAGAGTTTTATGGGGCCCCCAGGAACTTGGGGCCCTAGGTAGCTGCCTAGTATTGCCTAATGGTAAATATGAATTAGATCTTCTGTTCTGCAGTTTCTGACCCACTATCTCCTGGTCCAGAAGTTCGGGAGCTCCTTCCAGCTCTAAGGTGGGGGTTTCATTATTAAAGCAGCTGACATCATGTTGAAGGTGGAGGATTGTTTCAAACAGCAGAATGGAGACATTTAGGAGCAGCTTCTTCTCTGTCACTTCAACACAGTCAGAGCAGCAGCTCAGATCTAGAGTTCCCAGACTGTACAGCCTGACGGAAGATTACAGCAGCTAGAAATGTTTTACCTGCTCAGCGAGGTCTTTTATCTGCTGCCAGCGGTGTTCGAGGACGTGAGGAACAAGCAACTCTGAACGCCTGGCCAGAAGAAGAAGAGGCAGAAGAAGAAGAATGTGAGCTGAAGGGCGAACAGGCTCCCCCTGCTGGTCGTTAACTCGCCCTACAGTTCAAATAATCTCTGGGTTTGATTTTCTTAACAGAATGACATTAAAACAACCATAATCTGTTCTTAGATCTGTTTTTATGTCATGACCTTAAACTATTTTTTCATTTACATAATTTTCAAAAAATATTTTATCATGTAGAAGAAAATCCATGCATTTGCTCTTTTCCCCCTCATTTTAGAACCTAAAAAATAAACAAAGGGCAAAACCCTTCCTAAAGCAGATATTTAACTAACATTAGAAGTTGTGTTTTATTATAGGGTCATGAAATAGTTGCGGCTACAGACCTATTTCATCTGGCTGGATTCAGAACAGCTCTTTGCATTTGGAAGGTTGCAGACCTTTGTTCTAAGCTCTACATATCTAGAACAAATGCTTTCAAACTAAAGGCTCTAAATCTAGGTTTAGTGATGGACTCAGACCTGACCCTTCAGGCTTGTAGAGACAGGAACACAGCAGACCTTCATCACCTGAAGAACATCTCCAGGATTAAAGGACTAATTTTGAAAAACTACTTCCTGCTTCTTTCATCTTTAGTAAAATTGATCCCTGCAGGAGAACCTCCACAGGTCTGCCTAGAAAGTAGATCAGATACTGCTGCCTGCGTCCTCACTAGAACTATAGAAAGTAGATCAGATACTGCTGCCTGCGTCCTCACTAGAACTATAGAAAGTAGATCAGA
>NW_015150563.1:1208294-1210835 GCF_000732505.1 Cyprinodon variegatus
AGGAAGCCAGTCCTTCCATCAAACACCAGTGTCCTAAACTGGGGGCAGTTTTATACCTTTTCTAACAGGTTTGGTTTTGACTGGAAGTTCTGAAAACAGGAAGCCTAATTACTGACTGGTGTCAGCGGGTCAGTCTGGCAGCTCAGCCATGTTCATATGTTTGGTGTGGAACCAAGACGTTGCTCCTATCTGCTGTGTTTGGGTCACTAGAAGGTAAGATGACCTTTCACTGGTAAAACAACCTAGAAATAAGTAAAAAGTTTTTTAAATTAAGTGTATTTACCCTTAATTTGAGTAGGTAAATGAGATGATTTGCCAATGGAATTAGTATTTTTACTCTTTAAAAATTAGATATTTAGATAAAAGGCACTTCAAATAAGACAATGCAATTGTGTTTTCTTATTTTAAGTGTAAATTGTCTCGTTTCATTGGCAAAATATATCTTTTGCCTCCTCAATTCAAGAACAAATTCACTTATTTTAAGAAAAAATGACTTACCTAGATTTCAAATTTTTTTCAGTGGGTTGTGATGGACTCAAACGGATCCATGATCACCGGTATGTGATACGCTGGTCTGACAGCAGAAATGAGAAATCTCCTCACATCATGACACATCAGCATCAGAGGCATCGAGTAACAAAGGATAAATATTTTACTGAAGTAGAATTGTTGGCTTTCTAGAGTCATTATTTTCTAGACAACTTTTTCCTTCTACTCATTACCAAAAAAAAAAAAAAAAAAAAAACGTGTTAGTTTTGTTTCATTTAAGCTCATTTTCTATATGGCCTGTTGGTGAAATAAATAAAACCATCAAATTAATTTGTTTCATCCAGACAATTAATTTATTTGTGGTTGGACTCGGTGCTGCCCCAACTTGTTGTTCACCACATACCAAAATAAATAGTTTTTAAAGATGATGCAGATGAAGTTAAATTTGACACCATTAGTCATAAAACTAAGAAAATGAAATCTAAGGAAGTTATCATCCAGATTTGTAGACAAATGTTCCTTTTATAGGGTAGAGCAGTAAAGCCTCTGTCCTGAACAGTTTTTACTGCATTACTTTTAAACTATACAGTAGTAGCCATTCAAAAATTCACCACTTTCCTTGATGGGCCCTTGGCTGGTCCTCTACAACTCCTTTCATGATTTGTGAACATTAAGATCTAAAGAGAAGTGGAATCTCCTGGTCAGACCCTGTACCGGTAATTCAGTGAAAGGCTGGAGTCAGAGGAAAAAATACGCCCGCCCAGGAGAAGACCAGAGGCTGGAAGTTGGAGGGGATTTTGCTGCCATTGGGCTGGCTTTTGACTGCGAAGGGTCTTTTTGAATGGCTGCTATTGTACTTATAGTATATTATACTTTTATAGCCAATAAGTTTTAGCTCTTTTTACGCCTCAGCCTCTCAGACCAACCAGCGCTGGACCATGTAGGGAAGCTTTGATCCTCAGAGAAAGGCTCCAAAACCAACATTTCCCTTCTTTATTTTAAAATTACCGCCTGTTCTCTGAACTCATAACAAGGTCACTCCCCTTTAATGAGGGATTCAGTTCCCCAGCACTGGGCTGCCGGTTCTAGACGCGAATGATGCGTCATGTAGTGACAGAAGTTCCCCCATCATGTTGGAGGGAATTATTAGAGCTGGGAGGCAGCAGTGTTTTCATACTGATGGTCATAGTAGCAGGTCTCTGGTGCCTCCTTCACGCTCTGGCTCAGTTACGTAGATGTTCCATAAGGAGCAGAGAACCTCTGGAGCCATGTCTTCTCCAGCTGATCTCCTGGGCCTCTTTGCTCTGATGAGGTGGTGAAAGAGGTTTTTCTCCTCTGTGATGCTCTCCTGCCTTTCAGTTCATTATTCTGACCACTAGAGGGAGCTGGAGGAGACCAAACCAGCTCCACTGCAGTTTTCTAAACTTCAGGAACATTTTAAAGCAAAAATAAAAAAAAGACAATAAAACAAATGTAGCTACATATTCCCATGGTAATAACTACTTGGTTCTATCTAAGTGCTCTGGATCTATATGTCTGATGTGTTTAAACTTCATAAAGCTCCAATTAGATCAACTATTACTGCTGATTGAACCGCCATTCTGTCCTCAGTGAAACCAGGAGAAAACCAGGATCCACTCAGAGGATCATTTTACTACAGGAAGCAAACAGGCTCATTTTCTTGAAAGGTTCTGGAGTCAAAACTGGATTCTTAGCTCAGGTTCTGTTATTTTTTATTTTTACATGTCAGCAAACAATACAATGTGCAAATGTATGGAGAGTCTGATGAGTTCTGCCAAAGCCGGAGAACTGGCTGCAGTCACTGAGGGGGTCCAGCTGGAACTGGTTCTGGTCCATGTTGTTTGGGTTCAGCTCAGTGCCGTGGCTGTGACCCTCTGGAGCCCGCTGCCAGATGAGCCGCTTTGGTTCTGGTTTCCTCTGTAAGCAGCAGAATCCGTCTCTGTCAGTTTGATACCAGGACCAGAACCGACCAGTCAGTCTCCCTCTGACTGGGAGCCGTGAAACCAGCGGACCTTCAGGTGCTGCCGGGCC
>NW_015150563.1:1211072-1216723 GCF_000732505.1 Cyprinodon variegatus
GGATGAAAACGGTTAGTGGAAAAAACTTTTTAGGCTATAAGTTTATTAAAACTAGTGTGAAATTAGCTGGAGGAGCTCAGACTGGCTGGACAGCTCCTGCAGCATCATCACTCAGTCCATGGCGATGTTCTGACCTCCCTCCCATCCAGCTGGTCTCTACTGGTTCTGTGACTGTCGTCCTTCTCCCAGTATAACCCAGTAAGCTGGTGTTAAATTGAAAGCAAGGCTTGCTGCAGGTCAGGAACGAGCAATGCCTTCTCTGTGACGGCCATGTTGGCTCTGGGTAAAGTCACCATGGTGACGTCATAACAGAACAATTCACAAACAACCAGACACACACAGCTCTGCAGTCCGTATAGCAGTCAGACGGCGGCGGCGCTCTGATCGGCTGCTTCCCTCCTCCAGCAGCGCCGATCCTTCCATCAGTCTTGGCTGTGCAGCTCCTGCAACAGTGAGGTGATATCAGCCTGATATGCTCCAAACCTCAGGGGTCAGGAAGGTCAGAGGTATCCACGGTAACCTGCAATGGATACGTGGAGAGATGGTTAATGGGCCTTCAGAGTGAAGACGCTGCAGCAGAACTAGAGGAGACGCTCACCTTGATGAAGATGGTGTCGTCTTTGATGTAGCTGCCCGTCTCCAGGACGCTCTGAGCCACAAACAGAGGGCAGCCTGAGGCGATGTTCATCTCCGCTGTGGGACGCCTGAAGCTGCTGCTATGAGGATCAGGCTTGAAGGCATCACCCAGATGTTTCCTGGAAGGACCCTGGTCCATCAGCATCAGAGTGACCTGAGAGAGACACAGAAATCAGCAGGAGACCAGAACCACAGGCTGGGTTCTGGTTAGCAGTCTGCTGGAAAACATGTTCACTCATAAAGAAACTGGAGTCAGGGAAGGTCAGAGGTCAGAGAAGGTCAGGTTAGAGGAGGTCAGAGGTCAGGGAAGGTCAGAGGTCAGGGAAGGTCAGGTTAGAGAAGGTCAGAGGTCAGTGAAGGTCAGGTTAGAGGAGGTCAGAGGTCAGGGAAGGTCAGAGAAGTTCAGAGGTCAGGGAAGGTCAGGTTAGAGAAGGTCAGAGGTCAGAGAAGGTCAGGTTAGAGGAGGTCTAAGAGGTCAGGGAAGGTCAGAGAAGTTCAGAGGTCAGGGAAGGTCAGGTTAGAGAAGGTCAGAGGTCAGGGAAGGTCAGAGGTCAGACAAGGTCAGAGAAGGTCAGGTTAGAGAAGGTCAGAGGTCAGGGAAGGACAGAGGAGGTCAGGTTAGAGAAGGTCAGAGGTCAGGGAAGGTCAGAGAAGGTCAGGTTAGAGAAGGTCAGGGAAGGTCCGAGAAGTTCAGAGGTTAGAGAAGGTCAGAGGTCAGGGAAGGTCAGAGGTCAGGTTAGAGAAGGTCAGAGAAGGCCACAAAGGTTACTTCTATTTTATTTCCCTTTGTGATTAATAAAGTTTTTTAGAATTTAAATTCTTAGAGAATTTCCTGAACCAGCAGAAGCTGCCATCAGAGCTTCATAGAAGACAAACAACAGCGATGGAGACAGACGCTACCTTCTGTTTGAAGGGCCAGGGCAGCAGGGCGTCGTACTCGCCCTTCATCACCACAAAGAACAGCGACAGGTGCGTCCCCTTGCCCATGCCGTCTCCGTTCAGGTAAACCCGAGCGCACATCTTGTATCCAAAGTATCCGGTATAAAATGGCTGCGAGTAAAGAGACAGCGTCTTCCCCGCCACCGCTTCCTGTTTCCGCCTCTTGTAGTCCCGGATCTTCCATATTAGGGTTCCGTTGTAGCTGGCCGTCTCCAGTACCTGGAACCTCAAGTCCATGTCGGCCAGGCGGATTTCGTGGACGCTCAGCATGTCGTCATGGCGACTGAGCTGAGTTTCCAAAGATGCTGCAACCAGGAGAAATTCACGGTCAGATCAACGGGAGGAACACTTCCGTTGGTCATTGAACCCAGAACAGGAACTGACCCAGAGTGTGGCTTGACCCCGACCCGCTCCGCCCCCCCTGCTCCAAGGCGGTGAGCCTGGTCCGGACGTTCTCCACCGTTCCTCGTAGGGTCTCCACCTCTTCTCTCAGCACACGAAGTGAGCGCAGCTCCAGCTCCAACTCCAGCAGCTTCTCTGAGTGGGAGCTCATCAGTTTCTATGGAAACAGAGAACAGGACAGTCTGAGGCGTTCAGGTCCAAGTCAATGTTCAGGCACATCCATATGGGCCCTTCTGTCACACTGAACACTCCAAGCCATTTAGGACTGCAGCAATTAACCATCTAATCTGCAATCCAATGACTAGAACTATGTCTCCATTCATTCATCTACAGAAGCCTTTTGGACCAGGTTTGAACTTACAACTTCTGACAATTTGCTTAAAACATCTAATTATAAAATAAAATAATAATTTAAACACCTGACAGTTTCTTTGTAGAAATTACAGCTAATTCTTAATGCTATTTGACCCTTTTAATCCTGGTCTACCTTCCATCCTTTTGTTCTGCATTGAAAACAATTTAACCCTCTGGTTCTGGTTCTGGTTCTGGTTCCAGCTGTTTCATGATGCATTTCTACCGTAGGACTTTAGACCTTGGTGGGACCAATCCTGATGGACAGCTGTAGCTACCAGATCTGCTGGCGTCCTGCTTCCTGCCAGTGATGTTACGCTACATGATTGGCTGAACGTTGCCACATGATGATAAACATTGTGGTTGCCCAGACAACGATAATAACATAAAGCAGTGTCAGTGTGCCAAGTCGGGAGCATCTGTAGTGTTAGCGTGTCTAATGACAGATGAAGTTTTTACCTGATTGATAACAAAACTAAAAAATAAATCTGTTTCTGTTGAACAAAGTAACTGATAGACCATGATAGCAAATAAAGGTAATAATATGTTGAGACTCCAGAAGAGATTTGATCCTTAAGAAACGGGAGCAATACAGTTTGTTTGAGAAGAGTTGCCATATAATGATGTCATAAGAAGGGGCGGGGCCCCGAGCAGATCTGGTACCTATGCTGGACTCAGGCTGCTGGATAACAGTTTAAAGAACGTTCCTCTCTCAGGTTCCTTCTCTGCAGCCGTTGTTGAACTCATTATTTTAGATTTAATATTGAATACATGCAAGCATTCCTGTCACATCCTGCACCTCCATCACTGATATTAAAACATGTTTTATTGACCATCAGGCCTCATTAAGCGTCTGCTCCACACGCTAACTGAAAACAGGCTTCATAAACACATAAATACTTTTACATTTTACATTTCTAGGACTTCTTGGAACGTCTAGTCTTTAAAGGCATCTGATCTAACGCTACGTTCACACCTAAACCAGCAGAGGCAGCAAAAGCAACTAGTTTACATGTAAAGTCAATGGTTGACGACCATCAATGAGCAGCAAAAGGTCCTGCAGCGCGTTTAGAGCAGCAGGAGCATCGCCTCAGGAGCTTCTGAGCATCTGACACACTGCGAGAGCAGCAGCTGCTGGACGCACCACATCAACCAATGAGAGAAGCTGATCTGGGAGCTGACAGGGAGACAGACACAGCACTGCTGATGCAGAGCGCAATAATCACTCCTCTGAAACAGTTTATTAACACCTAAATTTACTTAAAATGTAGAAACCTGCCAGCAGAACAAGTTCGCTTTTATTATCCTGCTGCCTACAGTTTGTAGCACATACCTGGAAAAAAGCAAACATCTACTTCCAGCCACCACCAACAGTAGGGGAAAACCCCCAAGAGGCGAGCGGGCCTGAGGCAGCTGCAGAACTGGGTTCCTAGTAAGAACGCTCCGCTGGCAAATATAGCTGCCATTGTTCCAGGCGAAGAAAGGATAGGGTAGTTCCACCCAACGCGCATCAGACCCACATTTCCACCGCGCAGCTAGAGCAGCAAAGATGCTTCAGACGTGGGTCAGAACTAAACTGGTACAAGCATCAAAAATGAAACAGCATGCGCGTTTTAGCTGCTTCTGCTGGATGCAGTCTGAACGTAGCATAAGTTACTAGAATCTGTTCATTTGGTTTAAGATCAACAAACTCAAGCAATAATTTTCCTGTTTAAGGTTTTTATTTCTCTTCCTATTTTGTCTCACTTTTTTGTTAAAGAGCATCACAGAGGAGGGAAACCTGAGCAGGGTGCTGTGGTCCATGCTAAAACAGTCTGGAGACACCGTCTCCATGGTGATGCATGGCAGTGGCAGCATCATGTTACGGAGATGCTTTTCTTCAGATGTGTTGTGGTACCTGCATGTTGGCCAGCTTCTGCTCCGTCTGCCGGTTCTTCTCCCGTAGCTCTTCGTTCTGGTTCTCCAGCTCCGACAGTCGGCTGCTGAGCGCAGGAAGCACCTTACAGCGCTCCATCAGCTCCTCCTTCACGTTCTCCACCTGTCATCACAGACAGGCTTCGGTCTAACGCCGTTCAACCCAAACCTGCTGGGTGTGGTACGTATGGTCACTATGGTTACCTTGTTCTCTAATAAGCAGTTCCCTTTCACCATCATTCTCAGGTGCTCAGCTACGAAGGTGGAGTCGTGCTGCCTCATGTCTTGATTTAGGCCCTAAACCAGCAAACAGTCCATCAGCAGAGCAGAAGATGAGGCTGAAGAATTACAGACCAGAAAGAAAAGAGGAGGGGTTGGCAGTAGAGGGGGGGGTCACCTTGAATGTGCAGCCATAGCGGTGGAACAGGCAGCTGACCTGGGCTTTGGGACAGTCATGCTGGTGGCTTGTGAGCTGAAAGAAGACAAAGATTCAGAAGATCAGTTCAACTGAAGGTCAGGATGTCGGCGGTTGGGGGGGTGTGGGTGGGGGGGGGTCAGTACCTCACTTCGGGGCAGGGAAGAGAAGGAGCAGTGGTTGGGACAAGACACAGGAAACGAGGGACACACCGTCTCTTTGTGTTTCTGAAAACAATTTCACAAAATGTTTAATCCAGGACATTTAATCCAGCACAGTTAAACCCAGGACAGTTTAATTCAGGATGGTTTAATCCAGGACGGTTTAACCCTGGATGGTTTAACCCAGGACAGTTTAACCCAGGACAGTTTAATCCAGGAGAGTTTAACCCAGGAGGGTTTAATCCAGGAGAGTTTAATCCAGGAGAGTTTAACCCAGGACAGTTTAAACCAGGACGGTTTAAACCAGGACGGTTTAATCCAGGAGGGTTTAATCCAGGAGAATTTAACCCAGGACAGTTTAACCCAGGACAGTTTAACCCGTGACAGTTTAACCCAGGACAGTTTAACCCAGGACAGTTTAACCCAGGACAGTTTAACCCAGGACAGTTTAATCCAGGACAGTTTAATCCAGGAGAGTTTATTTCAGGAGAGTTTACCCAGGACAGTTTAACCAAGGACAGTTTAACCCAGGACAGTTTAAACCAGGACGGTTTAAACCAGGACAGTTTAATCCAGGACGGTTTAAACCAGGAGAGTTTAACCCAGGACAGTTTAATCCAGGACAGTTTAACCCAGGAGAGTTTAACCCAGGAGAGTTTAATCCAGGACAGTTTAAACCAGGACAGTTTAAACCAGGACAGTTTAAACCAGGACAGTTTAACCCAGGACAGTTTAACCCAGGACAGTTTAACCCAGGAGAGTTTAACCCAGGAGAGTTTAACCCAGGAGAGTTTAACCCAGGAGGGTTTAACCCAGGAGGGTTTAATCCAGGA
>NW_015150563.1:1216971-1220906 GCF_000732505.1 Cyprinodon variegatus
GTTTATTTCAGGGCAGTTTATTTCAGGAGAGTTTATTTCAGGAGAGTTTAACCCAGGACAGTTTAATCCAGGACAGTTTAACCCAGGACAGTTTAACCCAGGACAGTTTAATTCAGGACAGTTTAATTCAGGACAGTTTAATTCAGGACAGTTTAATTCAGGACAGTTTAATCCAGGATACTTTAACCTAGGACACTTTAATCCATGTCAGTTCAAGACACCAATGGAAAAACTACACGTAAGGAAAAAAAAAGTGAGAAAATAAACGAGAACAAGCAGCAGACAGCTGCAGTTCTGTGTTTTGGCCACAGGTGGCAGCATCGTTAGAAAACTCCCATGCCTCTTCAAAAAGATTTTTAACCATAAATGGAAAACGTTTTACTCTATATAGATTTCTCCTGCTGAAGAATATAGAGTCATGACTGTGATATTTTTCTGTTAACCCCTGGATTGTTTCATTATTCTGAATCATGGTTCAGCCCTAGACGGGAACGACTAAAGACACATGGTCCACTGGGATATTTACATTAATGACTGCAGGTTCTACAAAGCTCTGACCCAGGCGTCTTACCGGGAGGTCCGTCAGAGGCATCTTGGTCCCGCAGAACTCACAGGTGCTCTCTCTGTGTTTACACTTCCAGGCCAGGTGCTCAGGTATCTCCTTCCTCATCACCCTCTCCTTGCATTTCCCCAGCGGACAGGGGACCTCGAAGAACGGACACACATTCAGGTGGTCCTGCAGACAGAGGAGGCACAGGCGGTGAGAGCTATGCATGCTGGTCCTTCTGGGGGAGGGATGCTGGGACTGAAAGACTCACAGGAATCTGCTGCAGACTCATTTGCTCCTGGCAGCCATTAGCTTTACTCCGACAGTAGACTTTCAGCGCCATAATCTCTCGATGACAACATACGTCTCTAAAGATCTGAGAGGAACCAAGGAAAAAGCAGAAGTTACCCAGACCCGCTCACCAACCGGGACAGCACGGCCCTGCTGGGCTGCTCACCTTGTCTTTGAACAGAGGCTCCATGTCGGCGGGACACACCGGGTTCGGGTGACTGCAGGAGGACAGAGGACAGCGTTAGGACGCAGCAGATTGAGGGAGGTAACAGGCCAGCAGCTGCTGTCTAACAATCTCTCCAAGTGTCGACGAGACCGGATAGTCCTGAATGAATCCCTTAGCACCTGATTAAGTCTGATTAGCTTCATTCAGGTGTGCGGAGTGAGAGCAGGACTAACAGGCTGCTGGATGTCAGCAGAGAGCGGATCAGGTCCACCGGAGGAACGTCAGGCTCACCTGAGGATGTCGCTGATGCAGCTCTGACAGAAGCGGTGTCCACACTCAGTCTGGCGGGGCTCACACAGGACCCGCCTGCACGCCTCGCAGCAGTATTTGGCCTCTGGCTTCTCCACGAAGTGATCCCTGAATCCCCCATGGAGAGGCTGGAAGCCTGCAGGAGCAGCTGGGCCAAGCCAAAGGAAAACACGTTAAAAACTAAAAACCCAGCAGCGGTGGAGCATGGAGAGATTGTTCAGAGATTTACTTTGCTCGCATGGAATCCAGGGATTGGCTGAGCGGTGGGACGGTGGCGTGATGGCGAGGCTGGAGGAGAGCGGAGCGACGAGTGAAGGCGCCACCTGCTGCAGGGGGATCTGCACTTCCCTCCCATTAGCACTTCTCCCTGATGACATGACCTGAGGAGGCTGAGCACAGCGACACAGAGCCGTTAGCTCCACTGATGGAACCGTGATCAACGCTCCAGTCTGTGGTCAGAGCAGATTACAGATAAGGATAGAAATATCACGTGTAGAGCTGCTGCTTATTCATTGATCCGTCAATAATTTTTTTAATTAATCAATTAATAATCGGATAGCCAAAGGTTCCTTTTTACAAAATGAAACCAGGTGAAACTAAAACTTTTCCACTTGAGGAGTTCTGGATAGAGCAGCTTGACAGACGAAAAACTCTTTTCATCTTAAATGCAAAATGTTTACATATTTTCTTCCAATTTTTAATAGAATTCCTGCTCTAAGCGGGTCGCTCCGTCAGCTTAAGGCATGTTTTACAGACTCTATACACCAGATAACGAATAATTGATTACCAAATTAGTTGACGATTATTTTAATAATTGATTAATCTGATTAATTCCACCCTAATCATGAACATATGGTTTTTAATTAGGTCTCTTATTCCTTGAAGTGTTTCACTAAGATAACGAGCTGATTAGCAAACAGCTCTCTGATTTCTGTCTGGTTAAACCAGACGTCTGCACCGTGGATTCACACAGTCAGATTATTTGAGAATGAACCGTTCTAATCTATGTTCCATTTCATCAAAGACAGTAAAAAATAATCCCAGAAGAAACTCTGCGCTGCTATGATACTAACATTCAGGAGCAGATCAACAAAGTCATGGTGGCTGGTGAAGGCTGTGAGGACGGTGGAAACGCAGCTTAAAGATAAATCTAGGAGTCTATCTTTAATGAGAAAAGATTCAGATGAGTCATTTTTATAACGCACACAGATTAAACACGCTTTCTAAACAGCAGACTTGGTAGAAAACAACTTTATTAGAGGAAGAGGGGAAGGTGTTCACTGGCTGAGGTCCAGCAGGTCACTGCATGAACTCTCACACCATTTAACTGGTGGTCGTCTTTAATCCTGTTAAAAATAATAAAAACAGAGCAGCGGCTCCCAGATGACTGTAGTCCTTTTAAAATACACAACAATAACCCCACAAAACACGCAGAACCTGGAGACACCGCAGAGGAAAGCAATGAATTAGCCCTCAACGCTGATGCTGCTTTACAGGCCACTGGTCGCCATGGTAACTGTCAGCTGTCAAGAGCAGCATAATTTAAACGGCAATAAGTGTCTGGAGAAAAAACAACAGAATCCACAGAATAAAGGAAACAACATTGTTAGAATAAAAGCTAAAAGTTGTCTGTTGGTTTATTTTGGGATTTCTAAGGGATACCTGCTGCTCTGGAAGCCTTCTGATCTTTGCTTTGTTGATTTATTTTTATGTTTTCTGTCCTTCTTTTCTCATCCAGGTGTGGAGGCAGACTTTTAGGAGTTACTGCAGATCTGTGTCTATTTTTGCAGTTTTATTTTCTGTTTTTTTATTCATTCTTTCCTTTCTCTATCTCTTTCCTTACTTTTCATCCCAGGGCTCGATGTTAACCATTGCCCCGATCGCCCGGGGCAAGTAGTCATTTATTGTCGGGAGAGTACAAATTTCATTGCACTTGCCCGCTGAAATTTGTACTCTCCCGACAATAAAAACCAAAAAAGACAAAGGACAAAAAAAAAATTATTTATCACTCAAAATTACTTTAAAATCACCGACATTCGATGAAAATGACCCAGAAGCGTTGCCGGCGCCATTTTTGTTGTTTTGTACAAATTCTCGCGTGATTTGGATGAGCCGCGTGATTTGAAAAACCCGTGTGATTTTCCGCCATGGCGTGATTTTTGTCGGGGAATTGGCGTGAATCAGACATTTTTTTTTTACTTTGCAGGCAGTAACACACCCACCACCTATTTTACCCTCCACCAATTTCACCCACCACCCAGATAACCCTAGATTAAAAATTATTTGTCAGGGATTAGGAAAATTGGCATAATTGTATGCCATGCGCATAGTGTAAATATGGCTATCATATGGCAGTCTTCTGTACAGTGATGCAGGTCATACATTAAAAAATGTTCATTACATTTTTTTCTCTTAGACATTGGAGAGGTGCATTTAAATGTTATAGAGATAAACATGTTAAACTGGTGACCTGTTATGTTATTATTATTATTGTCTTGTTGCTGCATTTCTTTTATCAGGGGAAACTAATCCTGTTAAAAGTCAGTGAATTCTGAAATTATGTAAGACTGTGGAAACCCTGTATAAAATAACTATGTATAATGATTCTCTAGAAAAGTCACA
>NW_015150563.1:1221777-1223713 GCF_000732505.1 Cyprinodon variegatus
CAATTTCACCATTAAATTGAGGAGCATTTAGGCCTTTAGGCCTAAGGTGTCAATGGTTAAGGTTAGGGTGAGATATGCATTGGTAATGGTTAGATTTAGGGCATAGAAAAGGTTTTTAAATGACTGAAACTCAATGGAAGTCAATGGGAGTCAACATATGGTCCTCACTACGATGGTAGAATGTGTGTGTGTGTGAGTGTGTGTGCTCTCAGTGCACACTTCCTGTCAGGGCTGAACTGTGGGGATGTTAGGGGCTTTTCCATCGATTCCATTAGCAGCACAGTCTGGCTCTGTGAGCGTGACATGGTGGCAAACTGAAAGTCCAACATGACCAAATAAAACCGGAGTATCGCTGGGACGGGTCGCTGCGGTAACAGCAGGGCGGCGGTGGGAACACACGCCGTTAATCTTTAAATGCTGATATTAATATCTGATTGTTCTGAGTAAGGAAGAGGTGAGCAGTTCACCTTTAGTGATCACACGTCATGACTCAGACGTGTGTTTACATAAAGAGAAAGTGAAGTGATGCTTCAGAGGGGTTTTCCTGAACCCGGATCAGCTGTTCGTTACCAGAGAAACTGGAGCTGCTGAACGAGGAAATCAGAGCCTGAATCAAAGCTGCTCATCACCGCCGCGTTCTGACGAAACCTTTACTAGAAATCATCTCTGAAGGTTCTTCTGACTGTCACGAGTGGTTCTGGAAACGCTGCAACTTTACTACTGAGTCAGAGAGACATGCCAAAGGTGGGGCAGCCCCCCCTCCCCTTGCTGGGGGAGGAACTAAAGGGTTTTCTTCCTAAGGACTAGAAACAGACCTGAGGGTCTCAGGCGCATTTAAACATTAAACAGGAAGATGATCAGATCTTTAGGCATTAAATTATTATTAATATCAGATCAGAAAACAGGCCGACTAACCAGCATCCCAGCCTCTGATCATTGCTCAGTTCTAGAAAATAATGAGCAATTCCAGAGGTGACAGAACTTTCAGTCCAGATTATTCAGATTAATAAATCCACTCTGTCAGTATTCATCCAGTGAGGTTTTATTTGGCTGATATTCATCCAGAAGTTGATGAACAGCACAGCAGGTTGGATCTTCCTGTAGTGGCGCGTCGATCTGGATCTCCTCTGACCAGCAGAACCTCCTGATCGGGTTTCTACCTAAAGTTTTGCTCATTAGAACTCTCTGGACCAGTATGAGATTTGAGTCGATAACCGGACTCTGATTAGGTCTGATTACAGTAGCTGCCATTCAAAATGGCTCTTCCCAGCCAAACGCCAGCTGAATAGCAGCCCACTTCCCTCCAACTCCCAGACACTGCAGTGATCCCCCCCTTTCTTGCATATTTTTTTACTCTGACTCCCCCCTTTCACTGAGTTACAGGTTCTGACCAGGAGATAACGCTTCTCTTCAGATATTAATGTCCGGAAATCACGACAGCAAGAATATTTTTGTACAAAGATGTTTAAAAAGGAATTTTAGGGGACCAGCCAAGGACCATCCAAGGGCCAGCCAGTGACCATCCAAGGGCCAGCCAGTGACCATCCAAGGGCCAGCCAGTGACCATCCAAGGCCTAGCCAAAGGCCATCCAAGGACCAGCCAAGGCCAAGCCAAAGGCCATCCAAGGACCAGCCAAGGACCAGCCAAGGCCCAGCCAAAGGCCATCCAAGGACCAGCCAAGGCCTAGCCAAAGGCCATCCAAGGACCAGCCAAGGCCTAGCCAAAGGCCATCCAAGGACCAGCCAAGGCCCAGCCAAAGGCCATCCAAGGACCAGCCAAGGCCCAGCCAAAGGCCATCTAAGGACCCACCAAGGACAAGCCAAGGACCAGCCAGTGACCATCCAAGGGCCAGCCAAAGGCCATCCAAGGACCCGCCAGGGACAAGCCAAGGACCAGCCAGTGACCATCCAAGGGCCAGCCAAAGGCCATCCAAGG
>NW_015150563.1:1225715-1241408 GCF_000732505.1 Cyprinodon variegatus
CAGCCAAGGGCAAGCCAAAGGCCATCCAAGGACCCGCCAAGGACAAGCCAAGGAGCAGCCATTGACCAGCCAAGGGCCATCAAAGGACCCGCCAAAGACCAACCAGTTATCAGCCAAGGGCAAGCCAAAGGCCATCCAAGGACCCGCCAAGGACAATCCAAGGACCAGACAGTGACCAGCCAAGGGCCATCAAAGGACCCGCCAAAGACCAACCAGTTATCAGCCAAGGGCAAGCCAAAGGCCATCCAAGGACCCGCCAAGGACAAGCCAAGGACCAGCCAGTGACCATCCAAGGGCCAGCCAAAGGCAATCCAAGGACCAGACAGTGACCAGCCAAGGGCCATCAAAGGACCCGCCAAAGACCAGCCAGTTACCAGCCAAGGGCCAGCCAAAGGCCATCCAAGGACCTGCCAAGGACCCGCCAAAGGCAATCCAAGGACCAGCCAGTAACCAGCCAAGGGCCATCAAAGGACCCGCCAAAGACCAACCAGTTATCAGCCAAGGGCAAGCCAAAGGCCATCCAAGGACCCGCCAAGGACAAGCCAAGGACCAGCCAGTGACCATCCAAGGGCCAGCCAAAGGCAATCCAAGGACCAGACAGTGACCAGCCAAGGGCCATCAAAGGACCCGCCAAAGACCAGCCAGTTACCAGCCAAGGACCCACCAAGGGCCAGCCAGTGACCAGCCAGGGACCCGCCAAAAGCCATCCAAGGACCCGCAAAGGACAAGCCAAGGACCCACCAAGGGCCAGCCAGTGACCAGCCAAGGACCCACCAAAAGCCATCCAAGGACCCGCCTAGGACAAGGCAAGGACCAGCCACTGACCAGCCAAGGACCCGCCAAAAGCCATCCAAGGACCCGCCTAGGACAAGCCAAGGACCAGCCAGTGACCAGCCAGTGATCAGCCAATGGCCCATCAAGGGCCAGCCAAAGACCAGCAAATTGGAGGAATGGCTCCTACTGTACAGACAGATAGGAACTGATGAGCCTTGATGGAGGCAGTCAGTAGATTAAATCTCTCTAATTTTCTTACAGATTGAAAATGGTGGCAGTTTTTCTTCTGGATGCATTTAATGAACGGGGCCAGATGATGGAGCTGCTGTTAGGGGCCCCTCTGGCCCCTCATGCAGCAGGTGACCTAAAGCTGACATTCTCCCTCCCCCCGAGAAGCTTCCAGAGACAGACGCTGTCCAACAGGGAGGACATAGATGAGGACAGCAGATGTCCATCAGAGTCTGTCCCTCACAGGCAGGCAGCGGATGTAAACACACGGACTGCTAATGCTAGCGAGCGGCTAGCCTCTTTAGCTCCGCCGCTCTGCTCGCTTATTACAGGATTCATTCATCAAAGCCTTCGGAACCGAAGCACCCAGAGCCGGGTGTGAACAGCCCGTCCTCCCGCTCCATCCGCCCCATGTTGACCCGGTCTCTCCGTCTGTGTGTGTGCGGTAAACTCACATCAGCCTCCTCGGCGGATTCACTGCGGATTCAAACCGTCGTCGTTCCGCTGACGCTGCCGTGGAGCCTCCAGGCTTCAGGCGGACTCCTCATGGTCCAGTTCGGCAGCGCCGTCCTCGATCCGGATCTCTGCTGTCAGTTCCAGGGAGAAAACTCAGCGGGTCCACCTCAGAGAGCCAGCAGGGAGGCCTGGGCTGATCACACTGGAAACCCCCTCCACTGCTTCCGCTCAGGAAATCCCCCAGTTGCCCGAAAAGGAGCATACCATCAGGGGGCGCAGCTTTCCCGGAGACTCCAGGGAGGGACAGGACTGCACCGCTGGGGGGCGCTGTTCACCACCAGGAGCGTCTCTCAGCAGCAGCAGCAGGGCTAAAAGCAGGAACCTGTTAGAAAAATACACATTCATTACATTAACATCAATGTAAGAAAAAAGGAATATATATTTTTACCTGTTCAGTTTGGGTTCCCTCATACTACTTTCATCTCCGACCAAAGGATTTATTACCCAGTCATGCCTGCTAGGAAACAATCAAAACAACCTTTTGCTGGTATCTAATGATCAAAGTTTAAAATAAATCCTAATTTTTCTGCTCTGGACACTTTTTAAAATGAGAAAATAAAATAAAATGGATAGAAAAAAAATAAATAGATTAAAAATCCATTGGCATTCTATAAAGGTGTGTGGTTTTTATTGTGTAAAAAACAAAATGACAGTTTTTCCCTCAGGCTCATTAAATAAATGTCTTCTGCTTCTAGTAAGTTCAGGATTCACTTTTTCTATTTGCATAGAATACCTTTTAGCTACTACCTCACATTCAAAACGTTTCATTGATTTCTTAAATACTGTGTAGATATTTCACTCGTCTAACTGGATCATGTGTTCTGGTTCTGGATCATAAGTTCTGTTTCCTGGGCATGTGTCCTGGTTCCGGGTCGTATGTTCTGGTTCTGAGTCATATGTTCTGGTTCCGAGGCGTATGTTCTGGTTCCGGGTCATATGTTAGGGTTCCGATTCATATGTTCTGGTTCCTGGGCATGTGTTCTGGTTCTGGGTTGTATGTTCTCGTTTCGAGTCATATGTTCTGGTTCCGGGTCGTATGTTCTGGTTCTGCAACATATGTTCTGGTTCCGATTCATATGTTCTGGTGCCAGGTCATATGTTCTGGTTCCTGGGCATGTGTTCTGGTTCTGGGTTGTATGTTCTCGTTTCGAGTCACATGTTCTGGTTCCGAGTCGTATGTTCTGGCTCCGGGTCGTATCTTCTGGTTCTGGGTTTTATCTTCTGGTTCCGAGTCATATGTTCTGGATTGTATGTTCTGGTTCGTATGTTTTGGCTCTGCATCCGTTCCGGGTCGTATGTTCCGGTTTCAGGTTGTATCTTCTGGTTCCGAGTCATATGCTCTGGGTTGTATGTTCTGGCTCCGGGTCGGTTTCGGGTCGTATGTTCTGGTTCTAGATGTTCTAGTTGCAGGTCGTATGTTCTGGTTCCAGGTCTTATGTTCTGGTTCTGGGTCCAATGTTCTAGTTACGTTCCGTGTTCTGTTTCCGGGTCGTATGTTCTGGAGGAGGACCAGAATCACTTTGGAGATTTCTAGGTCCAAATTCTGGGAGTTTTATGTGAATTTTTTTTCCAGAACTTAATTTTATTTTTTTTGTTTTTACTATAGATTAGAAAATAAAACTGTTTCTAGTTTCCACGGTGACCAGAACCTCACTGAGGAAAACATAACCAGCTGGATTATAACCATGGATGGCGTCTGAACCAGGTTTGTGTTTCTTAACTGGAGATCAGAAAAAAAAAATCATTTAGGCAGACATTAAAATCCCTTCAGCCATCAATATTACACAAACTGATGGTACAAATATCAGTGCATCACCTTTCATTTTATGGGCAAAGGGGGGAATACACTGCTAGAGGTCTAAAACATTAAAACAAACCCAAAATCTTTAATTTATGAGTTCAGAAATGGAGGTGTTGGATCAGCGATTCTATCAGTAGTTGAGAGGAAGACGATGACGGATGTTTAGTTAAGATCAAATGAAAAAGCAAAGGTCATAAACACCAGACAAAATACAAAGCTCAAATCAGGAAAAAAAAAAATCTGATTTATTTATGAAAAGGTGAAGATGCCAAGTCATTAAAAACAAACACGGAGGGAAAATGTCATACATTCCTTAAAATCAAGTTATCTAGAAATGGAAGAACAAAATAAATTCACTTCTGCACCATTATGTCCTGAAACAAAATATGAAAAAAAAAAAAACACAAACCCTGATGGAGACATTAAATAGGTTTCTTTAGAAACTCAACTTTTCACCCAAAAGAAAAAAAATATATAGAAGTCACACGATTTTCATAATAAACTTTGGTTTTATTGTATTTTTCTCTAAAAAGGCTGAAAAATCTTTAAAAAACAGAAAGATAATCAGGACAGGAAAGCGACCTCTTCTCTGCACCGCGGGTCCAAAACACAAACCAAAGAATTCAAAATATGAAATCAATAAAGTTCTGTGACCAGAAGGTCTCGTCCACTTCAACCCGTGGCTGGACTCTGGACTGGTCCACAGAGGACAGAGCAGAACTGAAAGACAGACGGACTAAAGCAAAGGAGGCGGCTGGAGAAGGAGCTCGTCCAGGAGCGGGAAGGGTCCGCAGTCAGGATCTCTGGAGGGCAGAGGCTACTCCGAGTCGGCGGGAAGACACGAGTCCTGCAACATAAAAAAACCAGAACAGGGTCAGAGCGGCAGTGGGTGAGATCAGGTCCAGAATCGGCCCTCACCATCACCCTACCGCCTCCGTGTTTCATACAGATGTGATTTTGGTGACTAAGAAGGGCCTTTGTATGGAAGAGCAGATGCAGTGTTTAAACAATGGGCCACACAGAAACAATTAATGATTTATATTAAGCAAATTCAGCTTAAATTATGTCTTTTTAAAAAGTCAGGCAGAAATTTAATATAAATATAAAATACTTCTTTAAATACATACAGCTCAGATGCTACATTTTTACAAAAAAAAAAGATTTATCCAAACCACCAAAATCCCAACTATAAAAAATTTGCGCGCAAGTAAAGGTGCGATTTCAGAATACAACTTTTTGGTGTTGAATTCCCAGTGGTGTCAAAAGCTCACACATTTGTTACTTAGGTAGAAGTATAGATACTGCAGTTTAAAAACAATCTGGTTAAAGTTGAAGTATCAACTTGACCTCTTTACTAAAGTAAAAGTGAAAAAGAATGCGCTCCAAAAACTACTTAAGTATAAAAGTATAAAGTAACCGTTTAATAAAAACAGCCAGATGCCTTTATATGAACTGAAAGCTCAGTTTTTCGACTATTTAGAAAAATTCTTTGAGATAGGGCCAATGATGAGGGAGGTCTTGTTGGTCTCCATCTCCCGATACGCTCTCCCCTGTGTCCGACCTTTCAGACATTGCAACATCTTTTTCTGAATCCTACATTGTAGCATGGCATAGACAATTCACGTTAGTTTGAAGAACACCTTGCTTGCTTCTGATGATTTGCTTTAGCTAACCAATGAGTGTTTGGGTTCAATGACTCATCCAATCACACTAGTTTTCACTAGATGTTGATGGAGCCAATGATCTGCATTGGATGGAGCCAATGAGTAGCAAAACTGGACCCATCCAGAACACTGATGTTCTAAACCTGAATGCATCCAGATCAAATACAGAACCACAGGGTGGACCTCTGCCATCCTAGAACATGGAGGTTCATCACTCAGCACTTCAAGTCCAACTGATACCGATAAACTCCCAGTCCAGTTCGTCCGGCCTTCAGACACACTGCACCTGCTCAGCAGTCAGAAGGTAGGCGGTCCGGTGACCTGGTTTAGGACCACGCCCCGACACTGTGCGCTTCCCCTGAGGCGATATTGGACCGTCAGAACACGTATGGGTTGGTTCTATTGTTCAAGCCCCTCCGACATGTTTTCTCTCATTAAAGCATGAGGGTCCAAACGAACCTCCAGCCGTAGGTTCTGCTCTCACATCCGGTCCTATTGGCTTCACAGCTGAGCTGAATGAGACTGAATGAAAAGTCTGATCAGCTGTGCTGATGCCTAAATGCTGACATGATCCAATGCATCCTATCTGACGGGTTCTGCTGGGTCCACCTGAGCAGCCAGGATCCCATCGGTCTGCCATCGTAGGCTTGCCAACTGAACCCAGAAGCTTTTTCCAATTTTTTGCTTTTATAAGGCTTTAAAGGAACGGACCTGAAAGAGGCTTTACTCTGCCACTGGGTGGCGCCATTACTCTGCAGAAATGATTCCTACTCTGGCAGATTTAGGTGGAAAGTCATCTTTTATTGGATCCGTCCAGCCAGAATCTCAGAGAAACAAACTATGGATGGAGCTAAAGATTTGGGTGATGGTAGTGTGGCTCTTTGGCCTATGATCTGAAACCTATCATGGATACAAGCAGAGCTGGTTGAACTTTGAAAAACAAACTTTTAATCCCATTCTATATGAATATTTCTAGCTGACCAACGACCAACCCTAACATGGTTTTATGTTCTCTGCAGACCTAAATCTTCCAGCCGTCTCTGCATCAGCTCAGCTTTATCTGCTCATCCTTTCAGGATAACGATCGTCTTTAACAAACCTGAGACCTAAACTCATCCTTTCTGTCAGGATGCTTATTTTTCAGGTCATGGTCCCATCCTGTGTCCCCTGAAATGGATGTGGGGTTCCCTCCATTAGTGATTTCTGTATCTCTGCTTCTGTCTCCTTGAACCCCAGTCGGCCTCAGCAGATGGCCGCTCATACTGAGCCTGGTTCTGAAGGAGGTTTCTTCCTGTTCAAAGGGAGTTTTTCCTCTCCACTGTCGCTACAAGCATGCTTAGTGTGAAAGATTGCCTTCCAGTCAATAAATCGATGCAACCAGCCGGTTATTCTTAGATAGAAAACTTTGAATCAATCTGACTGGATGATCTGGTGAACTGGAAAGTGACCTGAGATGACATGATGTGAATTGGAGCTATAGAAATAAACTGAATTGAACTGACTAGTGTTGTTTTCATCAACGATGACAACATTATTTAGTTGATTCTGCTTTTTTTCATGACGATAGCGAAAACTCACAAACTAGACGTGGATTTTTGATGACTAAAACATGACGAGTCATAGATATGAGTTTTTGTTAACGAGATGAGACTAAATAATAATTAGCAGGTCGTCGGGCAGACGTTTGAAATGCATCATTGTGCTGTAATCTGCTCAGAAGTATCAGCCGTGCTGCTGCATCCTTTTTGGTCACGCCCCCACCTGGCGTGCAGTGCTGCTCGTTCTGCATGACCACCGACGGATCATGGCAGCAGCAGCAGGGTCTGAGAAGATGACCCAGAATGACAAACTGCTCCTTCAGCTGTGCTTGTGCAGAAATGGGTCTTAGCTCAGAGTCTGCGCTTTACTCCACTCTGATGGTTCGCTCTCAGCACTATGGCTCTTCCTGCTCTCGCTACTTAATAAACTAGATGTGGCTGATCATCCTCTGCCAAGCCTAAAAAAACCCTTTTTAACTATCAAGATTTTATTTCTTCCAGCTCACAAGAGGTGATGCTAAACATTCTTTAATTTCTACCAAAAGGAATCCCTAAATTATATCAAACTAAAATATTTTATTGCATTCTGTTTATTATTGGATAAAGATCTAGAAGAAAAGGTACATAGATCTTTATTTCTCATTGTTCTCATTTCTATCTATTTAAATATGATGTAAATGTTTCCTTGTATTGTTATTAAAACATTTTAGTAGCATATTCATTCAATTTAGGTCTAGGTTGCCATGGCATTATACGGCAATTATCTAGGTTGTCTCTGTATTTTTTTTATAACCCTATAAATTTAAATCTAGTTTGACCCCTGAGCAGCAGGAGCCGAGGGGGAAATTCTCAGAATAAAGCCAACCTATACCATAAAGCTTACCTCCTTCTTGGGTTTACTGGCAGCTTCATCGTCCTCAGCTGCACAAGCATTCAGGTTCTCCTCCATCATCTTCTCCTCCTCTGCTTTGACATCTCCTCCTTCCATTTCATGCTCAGCTTCCCACTCCTGGAGAACCTCGTCCAGGTTAAACCTTCTTCTGTAGTTCACCAGGAAGTTCTTCACCTGGACAACCGACTTGTTGCCTATCACGTCGGAAATGGCCTGATAGTCCCGTCCGTACTTCCTGATAGCTGGAAGGCAGAATGGAGCAGTTCATCAGCATCGTGTCTGCAGCAGAGACCTGCGGGGGGGCGGGGGATGGGGGTACCTTGGACAGCAAGAAGCTGCTCCTCTGTGGTCCAGCGGTTGTTGAACTTCTGATTTGCCTGAAACAGAAGCAGCATCACCAAAGGCATCAGAAACACCATGAGTCAACTGTGGTTGCTATGGTTACCTCAGGCTGCCTGAACTCATCCACTCCAGAGCCCAGTTTCTCCTTCAGCGCGCTGTTCGTCTGTTTGATGGTCTGGATCTGCAGGAGAGGAGACAGAGGTGAGGCGGGCGGAGCAGCGGGTTAGGAAGGAGCTGGAGGACAGCACACCTGTCTCTTTATGGACACCAGCTGGCTGTCCAGCTGTCTGGTCAGTCCCTGAGGAGAGGAGGTTGACAGGGAGACGACGTCCTGCTGATTGAGGAACATCCCTCTGGGTGGGCGTTTCTTCATCCGCTGGGATGTCTTCCCTCCTATCTGTGGGAGCAGAGCATCAACATCTCACTGCAGCAGCTGATGCTACAAAACCAGCCTGATGGGCCCCGCTGTCCTGCAGGGGCCCGGCGCTTCACAACAACAGGCGACCAGGTGTACGAGCAACTTGGAAACAGAATCAAGTTTAGAGAACTTTAGTTGGATCTGATGTTGGTCACCTGGATAATCCACACCTCTTCCCAACATGGCTGCTTCCAATGGTTTGTGGCCTAATCTGGGTTGGATCTATCCGGCTTCCTTCACACAGAACTAGGCCTTAAACCTGAAAGGTGCGGTGAGCCATGCCTACTAAAACTAAGGAGGAGAGGGGAAAAACAGCCCCGCAGGCAAAGAGGCGAACAGAGGCCAGATTCAGCAATCATAGATCCACACCATCGTATCGCAGAGTTAAAACACGCCCCGACCGACCCACAGCGCGCCCCGACCGACCCATAGCGCCCTCCGACCCACAGCGCGCCCCTCCGACCCACAGCGCGCCCCGACCCACAGCGCGCCCTCCGACCCACAGCGCGCCCTCCGACCCACAGCGCGCCCTCCGACCCATAGCGCCCTCCGACCCACAGCGCCCCCTCCGACCCACGGAGCTCAGACTCTGCGGGTGATAATTTTTTTGAACCTTTTATCTCAGGAACCAAAGGGCTTTGTTTTATTTCTCCCAGTAAAACAGGCCAATGATCTGATTTTTTGCCTCTAGAAGATCAGAAGTTTTCTCACCTTAAGACTAGAAGTTGGTTTCACCTCCGACTTCTCTGATCCAGAACTGGGCTGTAAACAGAAACAGATGATGAGGAGTTAAACCGGCAGGAGTTTAACATTAGTGAAACAGCGTCTCACCTCCTTCTTCTCCTTGTTCACGTCCAACTCCAAGTCACTGGCAGGATTTTCATTCCCGTTCTCCACTTCCTCATCACTGCTGGGACATAAGCCAATCATCAGCCAGTTCCTCCCTCTGTGGGCGGGGTTACCTGTGCTGACCTTCTCACCTGTCTCCTTGCTCCCGCTTGTGTTTCCGGGTCTGTCGGTCCATCATGCTGGTTTTACTGCGACTTTTCTTCCAAGAGTAGTAGAAGCGCACCAGGCTGGCCATGGACTTGTCCGGTAACTACAGAAACAGAACCACACAGAACCAGACCGCTCACTGCAAGCAGCACCTGACAGCCTTCAGAACATCAACAGAGTCTGGTTAGAAACATCCAGGCAGGTTGGAGCAGATCAATGGAAGCTCAACCTGGAGACGTTCTAAAGATGTTCCAGAACCGGATCATAGAGGATCCATTCTGGCCTGAGCATTCAGGAGAGCTGTGCCATCAGTGTGGTACCGATGAGGGGCAGGTGAGCTGAACCATTGAACAACAGGACGTGTCTGAAAGGTTGTTTGCTTCGAAGGTCCACCTCCGGCTGTCAGAACTAACTTCAGCACCGACCCAGAGCTGAAAGGAGCTTCTGGTTCTACCAACACAATACAACCTATTCAACGGACCAACAGGGCAAAGAGCAGAACCTTGAAGAGGCTCCAGAATGTTTCTGAGTTCTGTAAAGCAGTGATGAGTTCGACTCCTTTGACTAGGCCACACAAAGCTCCATGATTTTCCTAGTCCGTTCAGAGGAGGACTTGGTAGTGTGATTAGGATCATTTTGCACAACCAAGAAGTTCTTCAGCTAGAGGTCATGATCCGATGGTGGACATAAACCTTCACGTTTCTCAGAGCCAGTCACGGTATCACCACCAAGTTCTCCAGAGCTTCATGCCTTTACCGTTAGAGGATAACGGTTCTGACTGTGGTTCATGACTCCGCCTGATGTCTGGCTTTAGGGAACCTATGGTCTACTTCACTTCGTCAGACAAATTTAATCTAAGCGTTCTGGCTGTGGTGAGCAGTAATCAGGCTCTGGTTATGCTTTCTAAATCAGTGGTCCACCACAGTTCACCAGCTAACTAATATTAACACCTAAATATGAAATAGCAGAACATCTGCTAACGGTTAAAGATTACGATCACGAGGAACCAGGAGGAACCATGAGAACCATGAGGAAAAATGAGAACCACGGGAAACCATGAGACAACAAGGAACCATGAGGAACAATTATAAAAACCAGGAAATATGAGGAACCATGACAACTACGAGGAATGTTGAGAATCACGAGGAACCATGAGAATTATGAGGAACCATGGGAACCACAAGGAAACATGAGAACTACCAGGAACCACAAGGAACCATGAAAACGACAAGGAACCACGACAACTACGAAGAACCATGAAAATAATGAGGAACAATGAGAACCACAATAACCACAGGAACCACAGGGAACCACTCAGAACCATGAGAATGGCGAGGAACCATGAGAACCACAAGGAAAAATGAGAAACACTGAGGAGCCATGGGAACAACAAGGAACTACGAGAAACCACGATGAACCACTGGGAACCACGAGGAAACATGGGAGCCACGAGGAACCATCAGAACCACGAGGAACCATGAGAACCACGAGGAACCATGAGAAAAAATGAGAACCAAGGGAAACCATGAGACAACAAGGAACCACGAGGAACAATGATAAAATCCGGGAAATATGACGAACCATGAGAATCACAATGAACCATGGGAGCCACAAGGTACCATGAGAACCACAATAACCACGAGAATTGGCTTCCAGATGTTCTGAGTTAAAGCCCCACCCACTCCCACAGCCTGCCACTCTGGGTCCCTGGGCAAAGACCCTCAACCCCACACTGTTCCCTGGGCACCACACAATGGCAGCCCACTGCTCCCCAAGGGGATGGGTTAAATGCAGAGAGTTAATTTCTCCAGTGTGATATTAATGAAGTTCAATTATAGAAACATGAGAACCAACAGGAACCATGTGAAACAAGAGGAATCACAAAGAAACATGAGATCCACAAGGAACCACAAGAACTAAGAGGAACTATGAGAACCACAACAGACCATGAGAATTACGAGGAACCATGAGAGTTACGAGGAACCATGAGAGTTACGAGGAACCATGAGAGTTAGGAGGAACCATGAGAATTATGAGGAAACAGGAGGAACCATGAGAACCACTGATAACCACAAGGAACCACGAGAACCATGAGAATTTCCTGGAAACATGGAACCATGAGGAACCATGAGAGTTACGAGGAAACATGAGGAACTATGAGCACCACTAGGAACCTTGAGAGTTACAAGGAACAAAGAGAACCACGTGAGAATCACTGTGTTGAAAACATGGCTTGTCTGTTTTCTACCTGCTGTCTCAGTGTCCATCTGAAGCAGGAAGTATCTGGATCAGATGACCTCTCTCTAATCCATGCAGATTAAATCCTAAAAATCTTCCTTTTTTCTTTTGAAATGAATGAAATTGAGGAAGTTCTACTACCATCTGCTGGATGCGGTGAAAGCTCTTCCCATGGAAGCTGAAGGCCTGCTCAAACAACACCTTGTCCTCCACCGTCCACTCATCAGGAAACGGCGTGAAGTTCGGCAGGTCGGCCAGAGACTTTTCAATGTTGTGCTTGTGCCAGAAGAGCATCCCCAGAGCCTGGAGAAGATTGGAACAGAGAAATGAGAACAAGAAAAGACAACATCTGCATGATCTTCACCTGTAACAACCAGCTGGTTAGAGCTTTCATCATTTGGGTCAATTCACTGGTCGTTCACTGATCAGCTCTGCTAACTATCGACTCCATGCCCTGTGTTGGTTCTGTATCTTCAGGACATTTTAAACCCACAATAAAAGGATCATTTTCTGCTGGAAAGAACCATGTTACCATGACTAACAGATGAGTGTAGACACCAGTGGTGACTGAGTCATTTTAGGGCTAGGGATGTCCCGATCCGGTCCGATAATAGCCAAAAATCTAATATCGGATTTTTTTTGGCCAGCATTTTAAATCTCGGATATTTTCATGCCGATAGAAACTCTCTGCTTTTGTGTAAGTTTATTTTACAGGGATCAATCCTTGTAGACTTTGGTCCCTTGTTTTAGTAATATTAATTTATGAAGCTTTTCCTCACTTTCTACAGCATAAAATAAATGATAAAAGCCGCATCATTCATGCTAACGTCGTATCGGAAAAAGTTCGTGACATCCCTTATATAGGGTCTGAATGTATCATGATGCACCAGGCAAACATGAATGGAAATAATTTAAGATAACTTTATTTTAGACACAATAAAGAGCCCAAAAACAAACCAGCAACATCGTAATTTAAACAAAGAAAGGCTCACAGAGCCGGGCGGTCTACGTTTTAGCACAGGCGGTCTTCTGGTGCGTTCACTAAGCACGTGGCAAAGGCGGTGATTTCCTCCAGCAGGTAGTTCCCCGCCCTGCATTTCGGACGCAGTGAATGAACCCTGGACCGCATCATCAAGTAGGAGGGGCTTCAGCTGTTGAAGCTGACCCCCACCAACATGAAAACAGCTCAGCAGATAGACTGATTAGTCTATCAGCCATCTATTCCTGTCAAGGTCTCGCCGTTTGTCGGAATTTCACAATAAAAGCACAGGTGAACCCTAACATCATTGACTGCTGCTAAATTGATTGCTTTATTATTGCAGGTTTGTGCTTCTAAAATGGTCATTTGTTAAAATTAAAAAATAAAGATAACGTGTTGCTGTCGTTTCAGAGGTATTAAAGATCTTCATTTTCACCCAGAGGTCAACCAACCCCCCTATTAAGCCCTCTAAATTAAATCTACTACCTTATGTTGACCTTATTTAGTGGGTGGATTGATTATTTAATATTTAGTTAAACACCAGCCTCCCAGATACTCTGCTTTGGACCTGCCGTTACCGTTATTTTTTGCTGACTGTCAGCATTTCACAATAAAAGCACAGGTGAACCTTAACATCACGCCACGCTCTGTTCTGACTCTTGAAGGAGGCGGTCACATTTTCCTGCTGCTCTCCAGCTCCCTGCTCTCTCCCTGCTTTGCTGCATCTTGTCTTTTCTGAGCTCTCTCTTCATATCACCCAAATTCAAACACTGGATCTGGTCAGCTGGTCTCACAAATCAAATTTTCAAAGTGTATTTTAGATTTCTGCCTCCCCCTTAATCAAAAATCTTCTGGATGTTATGGTGGAAGGGCCCAGAACCGCACAACCCGCCCCCTCCCCGCGGACACCTGTGGATTCGTAACCTGTACAGTGCTTTGAGATGACATGTTGTGAATTGGTGCTATATAAATAAACTGAATAGAATTGAATATAACTACAGAACCAGTTTATAAACTTCCCTCTTATCGAGGACAATGGCCTGTGGACAGCGTTCATGGACAAATTGAACACTATCACCCATACAACTGATGCTCTTATACTAGATTGACTGTCGGCTGAAATGTTTTTCTCATGTTATATATTCTTGTCTTGTGCTGACATGTTTTTTTTAGTTAGTTTGAAATATGTTTTTTTTTCTTGTCTTCCTCCCCAATGTGGCTCCAAACTTTCCACAGAGATAAAGCCATATAGGAAACCTCCTTGTGGCTCCTGGTAGCCGAAGGAACGCGCCAAGTTGCAGCGTTCTGTGGCATGAATGGCCTCAGTAAATCGTTCCCCCCTGTCCAGCCAGCTGAGGGAGGATGATGAAAAGTCCTTCTAGGACTAAATTTAAACGGCCTTTTTTTAAAGCCACCTAAAGACGTCTGCAGAGCATTCCTTATTTCTATACAACCTTAACATTGGCTGTGTCTGAACCTCCACCCCAATCACTAGATCGTGGTTACACCATTAGCGAATGATAAAGTAGTGGACTTGAGATTTCCCATAATGCACCTTCAAAGGTAGTTATCATCCATGGTCACTAGACAAACAGATATATCCCAGAATGCTTTGCGAGGAAAGCTTCGCCTACATCCAGTCCCTGATTGGCTGCCGTGTGTTTTGTTTTTTTTCTCTTTTAAAGAGGTGAGAGAGATGCGCTGCGCTGACCTGCTCCATCTGCCCCTCCTTATTTTGTTTTCTGTGAGGCTCAAAAAGGATCACGACTTTATCTGTTTTCTGTCCTCCTGAACTCCTATTATGGGGAAAGTTTTATATTTTAACGTTTTATTCATTGTTTTTGCTCCAGTCTGTCCTGCATACTATAAACGCCATGTGTGACTCCAAACTGAGTCTTTCCCCGTGAGATTAACAGATTTTATTTGGGATTTTCCCCCAAAGCGGATGTATTTTACTTTGTAACCACGCATCTCTTCCTGTCAGACCCAGGAAATTGCTGCTGAATTGCTGCATAGTCCGACTAAAATAGACCTGGGCTCTATCCCAGTCGGAGCTACACTGCCCCCTGCAGGAAATCCTCTGTTTTGACTTTCAATCAGCGCCACCACCCCATCCACCATGGTTTTCTGTCGGATTGGAGACTAAATAGTCGTATCAACCGGTGACCTGGTGGAAACTACAGACCAACCAAGGAACCAAATGGAGACCAGAATCAGCCAATTTTAGCTAAATCAGGTTTGACTACCGAGGATCTTTTACGCCGCACCAAATGGACCCGTCTTCTCCCAGGTCATGGGCTAACGTTGGCCCGTCAAAGCTTTAACACGAATAACAACGCTCACCTGTTCCATGTTGTAGCCGTGTTTCTCTTTGGCGATGGCGATGTACTCGTCCACTGCAAAAAGACACAGAGTGAGTCTCAGCAGCACTAAACTGAAGCCTCACCGTGGGGTTAGCGTCCATCTCTTACACTGAGTCTGGTTGAGGCAGCTGCTGGGGATCCAAACCAGCATCCCCAGGTTGTCTCTGAGGTGAGCCGCTTTGGCCACATCTGGAGAAACAGGTGCAGGTTGTAGTGAAACCGTTTTTATTCAGAGAGACTTTTATACTGTCTGTAGGAACATTAAATGGTTCAATGGGAAAGAAAATGTCAGAGAAATGGTTCATATGCATCTAGGTGACATCATCTGTGAGCAGATGGGATTAGTGCTACCAGAACTTATGAGTGCTACACATTAGGCTCACTACCCCAGCTGGTTGTTCATGCTGACTCTTTTCTGGGTCAGAGGTGGAAGACCTCCTCATGAGGGAAGGGACTGACAGACTGCAGGACACGTCTTTCAGCCTCTGGATAAAAAAACCCTCCAGAACCAAATATGGTCTAGCATCAGAATGTCTTCAAACCCTTTAAGGTAAGGCGTGGAAGAGGCCTGAATGGGTCATGTTCACAACCTCCACTGCTGTGGTCCAAAGATTATTGTTGTTGGTCAATGATGACAGGAGGAGACCAGCAGTGACCAAAGCCAACAAGGAGACAGACACTGCTGGGGCTTGGTGTCATGGGGACCGAAAACAGACACGTACCAGATGAGCAGGAGGCCTGACGCATTCATGAACAAAAACCTCTGAAATACGGGATGCAGAGGAGCCGAGGTGTCGGACTAGGTTAGCCCTAGTTGGAGGAGAGCAGTTTTTGAAGCATAGAGCAGTCTAAGCTTATGCTGCTATAGGCTTAGACTGCTGGAGGACATAGGGACCCCTATCTCATTATTCTGCTTCATTCTATCTCTATTCTCCGACTCTGCA
>NW_015150563.1:1242006-1243868 GCF_000732505.1 Cyprinodon variegatus
CTGGTTCTGCTGGAGGTTTCTTCCTGTTAAAAGGGAGTTTTTCCTCTCCACTGTCGCTACTAGAATGCTTAGTGTGAGGGATTGCTGAAGAGTCAATGAATCAGTAAACAATAAAATAGATTCTGAATGCTGAAGTGAATTGGCACTATAGAAATAAACTGAACATTATTGAGAAAAGCAGCGGCCATCCCTGGTCATAGGCTGTGATTGGTCGGAGGAATGGAGTCTGGTCTCCATGTCCCACCTAAGGCTGGATGCCATGGATGGGACTGAACGTCTATACAGAACCAGAACCAAGTTGTATGGACCTGGAAAGGCTTTGGATCTCAGAAAATACAATTTAGTTCCCCAGCTATCACCAGAATCACATCAGATTTGGTCTAAAATGACTTTTGAAACATGAATCATGACGTGGAGGAAGGAATTAGGCTGAAGCTACAGACTCAGCTGTGAGATCAATCCGGGTTTTTACAGCTTATTGACGCTCATGTTTGTTATTGATGATGTTGAGTGTAAACCACAAACTCCGGAACATGTTAAACGGCTGTTAGCTAAGCTGCTAGGTGGTAGCAGTTGGAAAAGTTCCCATCTCTAACTCCATGCTGGGCCCAGTTCGAGCTCAGACCGCCCCTGGAAATCAGTCCAATGCCTAAAAAACCAGTAAAAGCATTTAAACACCAGCACACAGAACCAGCTGCAACCAGGCGGCTTTAATCTGGAAGCAGCCGGTTGGAGGATGCAGTTCTGTTCGCCGATTGTTCGAGGCTACCACGCCGCCTCGGGTCTCTCCTGAGCTAAATTCCGGTTCTTACCCGGGTCAAATTCCGGAACCACGGCCTGATACTGCGGTCCAACGCGCATCGTTCCTCCACCTGAGTGCAGAACACAGCAGAGCTTTAGAGGCTGGAGAGCCGGAGTCAGCGCGGTGACCGCGGCTACCCACCATGGTCCTCGTCGCTGCTGGAAGCTGAACTTCCTTCTTCCCAGCAGTTCTGGCTGCCGGGCTCGGTACCGGACAGGTTCTTCCTGCCGTTGTTCGCCGCCGCTGCGGGGTAGCCGCTGCCGCCTCCGGCCGGGGCTCGGCCCCTCTTCTTCCCCGGAGCCTCCGAGTTCCTCTCCAGCATCGTCGGCATCAGGAGGACGGAGCCGGCTCAGGCTAATGCTAGCCTGTTAGCTTCCTGCCTGAACCCAAGCAGCCCAGAAAAGTCCGAGCCGTCAGAAAAGTTCGGCGAGCGGCGACCGAGACCAGGAAAGAGAGCGGGCCGACAGACAGAGAGCGGCCCGAACAGAACCGGTACCGAGAGGCAGGTCCAGAAGGATCCGGGAGAGCGGAGCATGTGAGGCTGATCGATGTGAGCAGCTCAGAGGATCTCTGCTGCCATCACAGGTCATCCTCAACAGTGCTGCTGCAGAACCTGCTCCCATAAGACCCGCTCACCACCAGCACACAGCTTATTAAAAATCAACAATTGGAGATTAATATTAATATTCATTTATAAAATAAATTTGATTAATGCAGAGGCGGATTTAAGAAATGTGGGGCCCTGGGCAAAGATAGGCAGGGGCCCCCCCCAACTGAGAAAACAACACATAAAACAGACCCATTCTACAGATAGAGAAATGTTAATAGAATAGACATCCATTATTTGTTCTAGGTTTTGTCCCTCTTTTCTTGTAGTTTTCCTCTATGTTTTGTACTCAGCTGACTGTTCATGCTGTCTCTAAAGGAATGAAAGATTTTTTCCAAGCACTAAGTTCTCTTAGCTGATTGCTTCTTGTGTTTCCAAAAAGGCCAAAGTAAATAACCCAGTCCTTCTTTTCACTGTAGACAAGCCATGATCTGCTTATCTGTTCTCCATTTT
>NW_015150563.1:1245948-1248671 GCF_000732505.1 Cyprinodon variegatus
GTCTGAATAAAGAAAATCATCAACCAGTAAAGATCCGGAGACATTTTTAATGATCTGTTACTTTAAACAGAATTTAACATCCTTTAAATCGGGCAAAAAGAAGGACGCATTTGTAGGCCGCATAACGCTCCGGTCCGGCCAGGTCAAGATCTGCTATTGCAATCACACCAAGGCGAGAAGATCTGGTGTGTCAAAGAAAAATATAGTAACAACAGATAAGTAACTACAAATTAGAGCATAATTCTTATATATTTCAAAAAACCAAAACCGTTTCTTTAAAAGATTGGATGCAAGCTATTGGTACTTCAACAGACCAGGAAGCAGATTTCTCAACTCCATCAGAAACTGCACATATGCTGGATGCTGACGGGGATTGTTTTAATATGTAATATTAAATTAAGCGTTAATTTCTGCATGTTTTGCTCCTATGAATTTAATGATAATATGGCGCATGCTCTCCTCGAGCTCCGAGGATAAGTCGGAGCGCAGCAATACGGGAGGAACAACGGAGGCTGTAGGCTTTGCTTTGAACAGCAGGCCTGGAGCACTGTGGGAGGAGACGGAGGATGTGGGATTTCAGGGTAACAGAAGAAGCGGCGCAAGCACTTTTAGACACTATCGTGTCTAAAAGAGGACCGTGGTCCGGATCCAGACCCGACACCGACAGTGTCTAACTTCCCTTGGGCCGCTTCTCCTGTTAATACGGTAAAGCCCTCTGCTACTTTTAGACACAGCAGGCAAACCTGTGGCAAGCCGGGAGATGGGAAAGAAGGAGAAGAAGATGAGAAAAAGAGCAAAGGAAGTGTGGACTGCTGGAAGAACTGTGGTGAACGGTGAAAGAAAAGTGAAATGGTGCTCAAAGATGACCCTGAACATTTAGAGGATGTTTGGCTAAACCTGCTGCTGTGAAGCAGGATTCTCCACCAGGAACAGAATCAAAAATAAATCTGGATCCAGGCTCAAAATGAGCACCTTGATATGTGCTTTAGAATGGCTTAGTCTCCATTCTAACCCAGGTTTAAAGCCTTGCAGGGCAGCATAAAGCCCACTGCCAACATTAAAACAGAAAAAAGAAAGAAACATAACAGTCAGTTCAGGTGTTTTATAAAATATGGGAATCAGGAAATTGTCTATATAACAAACTGAACGATTGTTTTTCTCTACTTCAAAAAGAATTGAGATTTTAAAATGGAAAAACATTCTATTTTTTTTTTATTTATATTTTTTTATTTAAAAAGTCAATGTATAACATGGATGCATAAAAGACAAAATTTATTTCAGTGTTAAATTCTGATGATGATTTTCTTTATTTGGACCCCGCTGGTTTTCAATTAGGCTTTAGCCCACAGGTGAGTAGAATCTGAGCCTTTAGCCTTTTTCTGACATTACAGCCGGACTTGGTCAGTGTTTAAAACTCTAGGCTGAGACTAAATGACAGGACGCTGGAGCGTTTTTATTTCCTCTTTAATGATTATTATCACATTCAACACCTTGATACATAGAAAGATCAGAGTGTGCTCTGTGTCTGCAGGACCTCCTGTAGGGAAGATCAAATTCACAGTAGAACAGGATCAATACTCCTGCGCCTTTGTGGGCGGAGCTTAAGCTTTTTATTCAGACCTGACCTTCAACCATCATGGCAGCAGGCCTACATCGACCTGCAGGACGTCGGCCCTCAGGGGCCAACTGGACCTGCCTGTCACAGCCCAAACACTGCTGCGTCTAAAGTTCTTCATCCCAGGAGTCCTAATTCTTCTTCTTCTTCTTCGTGTTTCTCTCAGGGAGCAAATGTTTCTTCTTCACTCGGCTGTAGTGACAGTTTAATTTTTCTGCTTTTTCAGGCTGAACAGACAGGAGTCTGAATCACTGGCCTGAGAAAACAGATAGAGCAGATGGTGCATTTGATATCTATTGGAGGCAATTATCTGCCGAAGGAATAAAAATAAAAAAATAGAATAAAATAATTAAATATACTGCAACTAACAATGAGATTAGGGATTTGTTCCTTATTTTTTAAACCTTATTCCATCAACATCTAATCCTATACCTTTGAATCAATACTTATTTAATTGACTTGTTTGCTGTTGGATCACTTGTTGCAGTGTTCCAATCTGGATTCCATTTACTGAGCCAAAAATATTAGATCCACACAGACTGAGGATTTATATTCTGTTTACAGCCAATCAGAACACTGCATTTTATATTTGAATTTAAAATGCTAAAAGCCTTTAAACCCGAAATGTGATTTAAAGAAAAGAACGACTAAAACCAACAGAAAATGTTGTTTTTTAATCTGAGAATTACCGGAAAACGTTCTGTTTTAATACTCTAAAAAAATTAAATATAGGAAAGTACCTTTTTCTTGAAATAGGTATATTTTCCTTGTTTGTAGCAGGTGAGTACCATGAGGTCAGAAACATTCCAATAGCAGCTCATCAGGTTTACCTGCTCCAAGTAAGGACAAATATACTGATTCTAAGAAATGTTGACTTGTTTTAGATCAACTTTTACGTCTGAGCCAGGATTTAATCCAAGGACTCTGCCTGTTGTGTGGGGGCGGTGGGCGGTGTGGGGGGAGGGATTGTAGTGTTGGGACGTGGCACTGATGATTTTTATTTTTTTATTTGCAGTACTGTGAGTGCCGATGAACAAGGTGTAAATGTGAATATTGTCCTTATGTATTTGTGTAGGTATGTATTTCTGTCGCTACAAGCATGCTTAGT
>NW_015150563.1:1250139-1252864 GCF_000732505.1 Cyprinodon variegatus
GGGATTTACCATTAGGCAATACTAGGCAGCTGCCTAGGGCCCCAAGTTCCTGGGGGCCCATAAAACTCTGTTTCCATGTATGGTTAATACAACTATTCCTTATTTGTGCATATTAATTATGTTTTGATAAGATTCTTTGGCTAAAACGCCATCATAACACTTATAATATTAAGTGTGTCTCAGTAAATAATGCATGTCTATTCTATTAACGTTTCTCTATCTGTATAACGTTTTTTTTTTTTATGTGTTGTCTTCTCAATTCAGAGGGCCACCTGCCTGTCTTTGCCTAGGGCCCCACATTTCCTATTTCTGCCCATTCTTTATGATGCTCTGCGCTTTAAACAGACCTGTGAGACGGACTCAGAGCAGGAGCATTTATATGGAGACTTAATTCCACACAGGTGGATCTTATTGATCATCATCAGTCCTTTAGGTCAATATTGGATCATTTAGAGATTCCCACTGAACTTCTGGAGAGGTTTCTGCAGTGAGTAAATAAGCTGATTCATTTTACATGCCGCACTCTTTAGTTTTCTTTATTTGTTAAAAAAGTTCCCATTTGTTGTTGGTTTTTTCCGAAGAATTACAATTTCATATCTCTGCAAAGCACGGTAACATTGGAAACTGACTGATGGAGGTTCTGACCCGCTCCAGGAAATATCCCAACAGCCCCAAAAACATTCTGAGGAGTTTAAAACCAAAAAGGATCAATCTTCTTGGACCGGAGTCCATCTGAATACAGTAACATCAGAGTCAAAGAATAATGGAAAAAGTTCCCCACAAACCTTTGTTCCCAGAACTGGAACCAAGCGAGGCAGCAGTTCTGGACAAAAATCCCTGAAAACCTGACATGTGCAGAAACTGATTTTACCATCTGAAGCTCCAACATCTGTTGGCCTCCTAAACGGCTGAGCCTCGGGCCCCAGTGGCCCCTCCTGTGGCCCCCAGCTTACATATTGGTTGATGATCCTTTATGAAGCTTAGACCTGATCCGCTGCCTGTGGTTCTTTGAGCATTCAGGCGTAACCAACATGGCTGCTGATGTTGTGTAAATAGCTATTAATCTACTGCAGACGTCAGCAAACAGTGTTATTGTTATTATGCATGAAAGAGTAAACAGCAAATGCAAAACTTCTGGATGCAGAAATCACCTTTAGAAGAGAGACATGCAATAGGAGATAAACACCTAACTTGGGCTTCATGTCCTGAAGGGGATTATGATCAGTGGGGCTTTCTAGGCTTGGTCATGAGACGTTATGACCCCGGTTAGCTCTCAGAGGATGCTTGGATCTCTCTGTGGTTCTTCACTGCAGCAATTAAACTCCTTTACTTTTCTACTTTCCCTCCATAGTCCTCCCTCCATAACATCCATCTGTCCCTGCTGCTCTCCTTTCAGGAATCCAGATCAAATGCCTGCCTCACTGCTGGCAGCAGCCTGCTGCTCTTCCAGAGCTAGCTCTGCACTGGTGGCAACCCTCTGTGGTTTATATACTAACAGTTAAAATGATAAAGCAGTCAAAATAATCCAGCTGAGAAGATCATTGCTGCCATCCTCTGGATCAGAGGGGAACTGCTTGTTCTGGAGGTGTAAAAGAATTGGTAAAGAAATGCAACCAAAATGATTTTACTATTTAACATTTCTGTTCAAACACAAAAACAAATGTTTTCAGAGAAGAGTGTTCAGTTATTGACTGCAAATTCCTGGAAATTCCTGTGCAAAGCTGAACCTTCAGTTTGGTTTTAATATACTTGATGGGTTTAACTCCAGTGTCTAGTCCACTCTCTGGTAGCCTAGCATCATTTAAAGGTATAGAGGAGGATCTTTTATTTCCAGGTGGATCATCTCCATCATTGGTTCTCCTAACTGTCAATCATTCTGGTGATATGTTTACGTTAGGCCCTCCAAGGTGCTTGTCCCATTAGCTATCTTTTTCTGCACACTTTCAAGCGTATATCTGTGGTGAGCTACGGTTTCAGACAGTCATTGAAGCTCACCTTTCTCACCGTAGTTCTTTAAAAATGGCAGAGGGTTGGAAGACAAAAAAGTCTTTATGAAGTGTTTGAGAAGAAATGAAAGGCCTCAGAAAAGGCAGATATATCCCAGAATGCTTTTCATGGAGAGCTCTCCTCGCAAAGCATTATGGGATTTGCTGCCACAGCCACACGCTGTCACCATAAGCTGTCGCTACCTGACAGCGGTGACTAAAAACAAAGATGGCGCAGGCACTGTAGGTGGAGGAGTTATGTGACCAACGGAGCAAAAAGCAGTGATCAGCAGTAAGCTTGGATGAGCTATGAGAACAGCAACTTTTAAACACGAGGACAAATGGGCTTGTGCACGCTCTCGCATGCTAATTTTTTTTCACTGGAGAGGGCGGGTCTTTTAAAAAATTTGTGAAACTCCTCCACAATATCTTTAAAGTCTGATTACCTGAAGTAAAGTTTAGCTGTTCTAGTAAAGTCATAACACCCTGGCAGACTGATGGCACGGGAGAGAGGTGACGTTACAAACATTAGCTTTGAGAATGGGTGTAAAAACAAGGCAGAAAGTGGACATGAAGGCAGCTACTCTCCTGTTCCCCAAAAACCTGCTCCTGAATCATAAAAGCGAGGAAGACATTTCCTCTAAATGAACCAGATGGCCGCTCACACTGAGCCTGGTGGTTGCTTCCTGTTCAAAGGGAGTTTTTCGTCTCCACTGTCGCTACAAGCATGCTTAGTGTGA
>NW_015150563.1:1253677-1257125 GCF_000732505.1 Cyprinodon variegatus
GCAGCGATGATCATATATAAACAGGTGTGTTTTATGAATTTCAGTAAATGAATGTTTAATTGAAAGGATGAGTAATTACTGTAGTGGTCTATTGGTCTCTAGCCGTGGTGCTGACAGGTGGAGCGGAGTGGATGGACATGGACAGGTTGGATCAGGAGGAGCTTCAACAATGTTTGCACTAAGCAGGATAACAGCGTTTCCATGGTTCCTCCAGATGCACGGGCGGTTCTAGACAGGGGGCAACGGGGGCAGTGCCCCTGCAGATCATGCCCTGGCCCCTGTACTGCATAATACTCAAAGAAATTCTAATGATGATGCGCTGGAACAGAAATAGTTACTGATAGGTCCTTTGGATCTATTTTATTCTTTTTTCTTTACAAATTCTGTTTTACTAATTATATTAAAACAATAAGGTGATAGTTTCAGTGGTATTGAGATAGGATACCAGTTTTCATCTGCTAAATAAAGTTTTAGTCAAATAAGTTTTTTCAAAACAAATAAAAAACGCTCTAATTCAGATTTACTGAAGCCGCTGACTCACTAATATTAACTCAAAATATGTCAAAAATATGTAAAAATCCTAATGTATGAATGTATATTGACCTAATATAAAACAGTTTTTTAATCAAACCTAATTGAATAGAAATTTCACTTCATGCAGCTATTTGAATCCCTTGCCCTGTTTTATATTTCATGCTTTTCTGTTCCCCTATGAAAACACACTGGCCCCCTCCTGGCCCCTGGTACATTTGTTCTAGTGCCGCCACTGTCCAGATGTGCTGGTTTGTCAGATGAACTTCTCAGATCGTCACAGGGTGGAGCAGATCAGGAGAGCTTGATTTTTAGAAAGACCTGCCTTTGTTGCAGGGCCATGGAGAAGCTGTGGGGGCATCTAGATGCAGATTGGGTCAATAACAGGAGGAGCAGAAAGGTTAGCAGCTCCTCCTTCCCAGCTGACTGTTACATAATTCTGAGGTTTGCTCTCTGTTGAAGGACTGCTGCACCCAACAAGGTTACAGAGCCCAGATGAGCTCCAACAGGCCCACACCCACCTGTCAGGGTGAGGGGTTTATGATGGAGAGCCCTCTCTCCTGATGGTAAACATGTTGGGCTGCTGTCAGCTGAAACAGGAGTCTGAGGTTCTCCTGCTGCAGCAGTTAGGAGACCACTATGTTCTCTATGTGAGACACTTGACCCCCCCTCCCCTCCCCTCCCTGGATCAGATTGTACTACAAACATGAAGTGCGCACATGGAGCTGCATGAGGGAGGAGCTCTGCAGAGGCTATAAAGGTCTGCAGGAGGGAGCAAGAAGTTTGGACTGAGGAACAGGACGTCCATTCTTCCACTGAAAGTGTCTCAGGGAGACACAGGCCGTCCTTTCCCGGTGATGCCGTGGCTGTCCTCCCCCCGGTGCCCCCCCCTGTCTCCGTGTCAGCGGGAGTGTGAACGGACCGCCTTCTCCTTCTACTGCGCGGTTCGGGAGCAGCTCCCGGTCTGGCTGCTGGAGGAGATGCGCAGCATGGAGGTGTTCTGCTGGGACAACGGGGGCCCCAGGGCCTTCCTGCCGTCTGAGGCGCTGCTCTACGCCATAGTGCACGACCACCACGACTATGCGCGCTACCTGCTCAACAGGTACTCCGTGGGCGCGCTCAGAGCGCCGAGCTGCAGCTTCTGCTGCTGCCCAGGCGGCGGCGCGCCGCACCTCACCGTGGCGGTGCGCTACAACCGGGTGGAGATCCTCAGCATGATGACGGAGGCGCTGAAGGACGGCGGCGGCCTGTGGAAGCGGACCGACTACCTGGACGGCTGCGCCGGCTGCGGCCACGCCGCGGACGCGGGGAAGACTGCGGTGCAGCTGGCCGTGGAGCTTTCCCACCCGGACTGCCTGCTGCAGCTGCTGATCCACGGCGCGCGGCCGGACGGCCTGGAGGCGGCGTTGCAGCGGCTGGTGTCCTGCGCGCCTCCGGAGCGCCAGCAGGCGCAGCGCTGCTTGGACCTCCTGCTGCTCTTCCTGTCCGAGCCGCCGCGGCTGCCGTGGCTGCGGGCCGAGCCGCAGCGCTGGCAGGCGGTCCTGGGCAGCCGGGTGTTCAGCTGGCTCTGCGGCAGGGCCCCCTCCCCGCTGCTGCTGCAGGCGCTCAGGTGTCTGGCCCAGTCCGGGTCCGACCGCATCACCTCACTGCCGGACTTCCTGCAGCCGCGCAGCTGACAGTGACGTCAGCTCCACAGGACTACTGCGATTGGACAGTTTGGATGTGACGTAAAAAAACTGTAAATATTCTGTAAATCTGTATATTGAAGTGAAAACTGTTTGGGTCCTGGTTGGGCTTTAACCCGGATCTAATTATCTGATTGGTTGGAGGAAGATGGACTGGAACTCCTCACCTCTGGCCCATTCAGCCCCTTTACTCTGGTGCTCCCCAATGAACCACCTCAGATGTCACCTAACATCAGAGTCCAGATGGGATGAGTGATTCTGAATGCAGATGTTCGGTTCTGAGACCAACCAGCATCATGAAGTCCAGAGAAGCCAGCAGAGCCCTGATTGGTCAGGCTTCTGGACAGAGAGGGGATGGACCACCTGTAGAACTAGAGCACCTAGAGAGCATGAATAGGACTAGGGCTGCAACTAACGATTCTTTTGCAATGCGATTAATCTGTCGATTATTTTTTTGATTAGTTGATTAATAATCGAATACCCAAAGGTTCCTTAAAGAAGACTTTTTATGAAATCTAACCAGGTGAAGCTAAAAATTTTCGACTTATCTGAAAAGAGCAGATTGACAGAAAAATATTTATTTTCTTAAATGCAAAATGTTAATATTTTTTTAATTACAATTTTTATATAATTGCTGACCTAAGTGGGTCGCTCTGTTAGCTAAATAATAATTAAATAAATATAATTGATTCCTAAATTAGTTGACGATTATTTCAATAATTGATTCATCTGATTGTTTCCGCCCTGATCAGGAAGTTCTGGCAGGATGACTCATCGACTGTCTGAATGAACGTATCCGCTGCCTGTAAACCTGCTGTGTGAGCGCTTTAATCTGGGTCAGGTCCTTCACTGTGAACAATCCTGCTCCAATAAAGCTGATTGTAAAAGAAAGCCAGGAGAAGTCCTGTTTAGTGTGATTCATTTACTCAGCAGCTGAACACCACGCTTTGGTCTGGAACATGGAAACCCTCTAAAGCACATTCCAAAAGTTAAAGTTAAACAATCCACTGGACTTTGTTTTCCAAGTGTGATGATGTTTCGCTTCCCACCCAGGAAGCATTCTTAATTCAAAATGTCTGGATTAGTGTTTGAGTTCCAGGCTTTTATAGAGTAGCCCAACAAAGCCTTGTAATGGCCTGGGGTCTGGGGGTTTTATCTTTAGGATGCACTAGCCTCTAAAGCACACTGAAGGTGGGAAGAGAATTCAGTACCATCACATTTTGCAAAGAAAC
>NW_015150563.1:1257587-1260896 GCF_000732505.1 Cyprinodon variegatus
AACAAGAGGATTAAGGAGGATTTTTCCCTGTAGTTGATTTAGTTGTAACAATTTTCATCCTTTAATTCAGTTTTAATTTGTTTTATGAATGGATAGTCCAGTTTTTATTAGTTCTTATCATTTTAATAATGCTGAGTTTCAGTGTAGTTATTTTTCCACTTTAGTTCATGTTAAAGCCAGAATTCAAAAAGCTTTGTTTTATTTATAAAATTATGTTTAAATAAATTCAACACAAGATACTATTTTATGAAACGTGTTCAATTTCTGCTGACTAACTATTTTAAGCCATGTGTAAAGAAAACCTCTTTTCACAGCAGTATTTAAATATATATAGTTTTATCTTTTGGTTCTGGATAGTCTTGGTTTTTTGTTAGTTTTAGTGAACTATAATAACCCTACTCAGGGTGTCAGCATGAAAACCCCAGAATGTTAATGAATCTTAAAAGAGGACCTACATGAAGATCAAACTAAGAGGAACTTGATCTTTAATACATCTACAGCAACCGTTTAACAGAAACACTTATTTTCCCTTGGGATCAATAAAGTAGTTTTGAACAGAGATGCACATTCGTGGTGTATGTAAACTTCAGAGCGGTGCTGTAGGTACAGTGAGGAAAATAAGTGTTTGAACACATCTCTATCAGCTAATTCTGACCCTCACAGACCTGTTAGTCTGTCTTCAAAATGTCCACCTCCACTCCATTTATTATCCGGAGTTAGTTACACCTGTTTGAGGTGGTTAGCTGCAGAGACACCTGTTCATCCCATACAATCAGGAAGAATCCTCCTGCCTAAACCAGCACACGTCAAGGCCCGTCTTCAGTTTGCCAATGACCATCTGGATGATCCCGAGGAGTCATGGGAGAAAGTCGTGTGATCAGATGAGACCTTTTTGTTCATAATTAGGGCTGGGTATTTTCGTCCTGAATCGATTGGATTTTGATTCATACAGTTCTAAATCGATTAATTTTGATTCGATCAGTTTTTACAATAATGAAAGTGGTTCAACTGTGTTTCAAAACACTCATGTATTAAACATGTCATATTAAACACAAAGTGCAAACTTGTAAATCGGACAGTTTAAACTTGAGACATGAACAAAACTGTCTCAAAAGTGCAAACTTGTTTGTGAAAAGTGAAAAAGCCTCAATCGAGCGAGAAGACGTGACACAGCGGGGAAACAGCAGACATGCATGAGTTGCATTATCTCCACTGCACAAACCGTATTTGTAGCGTTGTCTGTAACAACTACAGGGTGTTTGCTGGTCAGCCTTCATTTGATAATGTCTTCAATCACCCTATTAGCTATATTTGCAGCTGTCTGGCTTGAAGTATTTTGAATGCACCTTTCCTGCTCATCTGAATGTGAACGTCACGCACGTCACTATAAAACGAATCAATCTCATTTCATAGACATTGATTTTGCAAAAATGTAAAGGAATCGATTCAAAATCAATTAAATCGATTTTTTTTACCTAGCCCTATTCATAATTCCACTAACTGTGTTTGGAGGAAGAAGAATGATGAGAACCATCCCAAGAACACCATCCCTACTGTGAAGCATGGGGGTGGTAGCATCATGCTTTGGGGCTGTTTTTCTGCACATTGAACAGGGCGACTGCACTGCATAAAGGAGAGGGTGACCACGGCCATGTATTACCAGCTTCTAGGGAACAATCTCCTTCCCTCAGAGCATTGAAGATGGGTGGAGGCTGGGTCTTCCAGCATCACAATGAACCGAAACACACAGCCAGGATAACCAAGGACTGGCTCTGGAAGAAGGTTCTGGTGTGGCCTAGCCAGTCTCCAGACCTAAACCCAATAGAGAATCTTTGGAGGGAGCTCAAACTCTGTGTTTCTCAGCCCAGAAACGTGACTGATCTAGAGAAGATCTGTGTGGAGGAGTGGGCCAAAATCCCTCCTGCAGTGTGTGCAAAACCCGGTGAAAAACTACAGGAAATGTTTGACCGCTGGAACTGCAAACAAAAGCTACTGTACCAAATATTAACATTGATGCTCTCAGGTTTTCAAACACTTACTTGCAGCTGAATCATACAAATAAATTGTTAAAAAAATTAAACATTGTGATTTCTGGAATTTTTTTTTTTTTAGATTATGTCTCTCACAGTGGACATGCACCTACACAGTGGACATGCACCTACAATGACAATTTCAGACCCCCCCCATGATGTCTAAGTGGGAGAAGTTAAAAAACAGCAGGGTGTTCAAATACTTATTTTCCTCACTGTAGTTGGAGTTTTGTGGAGCAGCAGGATGTGCCGACCCAGTCAGACCTGTCAGAGCGATGAGGAAACAAACCGATTATCAGGTTACATTATATTTTACTCATATGTTCCCTAAATGGCTTTAGTTAAACAAGAACTACAGCAGAACCCCTTCAGGATGTAATACAGTGTCTGGAGGATCTGGGTTTTAGTTCTGGAACCGTCCAAGTTTATTTCATTTACAGAAAGTCTTTAACTCGTTCAGTGGTGATGCAACAAAAAAGGACAAACAGGCTTAAAGTCTGAGATTCAAAGTCTGAAAGACGAAAGAAAGGCAGCGTAGAAGTTCATCTCTGTGAGTTAGAGGGAGGCGATAAGACTGGAAACCTGGTTTAGACTGGGAACCTGGTTCAGGCTGGGAACCTGGTTCACACTGGAATCCTGGTTTACACTGGGATCCTGGTTTACGCTGGGATCCTGGTTCATATTGGGAACCTGGTTCAGACTGGGATCCTGGTTCAGATTTGGGACCTGGTTCAGACTGGGAACCTGGTTAAGCCTGGGAACCTGGTTGAGACTAGGAACCTGGTTGAGACTAGGAACCTGGTTTAGAGAAGGATCCCAATTTAGATTGGGGACCTGGTTCAGACTGGGAACCTGGTTTAGCCTGGGAACCTGATTGAGACTAGGAACCTGGTTTAGACTGGGATCCCAATTTAGATTGGGGACCTGGTTCAGACTGGGATCCTGGTTCATATTGGGAACCTGGTTTAGATTGGGGACCTGGTTCAGACTGGGATCCTGGTTCAGATTGGGGACCTGGTTCAGACTGGAATCCTGGTTCAGATTGGGGACCTGGTTCAGACTGGGATCCTGGTTCAGGCTGGGAACCTGGTTCAGACTGGGGACCTGGTTCAGATTGGGGACCTGGTTCAGACTGGGATCCTGGTTCAGACTGGGGACCTGGTTCAGACTGGGATCCTGGTTCATATTGGGAACCTGGTTCAGATTGGGGACCTGGTTCAGACTGGGATCCTGGTTCAGACTGGGGACCTGGTTCAGACTGGGGACCTGGTTCAGACTG
>NW_015150563.1:1261487-1268231 GCF_000732505.1 Cyprinodon variegatus
TCCTGGTTCAGACTGGGATCCTGGTTCAGACTGGGATCCTGGTTCAGACTGGGAACCTGGTTTATTGTGCAGCTTAAACCAAGGAATGTTTCCCTCTCTAGAGTTAGAGGTTGAATGCAGCAGCAGCCAAGAAAGAAGGATTAGAAACAGTTTAAAAGGACTTAGTCAGGCTCCACTAAGCTAAACTTAACAATTTAATGTCTCATTCAACTCGCTTCATAAATCCTGGATAACTAAAAGAAACCAGCTGGAACTGGTCTGGAGTTAAATAAAGTTAAAGTGCTTCCTACTAGAAAAATAAAATTAACTTCCCTTCATGTTACACCTGTTTTTTCCCCCCCTGTGCAGCAGACATAACAGGATGTGATGTCATCTGCCTTCTCAGAGTTGGTCCACCAGTGAAGCAGGTCTGTTCCTTTCTGGCTGAGAGTAAAGGTTATCGATGGGAGGAGCCATAGCAGTGACATCACAGCATCCTTCTGAGCCGAGCCAGTCCGGAACCCAGCGGCAAACAGAGATGATGTCAGCGGTCAAATGAGCTCCCATTCATCTTCAACATCTTCGGGGCCTGAGGGTGGGGGGGCAGTGGGTAACTGAGGGAGGAGCTTAGTCAGCCGACGGCACAATCCCCCAGCGGGAGTCACCGCCCACAACTCCTCCTCTGGAGTCACTGCGAAGAGAGGCGGGAGACATCAGCCCGTTTTAGCACCGTCTGCACACCTCTCAGATTACATAACAACTTCCTACAGGTCAGTTTCATGTTATATAAGATACATCATAGGCTCATTAGCACACAGTGTATGCCCAGGGTGATTAGGTTTGGGGGGGTATTTTTTATTTTTTTTTTACACAGAGACCCATTGGTTTGAAAGGGTCACAGTGGCCTAGTATCCATTGATGATCACAGGATGAAGCAGTCTGTCACAGGTGGAAAATTTGCTCCCTGGCAGATTCAGCCATCAAAAACTACACTGTTCGACATTTTCAATCGTAGCACGCAGCTGCAGCTCACGCTGTACGGCGAAACCGCAAGGTGTAAAAGTCCACGATGTATGTTCTCACACTATGCGACCCGATGCTCTGATGCGATCTACCTGCTCACACTGTACGTCTAAAAACCAGGTAGGACTCAGCTCCGCAGTGAGATGGTGCTGCTCGGACTCATCTATCCAGAAGCCAATAAAGTAGAAGAGGAATATGAAGCTCACTAGAGTGAAACGCGCTGCATTAGCAATTTGTGCAAGTTTGTGCTAAAATCCCTAAAATGAAAAGGCAACAATGTATTTTAACAAAGATTTGGCTGAGCAAACGTGGCTACTAATGTCAATTTAACAGAAAGAACTCAGTTTCACTCATTGCATCGCCGCCAAGCTGCTGAATCCTTGTTTGCGCACTGAGGGATTTGTCCACAACCACCTTACGACGGCCGACTGAATTTCAAACATGTTTGATTTTCTCCCGACATCACGATTCCTGATGGGGAGGAGTTCGTTAGAGGCTGATCACCCCTCGTTACCCCCTGTACACTACACCACACACCATCAGGCTGACAGTCGGCCACAAAAGGGCAAAAAATCGTACAGTGTATGCCCGGGTTAAGGAGTTTAAAGGGGACCAGTCCACCTAGCAGTGATGTTTCTAGACTGTGGGGGATCAAGAGGACCTGGAAGCACCCAGGGATGCTCAGGAAGAACATGCAATCCCCACACAGAAGGGACCTAGGACTGTCTAGCTGTGGAAAAAAAATGACGATAAAAAAAGGAACAGACTAAATCTGTCAGGGAGCAAATACTTTCCCCAGCCCTGCACAACGATTTGATCCTTTCACATTAGGTCCGGACCCATGCCTGTTCTTTAGCCTGAGGAGCCAACGTTAATGCTGCACTCTGTATGTGGGGTGGCTGTCACAGAGAACAGATGCTTTTGTTTTCCTGAAATCTCTTATTTCTATAGCAGCTGTTCTGGTACCAAATTCTACTTCAGGCTATTCTACAGCTTTATTTGTGTCTCATAAAACAATGTTTGAATGGTAGAAAGTGTGTTACCAGTAAACCAGTTAGTGTTTCCAGGAATCTTCTTCCAGTAATCTCCAGCGGGGTTCCGGTTGGATATTCCATAACGCCGAGCCAGCTCTCCGTTTACACACCGAACCCAGACGGTCTGACAGCTGACGACCAGCTGACTGACAGCCAGACCTGCCAAACAGACACAAACATATCCTAGAGACAGAACAAACAGATAACCCACCCCGCAGAAAGCAGTCAGGGAGAGGAGTACCTGGTACCAGGTCCCAGTCGGTCCCAACAGGCATCTCCTCACTGAGCCCAGTTCTGACAAATACACTTCCCCTGTTGTCCAGAGCCCAAAGGAGACGATCATTCGGACTGGTCTGGATACTAACCAGCTGTACTCCTACTGGCTGCAAAAACATGACAGGTCACACAGATCTACATCTGATTCGGATGGATTAGCATGCTAACAGAGAAGAGCTCTCTGGGATGAAAATACAAACCAGGACCAGAAACAGAGCTGGAAATGTTAGGAGACTGGAGGAGAAGATTTACGATGCAGTCTAAGGATCCGACAGAAAATCACCATCTTTTCTATCAATCGATCCGAAAGAAGAAGCGCCGCTAAAATCCAGACACCTCTCCTACCGCCTGGAACAAAGCAGCTCTGCTCATGGACGCAGGGCTTACCTGTGAGGGAGGTTCGATATAGATCCAGGCGGGCATCATCATGCTGGCGTTCAGCGGCTGAGTTCCCACTCTGAAGTAGACCAGTCCTCGACTGTCCACAGCCCAAACGTTCTGGCTGCCACAGCTGATGCTAACCAGGCGAACACTTCCTGAAAGTCAAACAGCAGCAGAAAACACTACCTAAGCAAACCTTCACCAGCAGTTCAGCTGTAGTGGGAAGTTTTACCATCTTTTTCACTTATTTAATAAACTTCAAGTTTTGTTCAGAGGCGTAAAAATTCAGGCAATCACCAATGTACACTGAGGGGTTGGGTGAAAATGGATCAGCGCCAGAACCTCAGGGTCACTCTACACCAGGGGTCGGCAACCCAAACTGCTCAAAGAGCCATATTGGACCAAAAAAAAAAAAATAAAAATAAATCTGTCTAGAGCCGCAAAAATGTAAAAGTCTCATACATGCCTCTTATGGAAACATGGGCTCTAAGTGTTTTATCCCACTATAGAAAAGGACTTTGTGGGCTTAAATATATAATAAGCATTCATGATTAAATGTTTATCCTCGAGCAAATGTTACATAGCAGCATGAGGTGATGGACGAGCAGTGAACGCTCCCATCGCGCGCTGCGTCACAACGCGCCGCTTAACCGCCCTTCACCGCGCGGTTTAAGTTTTGTTGCATTGATGNCTGTACACTACACCACACACCATCAGGCTGACAGTCGGCCACAAAAGGGCAAAAAATCGTACAGTGTATGCCCGGGTTAAGGAGTTTAAAGGGGACCAGTCCACCTAGCAGTGATGTTTCTAGACTGTGGGGGATCAAGAGGACCTGGAAGCACCCAGGGATGCTCAGGAAGAACATGCAATCCCCACACAGAAGGGACCTAGGACTGTCTAGCTGTGGAAAAAAAATGACGATAAAAAAAGGAACAGACTAAATCTGTCAGGGAGCAAATACTTTCCCCAGCCCTGCACAACGATTTGATCCTTTCACATTAGGTCCGGACCCATGCCTGTTCTTTAGCCTGAGGAGCCAACGTTAATGCTGCACTCTGTATGTGGGGTGGCTGTCACAGAGAACAGATGCTTTTGTTTTCCTGAAATCTCTTATTTCTATAGCAGCTGTTCTGGTACCAAATTCTACTTCAGGCTATTCTACAGCTTTATTTGTGTCTCATAAAACAATGTTTGAATGGTAGAAAGTGTGTTACCAGTAAACCAGTTAGTGTTTCCAGGAATCTTCTTCCAGTAATCTCCAGCGGGGTTCCGGTTGGATATTCCATAACGCCGAGCCAGCTCTCCGTTTACACACCGAACCCAGACGGTCTGACAGCTGACGACCAGCTGACTGACAGCCAGACCTGCCAAACAGACACAAACATATCCTAGAGACAGAACAAACAGATAACCCACCCCGCAGAAAGCAGTCAGGGAGAGGAGTACCTGGTACCAGGTCCCAGTCGGTCCCAACAGGCATCTCCTCACTGAGCCCAGTTCTGACAAATACACTTCCCCTGTTGTCCAGAGCCCAAAGGAGACGATCATTCGGACTGGTCTGGATACTAACCAGCTGTACTCCTACTGGCTGCAAAAACATGACAGGTCACACAGATCTACATCTGATTCGGATGGATTAGCATGCTAACAGAGAAGAGCTCTCTGGGATGAAAATACAAACCAGGACCAGAAACAGAGCTGGAAATGTTAGGAGACTGGAGGAGAAGATTTACGATGCAGTCTAAGGATCCGACAGAAAATCACCATCTTTTCTATCAATCGATCCGAAAGAAGAAGCGCCGCTAAAATCCAGACACCTCTCCTACCGCCTGGAACAAAGCAGCTCTGCTCATGGACGCAGGGCTTACCTGTGAGGGAGGTTCGATATAGATCCAGGCGGGCATCATCATGCTGGCGTTCAGCGGCTGAGTTCCCACTCTGAAGTAGACCAGTCCTCGACTGTCCACAGCCCAAACGTTCTGGCTGCCACAGCTGATGCTAACCAGGCGAACACTTCCTGAAAGTCAAACAGCAGCAGAAAACACTACCTAAGCAAACCTTCACCAGCAGTTCAGCTGTAGTGGGAAGTTTTACCATCTTTTTCACTTATTTAATAAACTTCAAGTTTTGTTCAGAGGCGTAAAAATTCAGGCAATCACCAATGTACACTGAGGGGTTGGGTGAAAATGGATCAGCGCCAGAACCTCAGGGTCACTCTACACCAGGGGTCGGCAACCCAAACTGCTCAAAGAGCCATATTGGACCAAAAAAAAAAAAATAAAAATAAATCTGTCTAGAGCCGCAAAAATGTAAAAGTCTCATACATGCCTCTTATGGAAACATGGGCTCTAAGTGTTTTATCCCACTATAGAAAAGGACTTTGTGGGCTTAAATATATAATAAGCATTCATGATTAAATGTTTATCCTCGAGCAAATGTTACATAGCAGCATGAGGTGATGGACGAGCAGTGAACGCTCCCATCGCGCGCTGCGTCACAACCCGCCGCTTAACCGCCCTTCACCGCGCGGTTTAAGTTTTGTTGCGTTGATGAAATAATAGAAACAGGATAAAGGAATCTTTCTATGGTGGATGTGTTTCTGTTGGGAGGAGTTGATTGAGTCATGAGGAACTGAGCAGGAAGTGACATCCATCAGAGCAGAGCTCTCTAACCCTGAAATCCCACATCCTCCGATCGTTTTGGATCCATGGTCCGAGACACTCCAGCAGCTTTGTTTGCCTGGTACCGCGCAGCGCTGGTTGCAAGTTGTGACCACTGATCTCTATGGCTATGACGCAAATTATTGTTTAAATGTATTTATTATACAAATGTTTACAGCATTGAAAAACATAATTATTTTTTGTTTGACCTCCTGCACACCATATTAAAACAAACAAACAAACAAAAACAATTTTCATACATTTTTGAAAAAGCTCGAAAGCTTGAAAAAGAGCCGCGGGTTGCCGACCCCCGCTCTACAGGAAAATTAAGCACAAAGTCCATATTTTCTAAATAAAGACAAACTATACTTTCCTACAGCCTTTGCTAACAAATAAACACATATATATATAAAGCGGGTATGAGAGACGGGGAGAGACATGCGGAAAAAAGACCACAGGCCAGATTCGAACCCAGGTCACGTTGAGAACTAAGGCCTAAATATATGAGTCGTGTGCGCTAACCACTGCGCCACTTGCACGCCCACAAATAGACACATATATGTAAGAATCCTTCTAGGTAAAAGGTATAGTGGATAAAATTCTTTCAGTTTTGAGTTCAGAGGCGAACATCGTTTCCATTGTCATTACTTAACTTTTATCAATAATCATTCTGCATAAAATTGATATTTACAAGACCTAAAATCTACATAAATGATTTTTTATTAAAATAATTATTCATCTATGATTTCAATGAAGACTCCTAGATGACTTATAGAGACGCATCATTTTCTCTTTACCCCATATAACACAAAATCTAGTTCTGAAAAGAGCATCGATTCTGGATTTATCATCTTTAATGTTAGGATATTGATGATGCATAATTAACCAGTGTTTTAGTTGTCAAGTAATTGTTAATATATGAAAAATTAAAATGTTTTAAATATTCCACTTCAGAGTATTGCTGCTGCCACGGTCTGTATTAAGGGAAAAAATGGTGGGAGTGGCCAAAGGGCTGGCCAATGATTGGCTAAGGGTGGCCATGGCTACCGCTGGCCCACCCATCTAGCTCTGTCCCTGGTTCTGAGTGCTTTAAACACTAATGGTCTCTAATGTGAGCCATTTATCTGTGTTTCTCTTCCACCTTACATATTAAATATGTCCACATAGCCGCTACAAACAAGATCCATTACATCTCTGGTAATCTGTAATCTGCTAGACTAAAAGTTAAAACTAAAAACAGCTAATGCTAAGCCAGCAGCTGCCATTTATCTGATCAGATCGATTTAAAATTTTCTATCTACGGAAAACCAGCTGATTGCATCGACTCATTGACTCTTCAGCAATCCCTCACACTAAGCATGCTTGTAGCGACAGTGGAGAGGAAAAAC
>NW_015150563.1:1268817-1273355 GCF_000732505.1 Cyprinodon variegatus
GTTTTTCCTCTCCACTGTCGCTACAAGCATGCTTAGTGTGAGGGATTGCTGAAGAGTCAATGAGTGGATGCAATCAGCTGGATTACCTCACATAGAAAACTGTATTCATGTGTTAGAAAAGGTGAGACCAGACCTATATTTAAATATTATTCGAAAATGAATTTACAAAGAATGGGAAAAAAAAAAAAACTTCAGCCAGTAGTCGTGCAGAAGGCTCACAGGCCCATAGAGCCAAAGTCCTGCAGCTGAAGCTACAGCTGAACATTGCTCTACTGGCCTGAGGGGCTGAATGCAGATGCACACCATTCCAAATAAAAACAAGCATTGTTTTTTTTCTTTCACTTTGTTCTGCACTTCCTTGTCTACGTCTCTGACATCACATCCATTTAAGAAATACCTCGAATTTTGGTTTTATTCTGACCAAATGCAAAAAGTAGAATCAAGTAATCAAAATATTTTTTCAACAAAATTGACATAATTCCATCCATTTTCCGTCACGCTTATCCCAGAGGCGGAGTCCACCCTGGACAGGTCTCCAGTCCATTGCAGGGCAACACAGAGACGAACAGGACAAGCAACCATTCACAAACACACTCACACTTAAGGAGAAATTAGAGAAGCCATTTAACCTAACAGTTATGTTTTTGGACTGTGGGAGGAAGCCGGAGTACCCGGGGAGAACCCTCGCATGGAGACTCCATGCAGAAAGACCCCGGGCCGAGAATCAAACCCAGAACCTTCTTGCTGCAATGCAGAAGTGCTACCCACTGCTCCACTGAGCAGCCCGCTCGTATGGATCAGTCTGTATCAATGAATTTTAACTTTATTTCTAAGAAAATCTAACTGCATCTGGTAGCAGATAGAAATGTTTGGCTGCCTGCAGACTGTGCAGCACAGGCTGAACAAACAGCCTGCAGCTCAGCTGACTGAGTGCTTGTTGTGTAATCTGATCATTAGGAGCTAATCAGCTGCTCTCTCATGGCTGAAGTGTCACCAGGCATGTTTCTGCATCTGCTGACAGGAGTTACAGATAGCTGCTAGTATGGAAACAGCAACAGAGTTCGGAGGTGATGGAAATGGAAATATCTGGTCCCTCTACACCCCTTTAGCTTTAGTCGGGATTAATTCAAAAAATGAGTGCAACACTGGAAAACTTGTGTTTGTGTCGTTGATACATGGTGCAGCGAAGCAGTCAGACACTCAGCCGTTCTAAGGTCGTGTAAACAGAGTTTTATCTCCTGCTCGTTGGACTCTGGTACGCTGCAGTCCCTCCATGCTTTCTACCTTTATAGATACCGGTTCTCCCCCAGCTTTATGAACACCTTTCTAACCTTTACCTCCCGCTGATCAGATCATGTCCTGTTCAGTTAATCAAAAGGGACTGAGCTTTCCAAAAACATGAGCTCTGTAGCAGTAGAATGGGAGCCTCGCCATCTGGGATTCCATTCCTGACCTTTGACCCTTGCTGCAGGTCCCCCTGCCTCATCCCTCTACCTGCTAACTGATTACTGTGAAACAGCTTATTTAAATCATCAATTTAAAATGTGGTCTGATATGGGCCTCTGTTCTATGATCTAAACTGTCTCTCTCCTAGGAGGAGAATACTTTTTTTCTCAGTACAGTCTGACTGATCGGACAGCTGGGTTTCTGATACGGACACACCAGGCTGAGTGTCCACAACATGCAGCGGGCGAGGAGAGGTCAGGCCACCATGTGATCTCTGATAATGAGAAGAGCAGAGGGACTATAAACAGATCTGACCTTTCTGCTATGTTATACTATCTCTGGCACAGCAGGACCACTTGACGGACGCCCACAGCTGAGTCTGAACGTAGCCGGCTCAGTCTGTGTCTCGCAGAGAGCTGAACAACTTGGCCAGAAAACAAAATAGTGATTATTTTTCACTAATATTGTGACTGCGATGTCATTTCAATTTTCCTTTGCACTGACCACCAGTTTGGAGATATTTTATGAACAAGGTTCAGTTTTTTGTGACCTTGAGAGCTGCATTGTAAGCTCCGGGTGAAAAATGGCTTACTTCTACTCACATGCATGGATCTGCATGCCAGCTGCAACTCTCTAGGTGGCGGGAAACTCACTGCAAGCATATTACTGCCCCCTAAAGGGCTGCAGCCACTAATTTACTGTATTCCTCTAGTTAAATGTAATGCGATCAAAATTGAGTGCCAACGTGATTTCAAAATTGCATTTTGTTTAATTGCGATTATATTGCAAATTCAATTAATTGCCCAGCCCTAGTCTCTGTGACAACGGTCCTTGGCTTAAGCTCAGTGGTGAAGCGTCCTGAAGTCAATCAGAGACCCAGGACTCATTTGTGTTGTAACATAACCACCCTTATTTTTCTCTTTTTGTATAAAGTGCATTAAAGTGTACCGATGAAAAACTGTCTTGTAGAACAGTTATGTCATTGGTAATATTACCGTATTTCAAATCTCCACTGGTTAAAAAAACGATGATGGGAATTAATTTCTGAATAAAAAGGGGCGTGTGTCGGCGTGCGCGCGGCTCGACAGGTGAGGAAGACGCGCACTGACAGGTCTGTGCAGCGGGAGTTTTTGTCTGTTTGTCTGTTAAAAACAAGTCAAAAAATAATGAAGAAAGATAAAACACAGAGTTTGTCCCAGCGCCGCAGATCACCGCAGATCATGTAGAAAACTGATGGGAGTTTGCACCCAGAGGACGCCGCCCGGTGCAAGGAGGCGCCGCCCAGGGGAAAGAAAGACGCCCCGGTGAGATCTGGACCTTATTTTTCTTTTTGGGGATTTTTGGTGGTAACACTCTTTTTCTAATCTTTTTTTTGGGGGGGTTTGTCGTTTGGACTTTCAGTCTTTATGGTTGTTTTTGTTTGTTTTTTGCAGATATAAATTGAGACTTTGAGTTTACTTATAAATTGGTTGTGAAGGTTTTTGGGTTATAGATCTATTTATACTCAAATATTATTGAATGAAACTTTGGATTCTTGGTAGTAGTGTGATTTTTTTTATTATTATTATTATTACTTTTTTAAATAAATCTTTGTTTGCTAACAGTTGTAACACTTTGCCTGTTTTCCTGTGAAAAAACCTCCTTGAGTATTTGTGAGTTCTGCTTTTAATCAAGCTGAATTTTACAGTGTGGTCCAAAGACAGCGAGCCTGGAATTACGGTCCACTGTGATCACAGCAGATTAAACAGCCCAGAGATAAAGCTGCCATCATCCATTCATGCATTTTAATAAGTAGAGGACTGCAGGCCAGCTAACAGCCATGCCTGGGACAAAAGCTAAAGAATTGACGAGTGGGGGGGCCACTCAATTCATACAGTGTATGCAGTGTGTGCCGGGGGGGCAACCGGGCCATCTGTCCCAGGCCCAGGGTAGAGGGGGGGGCTAAATCATCACCCTACTTTTGCTGCAACTATGATTTTTTTTTTTTTTTTAAGATGTTTGCAAGGAAATTTCCTTTTCCTATTATTACTGTCTTTCCATTATCCACCACAGTATTAGGAAGTACCTCCACCAGCCATCCTAACTGTTTATGCCGCTGACGCAGGTGGAGACAGGAAAATACAGAGCCTGAATCTTCCCCTCTGAACACAGTCAGGCAGCAGCTCCATCCCTTTAACATGAAGGGAACAGCGACTCTCACCTGAAGAAGAAACAGCTTTACATCGAACAGAACTTTAGATCGCCCTCAGCTGCAAAAGCCTGAGAAAGCGGCCATAGCTTGTTTCTCACAGTTTCTGTCAAGAAGTTGTTCCCTATCTCTGCAAGATGAAGTTATATTTAACACCGGACCAAAGGGTATTGCAAATAGGTTGAGAAGTTTCAATCAATCCAATCCAATTAATTTAAATAGCAGATATAATAACAGCAAAAGTTTCCAATGTGCTGTACATAACAAATAATAAACAATAACACAACACATACATAAACACAATACAACAATAAAATAAATAAACTAAAAAGGACACAGAGGACTACACAAACTACACGTTGTTAAAAACCAAAGCGTAAAAGTGGGTCTTAAGACGAGACTTAAAACACTCCACCATAGAGGCAGTCTGTATATGGAGGGGTGAAGTATTAAACTCAGAATTCTGACTTTAATCTCAGAATTCTGACTTTAATCTCAGAATTCTGACAGCTAACAAACATGTTAGCATCAAGCCATAGCAATGTCTGTTTTAGAGACTAGCTCTCTTGTTTTAATGACGTGCTGCTCCTCCATTAATGAGGGGACCCCTCGTGCACGTAAAAAGTTGCCTAATTCCGTCATTTTCCACCAACTTCTTCCTTCATAGTGCCCATCTACATCAAAATCCAAAATTCTGAGATTAAAGTCAGAATTCTGATTTTCCCCCCCCCCCATACTACACTGAAATAAAATTTAAAAATCAGTTAACTTTTTTTTTTTTTCCAGTGGCCCTATTCCTCTTCCGTAGTATATACACTACATACAAAGTTTGAATTGATGGGCCTCGACTCGTCAACTCTGCCCAGCCAAGGCTGTCCTCCGTTGGCCTGAGGACATATATATA
>NW_015150563.1:1275121-1276084 GCF_000732505.1 Cyprinodon variegatus
AAGGTAGTGGATTTATTTTGTTCCAATTTTAAACATAAATGTCTCACTAAGCTGCTCCACTCATGGGATTCAAGATGAGTGGACTTTCTTATATTCATTCTTTGCAGGGTAAACATCAGAGCAAAGGGTTTTTCAGTTGGGAGGCTGAGAAGCACCATGTGCCCATCAGGGCTGAATCTCTTTGAATGTGATCTAGATCGGTTCTTCTCAACTCGGCGTGTTACATCAGGACTGACATGGAGCAGAAAATTAAAGCTGAACCTCAGCTGTTAAGGCAGGAAGTACGGTTCTCCATTAAAACCAGTGAGGTGGTTCTCACTCACTAAAGACAGGCCTTCAGCTTTTTAGTAGCAGCTGATATTTTATCAGACAGACCAACAAACAGAGTATGTCTCTGAATGGAATGAAGATAAATGTTTAAACATTTTATAAAAATATCTTAAATAATAAGGCAGCGTCGTCCACAGCCAGCTTTCACTGCAGCGACAGCTGGATGCGGCTCCGGAGAACAGGAGGATTAACCTCCACCCCAACCTCAGCTCCTCTACAGCCTCTAACAGGTTTTCTTCCATCCTTCCATCAGCATCCCCACAGCATGCTGCTGCCACTGTTATGTTTCACCATGATGAGGGGAATTTATGACTATTTTTGCATGAAAGCAGGAATATTTATTTTTAGTCTCATCTGAACTAAGCCACGTTTTATAGGAAGGAGGGCTAATGTTAGCACCTTGCTAGAAAGGAGGGCTAATGTTAGCACGGTGCTAGAAAGAAGGGCTAATGTTAGCACGGTTCTAGAAAGGAGGGCTAATGTTAGCACGGTGCTAGAAAAGGAGGGCTAATGTTAGCACGGTGCTAGAAAGGAGGGCTAATGTTAGCACGGTGCTAGAAAAGGAGGGCTAATATTAGCACCGTGCTAGAAAAGGAGGGCTAATATTAGCACCGTGCTAGAAAAGGAGGGCTA
>NW_015150563.1:1277468-1280214 GCF_000732505.1 Cyprinodon variegatus
ATATTACCACCGTGCTAGAAAGGAGGGCTAATATTAGCACGGTGCTAGAAAAGGAGGGCTAATATTAGCACGGTGCTAGAAAAGGAGGGCTAATGTTAGCACGGTGCTAGAAAGGAGGGCTAATATTAGCACGGTGCTAGAAAAGGAGGGCTAATGTTAGCACATTGATAGCAAGGAGGGCTATTGTTAGCACGGTGCTAGAAAGCAGGGCTAATGTTAGCACTTTGATAGCAAGGAGGGCTAATATTAGCAACGTGATAGAGGAAGGCTATTGTTAGCATGGTGCTAGAAAGGAGGGCTAATATTAGCACTGTGATAGAGGAAGGCTATTGTTAGCAATGTGATAAAAAGGAGGGCTAATGTTAGCACTGTGATACCAAGCAGGGCTAATGTTAGTACAATAATAGCAAGGAAGGCTAATGTTAGCACATTTATTCCAGGTGATGGACCCTTTAAAAAGTGGTAGAAAACATGAATCTATGGCTGATAAAATAAATGCAGTAAAGGTTTTAGCTCCAGCTGAACAAAGCGTTTAAAAGCAGGTGCAGAGCCTTGGAGAGGATGTGACCATATGGATGGAAACAACCTCCGTAAGGCCGGGCATACACTGTACCAGTGTTTTGCCCTTTAGGGGCCGATTCACCAAACAATGTGTTGGATAGGGCCGAGTTTCAGCCTCTGTGTCGTGTCGTATACAGCGGGTAATGAGGGATGATCAGCCTCTCACGGCCACCTCCCCATCAGGAATCATAAGGTCGGGAGAAAATGAAAGATGTTTGAAATATAGTCGGCCCTCCTGAGGTGTCCATGAGCAAATCCTGCTGTTGAAGAAGAGCTACGAGCCGATTTACCGGAACCTCACGCACTGTGCATGTGCAAACAAGGAGTGTGGCTTTTATACGTACAGTGTGAGCAGGTAGATCATCAGTAGATCTTATTAAAAAATTATTTATGTAGATTTTAGTTCTTGATCATCAGAGCGTCGGGTTGTACAGTGGCAGAACAGAGCTGTGGACTTTTAAACCCTGCGGTTTAGTAGGACAGTTTGAGCTGTAGCCGATCATAACGATTAAAAACATTGTACAGTGGATGCCCAGACTTAGGAGCCACAGTTCAGAAAACAAAGTGTTTGATCTAATCTGGAAATCAATAATCAATCAGAGGAGCTTAGCAGGCTTTCATACCCAGCTGGCTGAGGTCCAGGAGGGTCCAGTGCAAACCGACGGGGCAGGACGGGGACAGGGTCCGAATGCTCACCTGGCCATGGATGTCAAGCCCCCACAGGGCATCATGGCAGGCGGACAGGTGGGTCATCTCCACCTGAGCCCACAGAAGACGGGGAACATCAGAGAAGCAGGCGAGGAGAACATGAGAAGATATGGACCTGGAGACCTGATGAACAGCTTTACCTCTGGAGGTAGAGGGACAGAGGAAGGACGGAGCTCTCCGTCTCGATCCCACACACAGAACAGATCCTTCCTGCTCTGGGCCAGCCACAGGAACGTACCTGAAGGACGGTTCACACAGAGGGCTGATCAGCTCTGGCATGGAGCGCTCCAGACCCGACCTGTCTTCTGTTAGCATCTACCTTCTTTATGCGGCACAGAGGAGGATGTGATGAAGGTCCATCTGGTGGCTGAAACAGTTCCCCTCGGGACCACGTTCTGCCAAAATGTTCCTTTTGGAACCAAAAGAAAGCTGTTTTCAGAGCAGAGCTGAAGGCTGCTGGAGCGCTCTGCAGAACTTCACTGACCTATGAGGTTTCCACGGGCCAGATGCAGCTGGTTCCGCCCCGATGCCACCCACACTCCAGAGGGGTTGGCACTGACCAGGCTCGGCTGGCACTGGGAGTACTGCGACAGGAAGGCCACCACCCGCTCCACAGGGCCCCTGGTTACCGTGGCAACACTCTGTGTGGCCTGAAGCAGGGTCTGGAAAAAACTGCCTTGATCGAAGACCACGTAGTCAGAAATGCTGATCTGGAGGAGAGATGGAGAATCAGGTGTGAAACCAGAACTCCAGACAGGGTTCCATTCCTGAATCCCAGAATCCCCTGAATCTCCTGTTGATGCCTTTCAGGCCAAAAGTGTTCCTCAAAACTGAAACCATGAGTGTACCTGCCACCAGTGGTCGTCGTCGCCCTGCGGTTTGGACGGACGGATGCCGGTCCGGAACCAGAGGCTGCCGCTGGCATCTAAGGCCCAGGCTATTCCTCCGCCTCCGAGAGCAATGCAGATGAGCTCCAGCCCCTGAGCCTCGCTGCAGCGCAGACAAACAACCATAATAATAACACGTCTCTTTTGTTTTAAAAAACTCTTAAGTGGGTAAATTAACTCTTTAAACCAAGGGTCTCATATTTGATACATGTGTTTATGAGACCTCGCCTCATCAGTGTATTATTTTTGTTCTTCACATTCCTGATTTAGGAAATAAAACCATGAGCCGAGGTGGATTAGCACCACAGTCCAACTTCAGGCATCTTAAAGCAGGAGTGGTACCTGACGGTGTCATTCTTCCAGCCATCCCCCTCACTGCAGTAGCTGTTCAGTCCTTCTCTGTAGAACAAAGCCTTGTGTTCACTCAGGGCCCAGACCACACCTGCCCTCACGCACACCTGGCTGAACACACAGGGGGAGTCCACTTTGACAGAGCGAGCGCAGGGACGCTCTATGCTCAGACCTGAAAGACACAAACAAAAGATGATGGATGGATGGATGGATGGATGGATGGATGGATGGATGGATGG
>NW_015150563.1:1282051-1283364 GCF_000732505.1 Cyprinodon variegatus
ATGGATGGATGGATGGATGGATGGATGGATGATGGATGGATGGATGGATGGATGGATGGATGGATGGATGGATGATGATGATTTAGATTTTTCCAGCAGAGCAGAGCAGCAGATGAACATGAAGCAATCGGTGCTGTTTGTTGCATTTGTTTGAAGAACTGCATGTTTCAGCCAGTAAAGAGTTAAATATTGTGGGCGTGTCTTAAGAAGTTGAGGTCATCTTAACCAAAGTCAGCTCAGGCCGATCGGATGCAGAGTTTGATTCATCCGGCTGACTGAAGTCTGGACTTTGAGAAGGCCTTTATGAACCTTGCTTGTTCCTTGTGTTTAAGTTCTGCCAGCGGATGAATCAAGACTCTGCTACCTCCCACCCACGCCTCCAATATGTGGGCGTCCAGTTCTAATCTGATCTGCGGAGGCAGCTAAAGATTAGGGTGATGGAAAGGAGGTTTTCCCATTCTGAGGACACCATCAGATCACCGTCAGAAACTTACATGAAGGTCGACAGCAAATAACATTTTTCGGATTATTCAGTTTTTAAATTATGTGTAAAATTAACCGATAATTTTCCAATTGTATTTTCACCTCTGTGCTGGATAAAACCATTTCCCCCCAGAGGAAGGATCATTTGGGGTTAAACTGCAGTATAGTCAGAGTTTTGTTCCTCTGTTGTTCCTTTGTAGCAAATAATGATGAACTGATTGTTTCACAGGAGAAACCTGAAGCTGCATCTTGCCTTCTGCAGACAGATGTTTAGAGACGTTACCCGTCTGTAGGTAGAGATCTCCATTGGTCCTGATGATCCAAGCAGAGTCGTCGCTCAGAGCCACGAAGGCCGTCTGCTCTGCAGCTTTATACCAGTGGCGTTTTCCTTTAACCGCTACTTTAGCGCAGGCGAACGCCGTCATGGTTTTCTGCTCCACCTTCCACAGCAAGTTACCTACCAGCAGAAAACATCTGGATGGTAACACACCTCCTCTGCAGTCCAAACTAGACAAGGATTCAGAGATAAGAGCCAGTCAGAGGGTGTGAGGAGCCCACCTGAAGGGGATAACGCCACCTGGTGGACGCTGTCTTCAAAGCGCTGCCATCGGAGTCCGGTTTCAGGAAGAGGGCTGCAGAACAGTCCTCCTTTGAAGTCCAAACACCACACATGCCTGGAGCCACGGTCCAACAGTGAGACCACTGAGATCCAATCAGGAGGTCAGAGGAGAGATGGGGGAGACTCACCTGTCCGTCACCTGCAGACTCAGTATTCCACATCCTGGTCCGGAGTATCCCATCCAGCTTTCTGCCAACTACAGAGGAGAGGA